>NC_142804.1:31514942-31856132 GCF_049724085.1 Artemia sp. Qi Xiang Cuo | reverse complement strand
ATATATATATATATATATATATATATATATATATATATATATATATATATATATATATATATATATATATATATATATATATATATATATATATATATATATATATATATATATATATATATATATATAAAGTTGCACAGAATTTCCATCTATACAAACAATAAAACCACTTTTTTTGTCCACCCAAAATTCTGCAGCAAATATATTAATAAGGGCATCTTGAACAAAAATACTATTCATTGCAAATTTTGACAGTGTATTCAGATTTTGTCCAGATTTAAGTTACAATCCAACATTTTAATTCCAAAGTAGAAAAACTGAAAAAATAGGATGGTACTAATCAATTTACAATTACTGATGCATACATTTTAACAGCAATAAAGCATATATTTAAGGGACCAGTATTCTATCTTATACTTTGGTTAGGCCTGGGCATGATTTGGAAAACAGTCAGAAATAAAAATTTCAAAGCTAGTTTATTCAACAGAAAGTAGGGAGCAGCTTTGAAACCTAAAAGGAACATAAATTATTCTTTGTACAAGGGAGGCGGTTTCCTCCTTAACTCCTGGCTCTTTACTCTGAAGTTAAACTTTTTGTCCAAATTCTTTGAGAAGATTTACAGGAACACAAGAGCCATTGAATTGGAAAAAGTAGGTTTTACAAAGAACCAAAAAAACTTAGCTTAATCAGCAAGGAGTTGAGGAGGGGGCAGTGCCCCATACCAAACAGAATAATTACAGTTTGTTTTAAGTTTTTAAAGTTGCTACCTACTTTTAGCTAAGAAAATATTTTTTACTTGTTTCATCACATTTCATGAAAACAAAAAAGGTAAATATTCCAATGCTCTCTGACTGGTTTTTGATGGATTGCAAAGCTTAGAGAAAAACATTTTCTGAAAGGTGATGAAAAATGTATGTCAAGTAAAGTAAAAGTACCTAAAAATTTAAAAAGTAAAGTAATTACAAAAAACCATAGCCTACTTACAAAAAATAAGATAGAAACTCATAGCATTCAGTTCTATTGAGCAATGACAAAGTGTTGGATGGACATTATTTAACAATATCAATATTTTTTAACTTGGTTATCAAACATCAATATATTTAATACTTTCTGAGTCTGTAATTATAAAAAGTAAAGCATTTTCAAAGTAGTTGATTAAAAGCACAGTTTATATAATTATCTAAACTGTATAATTATATAAATATATAATTATATAAACTGTGGTTAAAAGTTAAACACTGAAACTAAGATTATGAATCAAATAAGATTTCTAGTACTGGGTGTTATTGAGAAAGGCTATAAGTGTTGAACTTTACTGAGTAATATTGATAATTTAATTCAATTTTGAATACCTAACTGCTATACTTGGCAGCTTTATACAACTGTAAAAAATCACTTTTTCAAAGTGAACAACTCAAACAGTCAATACTGTCACTCCTGGTAAAATAATAATAATGAAAAACACAAAAACAGGCATCCATTTTGAAGGAAAATAGAATATTAAACATTTCTTGTCATAGTGGTTTCAAATATCAGCTCAACAGTACTCAGGCTTGCTCAATGTGACAGCATGTTTTTATTGAGATTGCCCTCTTTTTAGTTTATTTTCCTTCTTCTTCTATAATTATACAAACAGTAGCTATTGATAATAATAATAACAATAACTTGTTCTATAATTATGCACTAATAACTAACTAATGTTTACTTCAAACTCAAAACAAAACAAAATTGGAATACAAACCAATACTTTGATTCAATGATAACAATATTTAGGTTCTTATGCTTTTGTCACTGATAAGGATTACTATTTACCTACTATTCATTACTATGAAGAATTTGATTTTTTACTCCAACCAAGTCATATAGAAAAAATGTTTGTGGAAAACTGGAATGAGGTCATTCCATCACAAATTAGAACTCATAATGTCCCTATTAAGGGCTAAAACCTATTGGCTTGCAGCCAACTATCAGCAAGCACACAATTTTTCCATGGTTTCCCTTACTCTGCTCTCTTTCCTTTGGCTTCCTACTGCTTTACAGTTCACATTTTCATTGGAAACCGCTTTAGAGTCCACAATTTCTAGGGGGGCCAAGGCCCCTGTGGGCACCCATGTTGATGTATTCTCTCCCCTTTCTAAAACCATGCCATTCTTCTCTTAAAACTTTATCTACAGCTTCTCCAATTCTAAAAAGTATTATCATACTAAGTAAGTTGATTCCTACAGAAATTAAGCTGATTTCTATATTTACCAGACTAACTTTTATCATTTTTCACATAATGGTCAAATTTGTAATATATCTGGAGAGTTAATATCCCTCCAATTTGTTAAAAGTGATAGACAAGTAGCTTGCACCTGAATCCAAATTCTAATATAATCCAATTTAATGGGTAAATTTATCCTGAAATAAAATTCTTCAACAAAACTCTCTTTTACACTCCTATAGAAAAATACCCAGAAAAACTCTATAACAAATTTCACAAAAATTCATAGGTTTCAATGATCCAGGAACAGCATAGCCATAGCTATGCTGTATATGCCATAGCCATATGTATATGGCACGCATAAGCTATGCTGTATATGCCATAGCCATATGTATATGGCATGTATATACTGAAAATTCCTTTGTGAAACAACTTTTTAATCCTTTGGTTGACTGAACTTCTTTACTCATATTCTCTTGTTAAAAAATCCTGAATTCAGTTGAGTTTTATCTAAAATCTACATTTCCAGGATACACTCCATTACTTTAATTCTGTTAAAATTGTTTGCCATAGCTTTCAGCCAAGGGCAAAATAATACAAGTAAAAACTGAAAAACTGTGGGCAAGAATTTCTATTACCTTAAATCGCACTTGCTAGCGATAGGACGAATCCTGTGTCCGCCAGCTTCAGTGATGATAGTTAATCATCATCTGTGGCGTCCCAAATGGTGCACCACGGTTTGTTGAGCCGCTCCCTATCCACTGATGACTTGAACGCATCCACGCTGGTAGAGGTTACTGTTTTTTCACCAAAGGAACTCCATAATCTGACAACTCTATTTGAGAAGAATTTGTTCCTTAGTGTGGTGTTGGCTCGTTTCCGTAAAAGCTTTTGAGAATGATCAGGAGTTCTATTTAAATTGTCTGATTGAAAATGGCCAGTAATGGTATCCTCACCATTTAGAAGCTTGTATGATGTTATCACATCGCCTTGTTTGCGGCGATATATTAGAGATGGTATTCTAAGATTACGGAGACGGGATGGATAAGGGACATCATAGAGGTCTCTAATACATTTTGCTGCCCTCCTCTGGACTGATTCTAGAGCTGCTTGGTATATCTTATTGATTGGGCATGCGATACACATTCCAAACTCTAGCCTTGGTCGAACTAGACTCTTGTATAGCTTGGTCATAACAGTTGGAGATATGCTAGTGAACGTTCTTTTAATTGAGCCAAGAGTCTGATTAACCTTTGCAATAGTCACTTGTGCATGAATATGAAATTTCAATTCGTCGTCTACCAGGACACCAAGATCTCTCTCCGTGTGTCTACTGGAAATGGCATTTCAGGACCCATCCCTACAATCCAAATGGTACTGAGTGTGTGGGTTTTTCTTCCCAAGGTGGAGAGTCTTGCATTTTGATGCGTGGAATTCAAGCCTCCAAATATTAGTCCAGTGAGTGAATGTATCGAGGTCCAGTTGGATCGACTTAATATTCTCCACTGTGTCTGCATGACGGATAAGTTTCGAGTCATCAGCGTAGAGGCTTACTTTGTTGTTTAGGATTTTTGGCACTTCATTTATGTATATATTAAATAAAGTCGGACCCAAAACTGTGCCCTGGGGGACACCATTTCCAACAGCGGCCACCTCAGAGAAAAGCATCCCTCCATCCTCGCCAAATACTTTAACCATCTGTTTCCTATCTGTTAAAAACTCCATCAGCCACTCAACAACAAAACCACTCACCCCAATAGCTTGGAGCTTGATTCAAAGTTTTTAATGGCAGACTTTGTCAAAAGTCTTTGCCAAATCGAGTAGTATGATGTCGACTGGGAATCTCTGGTCTAGAAGATCGGTGATTTAATTATAAGAATCAATAAAGTTTGTTTCAACCGACTGACCAAACCTAAAGCCATGCTGACATGATGAGAACAGTCTATTGGTTGTCAAGTGTTTCAGGATTGCAGTGTTAACAATCGCTTCTGGTAGCTTCCCGACTGCAGAGGTGACACTGATTGGCCGGTAATGGCTTGCATCTTCTTTGCTGCCACCCTTATGTGTGGGAGTTATGTGGGCCGTGCGCCAATCCTGCGAGATACACTGTTCATCAAGGGATTTCTGTAAAAGGTGACTAAGCGGGCCTGATAGTTCAACATGCAATTGTTTAGGAAGCCTTGGGTGTACATCATCAGGTCCCACCAAGTTATTTGGATTCACCTTTTTTCGGTGTGCCCCTACATCTACCCTAGTGCCTGTAATTAGAGGCATCGGGGTTAGGCTGGTCTAAGTGGGGGGGTCTGGAAGAGGGGCATTATCAGGTGGAGTAAATACAAATGTAAACTGCCTATTTACAGCATTGGCAATTTCTATTGGGTCATCTATTATACGGTCACTATCTTTAAGTCGCGTAACAGAGTGTCTACCAGGTTTACGGGCTGAGGCATAATTCCAAAAGTGTTTTGGATTTAACTTGCATGCTGCTGCTTCAGCCTCCTCATGCTGTTCAAATAACTTTCTGGATAGATTTCTGACTTGATTTCGTGTCTTGGTATATTTTGTGTAGTGGTTCTTATTGTGTATATTCTGTTTATATAGTTTCCAATACCTTTTCTTTTTATTTCTTGCTCTCTTTAATTTTTTAGTCATAAATGGTAGCGTTTTGGGTTTACGAACCCATCTTACTACAGTATTTTTCTCTGAAACCTCTAGAAGTATTTTCTTCATCATATTCCACGATTTATCAACATTATTCTCAGTGATAAAGGACCAATCCTGCCCCGCCAACTCTTGCTTCATCAGATGGTAATCTCTATACACATGTTTGGTAAAAACTGATTTTTCTGGATACAGTCTAAGGGAGCATCGTATGGCAGCGTGATCGCTTGCACCGAAGGGCGGTAGCGGGGCCACGTTTAAGATCGTTTCAAGGTTGTGTAATATTACGAGATAAAGCCAAGACGTGGGGTGGTCAACCCGGTGCCTAGCCGGAAAATTTAAAGCTTGACAAAGTGAATAACTAGCTAGACACTCAATAAAAGGTGCAACAGATTTCTGTCCAGAATAGCAACACCCATCTATCCATTGGACGAAAGGTAGGTTAGAATCCCCGACTATGAGAAGGTTTGCTGTCAGGGCTACTTTTCTATCAATTGATTTTACTACTTCAAAAAGGGACCTTTCTAAATTAAGGGAACTCGGACTTCTGTAAATCGTACCAATCTGTATTGGCTCACCAGGTAGGTTTATAGAAATCCACACTTGTTCTAGGTAAGGCTCATATTCAAGATTAATATTTCTTACCTGGAAAGTATCTCGGATGTATAGGACAAGTCCCAGTCCTTCCTGCTTTGAGAGGTTGCTGATTATTTTGTATCCCTGTATCTGTATCTGTTGTTCCGTCAGAGGGATAGTAGTCCTTTTTGGTTTCACTTCACAGAAGGCATAAATATCTGAGGCGCCTGATGTAATAATACACTTAATTTCTTGAAACTTTGAAGTTAGACAGTCAACATAACTGAAAATAACACTAAGGGCACTAATCTTCCCACAGCTTCCACTATCAGAGGGAGTTGATGATCTTTCAGAACTCGGCGAATCAATGGTTTGTCCAGATCTAGCACTGTAAAAACTATCGTTTCTAAAGGAACATTTCTTAAGAATGACACATGTTTTTTATTTACAGAATAAAAACATCACTACAAAAAAATACTACATGTTTGATTAATACATACACACACACATAAAAAAAAACATGAAAAAGGCACGATCACATAATAAATAAAAAAAAAAGACACTAAAAAAAAGCACTTATCACAATTGGAAAAAGGGGTCCCCCCACCCACACCCCGGAAGGGCGTGGCAGCCGCTGGTGGCGGCCAGCCAAAGGCCGGTACCCCCCCCCCCTCCGGGCCGGCCGAGGGTGCGGGGCCAAAAAACAATTAACACTTTTTTATTTACAAAAAAAAACATACGACTCTGCCTTGCTATAAAAAAACTGCTGAGTTGGGGAAAAAACTGCTGAGTTGTGAAAAAAAACTAATGCTGAATTGGGAAAAAAATATCTATTAAAAAAGGATCCCACCACCACCAAACCATTTACTATTGAATTTTTACCGACCGAGGCAATGTCTATAATCTCGATATACACTTTGGTCAGAAGTTAGATAATGTCCGTCGGGTAGCACCGTCACACCATCCGCACACGCAAAGACTTTATCCGACACGGGATACATGGCTATTTTATCAACTAAAACTGTGTGGTTTTAAAATTTTAAAGAGCGAATCGCCATGACTTTCGCCCTTGGAACTATACTATTTTCCACACAGTTTCTGTATACATTCATGTCGAAATCCTTATTCACGTAGTGTCTAGGCACCCCTTTGCTTTTTGGTACACCTTCGGACCTGCAACCACACCACTGGAAATCAAGTCACTTCCCTTCTCTGATTTTAACATTAATAACTGATTTGGGGCCTGACGCTTCACTAACTCCGGGTAAATGGACTCGTCCCAATTGGTAAAGTCTATTCGAGAGATAATGTGCACGCCTTTTTCCAAATCTTCCAATAAATTGGTGGTTCTAACTTTTATCAAAACGGAATCGGTATCCCCGTAATATACTTGAACTTCGCCCTCCCCCGGCTAGTGGCATCTACAAATATCTTAAAAGAATCACAACACGAGTTTTTTGATATTTCGAATATTGCAGTGGCACCTGCAATATTTTTTATTGAGAACTACATTTCTTTTTTTTCTATTTAAGAGGACCACATTGGATTCTACGATGGCGAATGATGTGAAGTTTGGATCAAGAAAAAGTCAAGTACATTATTTTGGGTCAGTCACTACGTCACAAGGTATCCAATGGCGTACGATTTCACGCATTTTACCGAAGGCTGAGTTCAAAATGAGTTTAAAGATTTCCTTTCAAACCTTCGTTTTCGCTTCGGAACGTTTATCGACAAAAGTGTCAATAAACCTTTTCAAATAGGGTTTCTGGTCAAATTGGAGGGCTCTATGAATCCTTGTCACATTGAAACCCTTGGCTAGCATCCACCGAAAAAGAACGTAATTTACAACAATATTCTGTTTTGGATTAAGGTCGGCAATAAGCTTTTGTTTTGAAGGTGTCCAGTGCACACCACCATCCTCTACCTTAGAAATATTATAGGGACTCAAAGAGTCCCTAGTCACCGCTCTGTTTATGTAAGGGAAAACAAAATCCCTCACCGAGTCATGATGCTCCACGGGTATTTCACCATCGATTTCAAAAAACCATCCCCACGTTCCATTCTCCTCAACATTGGCAATGTTGGGGAAATCTGAGATACGAGGATCGTTAACCCATTTATAATTTCCACACGGCAAAGAGTAGTGAAACATTGCCGACGGATAGAGGGAGTTCATATCTAAGAAAACTGCATCCGACTTTACACCGGTGTCTTGTCCAGTCGGATCAGTTTCAAGGATACGATCTCCATAAAAACCTACCCCCCTCTCATTGATCTCTCTACAAATAGATGCCGATCCACGTCGGTGATCAAACCTATTTCCTTTTTACTGATTTTAAGGATGAAATTCATCACCAAATGAGGAGTGGAAAAATAATAACCTAAATCCAACCCAAATTCCCCATAGATTTTATCCGTGTTCTTACACACAATATCCAGCAACGTCAATACATCACTTGCCAGGTATAATCTACAATAATCCCACCCGTTTGTACACCCTCCCTTAGCCCAAACCCTCTTGGCGAATTCATAGTCGACAGTGGTGCATTGACGTTCGTAAAGTGAATCGTAGAATGAGGTGATGGACGGCAATTGTTCCTCAGAAAGCCTCTCAGTGGAGTTGTAGTAGTCATACGGATATATGCCCTTACACGTTAATAAATCATACATTTCACCGTCTGAAAAGTGCTGTTTAAGGAGGTGTTGCTTAAGGAGGGGGAGACTATTAAAATCGTCGCTTTTGTGTACTTCAATGAGCTGTCTTAGGGATTTGGGTAAGAAACTAAAGGAGTCTAAAACAGATCTTATTCATGCACAATTTATCGTTATCTATTATTTGCCATTTGAATTCTAAGAGCAGCAGCTTTTCAGACGACTTGGGTATGATATTATAAGAAAAAAGAACCATCTACCCATGCGCCATCTACAACTCCATCTCGTTGCAATCGTGCCAACGCCGGTAAAATAAATTTCATGTCATAGCTGGAATTGTGTATATAAACAGGTAGAAACAATTGTTGGCTAACGTTTAAATTACATGATTGGTGGGCCACTCCACGAAAATTGCTCAATCCCGATACAATCGAGTTGCCCAAATGATCTTGGTCGCGGACCATCCCTTTACCCCCTTACCCCCTTTCTCTCTTTCCCATTACGATCAACAAATTCCCCCTTACAAGCCCAACATACTTTTTCATTTTTAATGGCCAACTCGTCCTCTGGTGATAGAGTCATTGGATAGGATGTATTTCGCAGCCGTGATATCAATTTATTTGCTGTTTTAATGAGTGCTGTCACGGCTGAGAGCATACAATCCTCACCACCCAACCTCTCAACTACCTCTACCAATTGCATGGAATTACACGAGTCTCTTTGTGCTTGAGCATAAGAGACTGCAATGACCTCATGTTTTTTAACAAGATTTGAAATCAATGGATCAGACACATCTATGAGAGCGGATTCGCAGTCTAAGGCCACCTTGTCACTCAGTAGGAGTGAATTTTGAAAGTTCTTAAATCGCAAGAACGCCCTGTCACCGCTAACCGTTTGCACAGATTGACATCCGTGACGCTTGCAATGCTTCATATGATTGTTTAACTTAATTTCTGACCGAAATCTAGAAAGGCATGTTGGATAATCATGGCATTCCCGCCCCCCCTTTATTTCCTTTACCTTCAATTAAAACCGGACTAACTTTTGGTATGGGAAAAAAATATCCTATAGAATGGGGATCACTGACTGGTCTGTAAAGAAGCTAAATCCAATGTTTTACTGATTCAATTGACGGAGCGCTCACTAGAAATACAACCCTCCGTTTGCGGTCACCCCCCTCAAATTCTGTTTCATGTTGTAGAACAGTAACATCAATTTTTAAATGTGCATTAGCCCGCTAAAAATAGTTATCCAATTAAGTGTTACTGGATATTGATCATTTAAACAATTAAAATCTACTTTAGGGAAATTTGGAATCCCATTAACTGCATAATTGTCCAACAGTGTCTTAGTAGCTTCCTCTTGCAGAGGCTTGTGAGCTACCACAAGAAATGCATATTTGAAGCGTTGAAGCCCTGTATCGAAACAAAATCGTTGTGCACCTTTACACCCCTTTAAATCTTCATTATATTTTGGTCCTACCACTCCCTCCCGCCTCTTAAAATAAAATTCTTTTTAAATTTACCCACACTAATATCTAAACTCCCAATAAATAAAACCATTGACCCAGTAACCGAATCAATATAATTATCAAATTTCGTTACTATATTATCAACCCATTCCATAAAAACACCCTCAAAATTATTCAGGTCTGGATGAAGTGGTAGCAAATTTTTTTTACGCGTCCTTTGTGGAAACATCGAGAGTTGGTAATTCAAATGTCCCCCTCCTACTCGTTCTTGAACGAAAAACAATCCGAGAACATGTTCGTGACTAAAATATAAAGCATCTTCTGTATATTCCTGCAAACACTTCATATCTGTAACTCTGTAAGTTAACACTAAGAAGTGAATTAGGTGTTCCTCTAGCAATAACAAAAGTTTTGGCCGTGGTTACATGTCATTTTTGACCCATTCGGCAGCAACAACAAAACAACTAATAGAAAAATATATTTGTATGCCCTGATATTGGTTTCTATGTTACTTCTCTCCAACCACGATAATTGGGTCATGGAATGGACTATTGTAAAGGCCGTTAGTCAACGTCGGGCTATGGTCTTGGCAGCTGGTTTGCTAAGCTGTTTTGCTCTGCAATACCGCTGGCTAAAAAATATTGCGCTGGTGTCTGCAGATTTTGCATCCTCTACGCTACACGATTGGGGGGATGGTAAAGATTTTAAAGAAAGTGTTTCAAAAAATCTCAGATCCAGCGCACGATTCCTTGACGAGCGATTAAAACAAAGTGGAAAAGGTTTTAAAAGGAGGAGAAACATCTCATCACTCATCAGTCTCTACTCAGGTCAGAAGCGAAAGACATCATCACTCTTGTCAAAGAAAAGTAAGAAAAAGAAACCAAGAAAAAAAATTGCTAGATCGAAAAGAGATTTCTTTTTCTAGATGGCATATCTACCCCACAAGGAATCTCATCCCACTGTCACCACATCTCTAAATCTTTTCAATGCAGAAAGTGTGGATGTCAGTGTAAAACATGGGTACTATGAACAATTCTATCCACAGCAACCCCTCTCTGAAAACATACATTTTCAAATTTATTCCAATGAAGACTACTTCATAGATTTATCATCCACATTTATTGATTTAAAAGTTGTGGTGAGGAAAAAGTCTGACAATTCACCTCCCTCTAACGTCGTTGGACTATCCTATGAAAATGGTATACTACACAATTTATTTAAACAAATATGTGTCTAGATAAATGGAACATTGGTGAGCACTAGCAACAATCTATCAAACTATGTTAGTTACATGCAATTTATGTTGATGACTCCAATGACCTATAAGAAATTGAGAGGTATACCAATGGGCTATGATTATAGATCAAATGGTGATACTAATGGTGAGCTCACTTATGCAATGTGCAGAGAGTATCATTTAGTTGGTAGTATGAATAAGAAATATTCAATATATCCCAATGGATGTCCTCGAATGCTAAAATTTATATAAAGTTACAACTTGCACCATCAAATTTCATATTAAAAAAAACACTGGATGCAGTACCCGATCCCACTGTCAATCTCACCTCAGCAATACCTCATCGGCGAAAACCATCGGTTATGCATTCTGTTGCTTTGGCAGTTCAAATACTAAGAGTCTCTAGAAATAATATAAAGCTGCTCGTTCCTCACACAATCGCCAATCAACGTCATATTGCCACTGGATCAAGTACTTACACCGATTCTTCATTTATCAATGGTGAAATTCCATCGAAACTTGCCTTGGCTTTTGTAAAAAGTGCCAGTGCCATAGGATCGTGGACAAGTTCGCCACATGAATTTGAATTATTTGGACTTTCCTCTCTTGTATGTAAAGTAAATGGAATTCCTCTCTACAATTTGTCCTTTGATAAATGCTATAGGACCCTATATGAATTTACAATGCACTCCCTAGATCGAGATTCTCAACTATATGAAAATGGTATTACCGATTCAATGTTCGCAAAAAGTCATGGTATCATTGTTTTGGACTTGTCTGGTACTCAAGATATGAATATTATCTGAACGGGTACTCAACGTTTAGAGTGTACCTTTGACAGAGTACAACCATTGACAGAGAGTGTAACATTAATCTCATTCAATCATTTTGAAACCTACTGGGAAATTACCCCCGATGGTAGTGTTCTTTTAGACTTGGCACCATGAACACCAATCAAATAATCAATGTATTTAACATGGATCCTTTTATGTCCAAATACAAATCGTATACCCTCAGATTTTCTTGATTATATTCATACTGTTAACAAAACCATTATCATTGTTAATAGTATTCCATTTACTGTGCAGACGGGTCATTGGCTATGCATCTATCAAACAGCTAAGAATATATAATTTTTTGATCTTCTTGGTCTACCATATGCATTCTACACACCGCACATCAAAAACTACCTTGAAGGAAGTGGGAAGACAATCGGATGCGAGTACAAGATTTATCGACCAAAAGCTGTGGTTTTCATGCAATACTTTATTTCATTTTTCGATGTGGTGATTATACTTTCAGTGAATTTCTCAACATTTATGTACACAGTCCACGTTTGAATGACTTTCTAGTAGAAAATATCCTCTCAGACCTGTACAGTATTGATTTCAGTGCCCTAAGAATAAAGTGTTTTAAAAATGTATGTGAATTTGTTTATTAATAAAATATATATGCACTATAAAAAGTATATTGTCTTCATTTGTTTAGATTTCTTCTTCTTCATAGTCATTTAGATTGTCATCATCATAGTCATCGTCATCGACAACGATTAGTGGTGGCAGATCATTTGGATTCAACTTGTACTGATCCTGGCGTGCAAAGTCAGGGTCACATTTTCCACAATGTATTGTAACTTCATTTTTATAAAATCTTCTTGTGAAGTCAATGATACTATTACGATTCATATTGAAAAATTCACCCGTTTCTATCTGATTATTTGAAGTAATGTCGCACACAATATTCTCATATGAAGAATCACTTTCTGTCACAGCCAAATAAAAATCGCTAGGTTTATAATCATTACTTGCATTGTCCTCACAACGATGACGCAGGAACCATACTCTCTTCATGTTTTTACAATTGAAACGTGCTCCAAATTATTCTTCCCAATACAATTTAAAGCCGCGACGATACCAATCCCTTAGAAATAAACTGAAGTCATGTTTAGTGTTTTTTCCAATCATACCAGGGTAAGTATTTTCCCACTGGTCACACTTATCAAAATGACAATTAGAGCATAGATATCCTTTAGGATGAGAGTCACAAGTCTCTTCAAGACAGGTATTACAGTCCTTAATTTATACAGCATATCCTTTATGCAATTTAAACGGATTGCATAGTCTACACTTTTCATTATAGTCATCAACTGTAGTATAGTTCTCACCAGTGATGCCAAACGTGGTACAATTGTACTATTTTGGTACATTTCGCATCTACTGGTACAATTTAGTGCAATTCGACAAAATATGGTACATTTTACAAAATGTACAAAATTATTATACAATGTGGTACAATCCAGTATTTTTGTACCTATGTTTGTATTCTTTCATCTACAAATATTTTATTTCACCCTGATCTGTTCAGCATAGTCAAGATAAGAAACAGAAAAGCAGTCACCTATTTTCCTTTTTTCGTAAACAGACACTTCCGGCGTCCAAGGGTCGACAAAATCATTTTTCTGTGTATCAAGTTTTACTGATTGAAAATGAAAGACTAAAAATGAAACTATAATGACACTTGGATTCGTGATGGTTGGGAATCTAGTGGAATAAAAAAAAAAGCCAACCACCCAATGTGAATCTCCTCAGTTTGAAAATCTTTACTAAGGAAAAAGGAGCTTTCTGAGAGAAATTAAAAGTAAGTAGAAATTTAAAATAAGGCGATCTAGCTCAACTACATATATATACCAAATGGTAAATGTAGTTACCAAACTTTGAAAGCAGTGAAAGTTAAAATGATTCATTTTACTTGTAGATAGATAGTTTAGCATCCTTTCATCCTAGAGTAGAACTAACGTAAAAGTAATATTTGTGGGTGGGCGCAATTGCGGGTGGGGCACTCGCAATTGAGTCAATGTCTAAAGCTATGAAATATATTTGATACATTAATAAACATATACTGTGGTCAGATATTAAATAATCGTCCCATTGTTTATATTTGAATCTCTTAACCAAAATGGCTGCTGACCACTGTGTAGGTGAATGCTGTGAACTTGAGTACCTCTTCTCTTCTGAATGAGATGACAAAGTTTCAGTCTGCATTTGATTACTCGGATTCTGCAACAGGAAAGGTGTCCTATTTCAGGCAAATTGCAGACTCATGTAAATATTGGGCTGTACCTGTATCAGTGATTAAATAAAAAAAAAAAAGTTTTTCAACTGAAAGTAAGGAGCAATATTAAAACTTAAAACGAACAGAAATTATCATAGAGAGCGTAATCACGCTGCCTAAGTAAAGAACAATGTTGGCACAATGCACTTTTTTTTCCTTTAGACCAGGGCACTTCGTATCGAAGGACTAGTCGTAGAAACTTGGAAGAAGGTTCATTCGATTGGAAATTGGAATGGCTAATGCCCTATTTAATAGTGGAAAGTGATTGGAGGGCAACTATTCCCCCTCTCACGCCCACCCTCCCATTTGCCCATTATGTTTAAAAACTAAATTTTGCCTTAAGATTAAATCAAAATCAACTGTGTTAATGCTAATTCCCAATAAGGCATCTCAGAAGTATCCCAAGAACGACTGAGTGTATTATATTCAAACTTTCGGGGCTATTTCTGCCCTTAAAATTTAACCAAATCATAATAGCGCAAGTGTATCCAAGCTATCAAAGAAAGTAAAGAGATTTTTTTGCGAATGGTATCAAGTTTTCTATTTCAGGTCAACTAGAGGACGTATGAAACTAAATTAAACACTACTATTTGTGTCCTGATTCTTAAAAGGGTGTATGTTGTTAAAAATTGCTGAAAATTTTTCTCCAGCAAAGAGCAGGCCAAACTATAAAGTCTTAAAAAAAACGAAAAGATTTAAACTATTATTTTCTTTTTCGCCGAAAAAACTATGTCACTATAAAACGAACAGAAATTAATTAAGAAACTTTTTCCACAACATAAGTTTTTCAAAGAAAAGTAAAGAACTCCATTAAACCAAAAATGAGCAAAAATAAAATCAATAATCTACCAAACGTGAAACTACCACAAATCAGCATCGATAAATAAATGGAAACTCAAAACGAACAGAAATTACAATAAATAACCGAGTCAAACACAAAACGAGCAGAAATTAACATGAGTAGGGCTCAAAACCCCCATGCCTTCCCTAGGTCAGAACATAATTTACGCTTTACTGAAAAAATACAAATGAATGTGCATTGTCAGTTTAATATACATATACTGATATTTAATAATCAAAATGTTAATATTATTTGATTTATTAAAGTTATTAAAGTAAAAACATTTATAGTTTTTCAAGAAAGTGTAAGTTATGTTCTGGCCTGGGGGAGGCATAGGGGTTTTAAGCCCTACTCATGTTAATATCTGCTCATCCTGAGTTTGAAAAAGTTTGCTAAAGTTTGCCAAGTTTATAAATGGTCGTAAATGGCCAAAAAACAACAACTTTTTTAGCCTGTAGTAAAATGTTTCTGTTGTAATATATGCTACTCCGAAAAATTTCTTCAAGTACTTTCAGGAGTAATGTACTGTATTGGAAGAGAAAGAAAAACAAAGGAATGGAGAAAGAAAGTGAATGAAAATATCTTATACCAGATTTTCATAGATAGTACTTAACGTCACCGAAGATCCGCATGTTACGCGAAGCGAACACGCGGAAAAAAATTTGGGATATGGTACATTTTTTTTGTCTTTGGTACATTTCATTTAATTTTTGGTACATTTTGTTTTGAGGTGTTGGTAACACTGTTTCTCACATGAAGACCAGCTGCCCAATGTATATAAACATAGTGAACATGTATGATACATTTTTTCGATGTTGTCCGTCTCACTGCCAGAAAGAAACTGACTCAAAATCAATAAAAAAAAAATAACATTGTCTTCTAGGAGGAGGAGGAATCGAGCATCGTCACAAAAACTTATTTCGTACTGTTTTAAAGAATGAATTTCTAGGTAGTGGTTAAAAGCAGAATCACAATGTAATTTTGCTTCGCAATGCATAAGCTTCATACAATAATCCAAGGATGGAGAATCAGATCCCATTATACAGTTAATTCCAAAAAGTCATCATCTAACACTAAACATTTTTCCAATTTGACTAGATTCCGTAAGATCTTCTGTTTCTCAAATCCAATCATTCTTGATACTCCCACTACCAACTATAGACTAAAATAGCAATTGCAAGTTTCTACTTTGTGCATAATATCGATACCTATTGGACACCACCACCCATCATAGAGAGATAGAGAGTGGAGTAAACGATCATCTAGAGTGTCTAATAAAAAAAACATTATAAAAAAAAACATTTTTATTGACAGAAATGTAATAAAAGAATATATTTTCACTCTCTTTGCGTTAGGTGAGTCCATCCATTTTCCTCAATGTGCTTCATAATAGCTTTCAATCCATGCTGTAGCCATGACAAATACATTATATTCACTTTTGCGGCAAAGCATAATTGTTTTTCTGACTTAAATTTACTCAATGATATAACGTATCTGCCAAACATTTCATCCACTCAAATGTTAGTCGGGAATCCTTTCCAATTTCAACTTCTACATTGGTGGCCCTTGTCTTCACAACATCACTGTCGGCTCCTTCGAGGTGTAATAATGTGAAACTACTCATTTTCACAATTTTTGAACGTTTATTTCTCCAATTTGAAATAATGTAAACTAATCAAATTCAACTTATTGACTGAGATACTAACTCGGTATTGGGCTTTTTATATCCACGCTCAATGTCAGAGTGAACGAGTCACCATACCATGAAAACACTCACGACTTTTAACAGAAACATGTTATTTAACTCCAAAACCATGGTTTCGTGAACAACACGAAGTGTCATGGTAGGCTGAATCCGGTCATTGTACTGTCTGGTTGTATGGCGGGAGTACTGACCGCTTGAAACTGTTATAGCTATATGGGAGGACACTCTGCTACTTATCATTATAGCTATATGGGGGGACACTCTGCTACTTATCATTATAGCTACATTGGGTACCTGTCTTCTCTCTATCATTATAGCTACATTGGGTACCTGTCTTCTCTCTTTAATTGACACAGTAATGTCATATCTGTCTTCTACCTTGAGACAGTAATTTGCTACCACCCTCGTACCTTAGATTGAACCAATACTACTCAGATCACGGAGGCATGTTTATTTGCTGTTGTTTTTTCCCAGGGGTGATTGTATTGACATAATGGTTGCAGAAGAGCAAAAGAGGGCGCATTCAAACGGAAATTAAAAGTTATAGTGCCTTTTTAAGTGACAAAAAAGATTGGAGGGCAACTGGCTCCTTCCCACGCCCATTTATATCCCAAAGATATCTGACCAAAATTTTTAAATAGCTATTTGGTTCAGTATACTTTAAAGATCAAATAACTATGCCTTTAGGGGTAGAATGACCCCCATAAGTCTGTGGGGAGAGGTCAGCAAGTTGTGAAATTTGCCCATTGTTCACGTACAGTATATGTTATTGGGAAGTATACAGACATTTTTTGGGAGGAGGGGGGATTTTTTGCTCGGGATGGATTTCTATTGGGAGTATCTTCGTTGGGGAGGGAAATTTCCAGGGAGAGGGTGAATTTACCAGGGAAATTTTTTACATTGGGGGATTCGACAGAATTTCTATATGAAATTCTTGTTATTTGTCTTACATCATCTTTGCCAACTCAGTTTTGCATGTAGAGGTGTTCTGAGGGAATTATTGGGGGATATTTTCCACGTGTTTTAATTTCCAGAAAAAAATTTCTATGGAAGGGGGAATTTCTGGAGAGCTTCAGAAACTGATTAAAGATTAAAGTCTTTTTCAAATGACAGTAAGCTAAGGATAATTTTTCAGGCTCAATCGTCCGCGAGAAACTTTATGGGGAGGGGGATTTTCAGCGAGGATGACACTGCGAGGATGCGAGGATGAAATTTTCATGGAGAAGTTTTCCGTTAGGTTATATTTCATAGAGCTTAAGCCAGATTTACATGTATAATTTGAAAAACGAACATAAATTAAATAAAAAAGAAGTTTTTTTAACTGAAAGTAAGGAGCAACATTAAAACTCAAAACAAACTGAAATTTTTCCGTATATCAAGGCTTTCCTCCTTTTCAATACCTTGCTCTTTACGGTAAAGCTTGACTGTTTGTCCCAGTTTTTTTTTTAAGAACAGCTACTGAACACCTAGGGGCTGTTTAATTAGAATAGGAAGCTTTTTTGAAAGTGCTAAAAGCTTTAGCGTAAAGAACAAGGTATTGAGGAGGGGACAAACCTTCATATACGGAAGAGTTTCTGTTCCTTTTGAGTTTTAATGTTGTTCCTTACTTTCAATTAAAAAAAATGTTTTTTTATTTAATTCTTTAGAAAGATTGTACATATTAGACTAAGCGAAACCGTAGGCAAAGTCATAAGAGAAAAGCAGTGTGGTTCTAGCAAAGGAAGAGAGTGCTTTGGCCTAATTATCATATTTGAGATTAATAATTATGAAATCTCTAAATTGCCAGACCCCTAAACTTAACCCTAACCGTAAACTCAAGGAGCTTATTTAACGGATTGTATATCAAACAGCAGACTTTCAGGAATGAACGAGTCTTAAAAATATTACACTTACGGAGGGGGTGTTATTAGTGCTGTACATTTTTGCTGCTCCCTCACCATAGAAATCGAGTAGTAACTGTTCGATCCATTCCGGTTCGACATCATTACCATCAACTGCTTGCGTTTCAGGTGCAACCTGGAAAAAGAGAATAAAAATTTAATTTCTAGTGAAACACTTAAGATTTTAACCTGTAAAAAAGAATATTATTATTAAGCTGAAAAAGAATATTAATCTCAGGACCAGGGCTCTCGTCCCTTTAGCTGATAAAATTAATTTCTTTGAAAAAAAATGATATATTATTTTCACGGTGATGAAAAACCTGTTTTAGGATGGGCAATGTCCTCAAACCCTCAGAACTATTGGAGAGGGCTCCCAGCAATCCCAGTTATTTTCCCTTTATTAAGCTGAACGCAATGCTTTACCTTAGCTATTTCTTTGATGGGGCTAGTTGGGCCCCCAACGGCAGCATCGAAATAGGGGCTGTGTTTAATAGCCTTTAAACTTTAGGTGGGTCTTGGACCCTCGAAAAAAGGCCCTCCCCCTTGACATCCTATTATCCAGACAATTTATTACTTTTTTAGTCCCTTGTCTTGCCTAAAAATTAGGTTTTTACCAGTATAACATGATGAAAAGCCTATTTCTTTGGGGCTAGGGACTACTCAGACCCCCTTATCCCCCTCCCAACATCATCGGACCGGAGGCTCTTTCAATGTTCTAGCATCTCAGCACTCTGTCATGCGTAAAAAACATATAAAAATGAATTTTTATGAGCATAATTCGTGATTGTTGGAATAAAATAATGTTGTAATTTTGGATAATAATGTAGCTATTTTAATCACGAAAGGACTGGTATTATTGGGTTTATTGGCATCGCTCGCAGTGAAGGCCTCGTATTTTCACCATGGGGCTGGGGTAGCGCAGAATGCCCGGTAACTTCACCACCATCTACTACGGTTGCCATTTCAGTACCCGCGAGTTCGTTGCTTTCTAGAGGGAACACAGAAGGACCCGCATTATCGTACGCCCTCGCTTTCTCTGTGGGGGGAGCCTCTTGCCTGGGATTGTCCTGAAATATAAATTAAATTTTAGTTTTCCAAATAACTTGAAACTTAGAATCTTAGTTTCTCTTTAAATTTAACTCGAATAGCTGTTTTAGTTTTCCTAATAATTGACCTCGAAATCTTATTTTCAACATGTATTGAGCCCCCACTTAAATTTAACTCATCCCCATTGCCCAACCCTTTCTATATTAATGTTAGAAACCTTCCGTCTCCAACTAAAATTGTTAGCTTTTGATGTAGTATTTAAGTTTAGAGAAATTTCATGGCCTGAAAGACTGTTTTCGTGGTCCGTAAGGTTAAACAAGAAAGTTAGGAAAAACATTTTTCCATAAAATAAGTTTTTCAAAGAAAGGTAAAGAACTCAATTAAACCAAAAATTAGCGAAAATAGAATCAAATAATCTAGCTAAGTGAAGGTGACTCATGTTAATAGTAACTGAAAACCCCAAAATTGGAATATTTGACGGAAAACTTAGAATTAATGTGTATCATAGTCCGATTTTTATTTCTTGGTAAAATTGTCGTCTTAATATGTGTTTTTTATTCATTTTGTAATATATTGTAGTAAAAGAAAACATTTTGGTGATAAATATTCGATTCCTCATACCCATCTTTTGCAGATAAATCTTTGTACGTGACCTACAAAAGCCTTATACAATACCATTTGATTGTAACAAAAGAACATTCTCAAATAAAGAATAAATTATTTGTTTTCTCATACAATGGTTTCACCATCTTCTCCCCATTAAATTCTAGTTTAGTAAGCCGTGCAAAGCCAAAAAATATGGGTTTAAAATTACTGCATACCCCCTCCTGCTTACATTATGTAGGGAAAAGGGGTCTCATAATAATTCATTATTATACCCAGAACTAGCTTGTTTACCTCTCTGTATTAACTATAAGAAAAAAAAAATTATCCAGCCTGTCATTTAACACAAAAATATAACACCTTTTTACATAAATATTTTTCTGATAATCTAAGCACCATTTTATTTTTGATCATGAGTTATCAATAACAAATGCAAAAGACCCCTATTCTTTTAGTGTGACGCTGACCGTTCACTGCAAATTAACCCTAAACCTGACAGATGGTGATCAAGGCTTAAAGTGGATAGTTGACAGATAGTAATAATTTAATGAACTGTCAGAATAATCCTCGAATAGCGAAAAACACTCTTGAAATAGCAGACAGAAAATATGCCTTTTACGTGAGAAAATAAAGTTGTTATGCCTCCAATAAATCTTTTTTATGGGGTAAGGGTCGGGGTTTTACTTGTTATTTTCATATAACGAATTATATCAGTTCTAATTTGACTATAACCTCACCCTATTTTTTCGTGGGAAGGTATTCTTTAATCTGCATTGAACCTTACCCACAAAGGAATTCGGGCCAAATCCTTTTTAAAAAGTCTGGGTGCATTAGTCATCTCGAAAGTTTACTGATGGTTTTCTACATTTGGATCTGGGTTATAAAGCCCCCGGAGAACAAGGAGAATTACCCGGTCCATTAGCCACTATGAGAGCAACATTTTTTTGCATAATGCTGTCAAAAATAAATAGGTGTCAGGACCACATAACGGGATCCCTTTGTTCACGTTGGAAATCAACACCTAGAGGGACTCGTTAGTATGTTACCAGCAATTGAAAATAAAGAAGAGTTATGTACCACAAAAAAACCTATGTAAACATTGGACTAAGATCAATTTTACAACCAAGGGTTCCCCACATGACTGGTGGGCCCTGAGGATTTTGTCCTACACTTTTAAGTTTTTAAGTAATTAAGCAACAACCAAAGAACTCTTGAAGAAAATATTTGCATAAGTAAAAAGTCTTTTATTACGTAAGCAATAGATGCACGTAATCAATACCAAGGTTTTGAAGAAATTAAAAAAAAGACCTGGGACCGGGATTCGAAGGGATAGGGCTCTGCTGAAAGTAATTATGGCTATACTACTTTGAAGTTGTCATAAACTTTGAAATTTCCATTTATATCTTTTCCTGTGTTTCTATCCTGGTTTAACACATCCTCAAAATGTTCTGCCCAGCTCTCTTTAACTCTTACCTTATCTTTAATTGTGGCCCTGTTCCTATCTTAATTTGAGACGAGTCCGGATTGACTATTCCCTCTATATTTATCCGCATGCCAGTACAATATGTTACTGTTATGCCGTCTAGTTTCAGATGCTCCTAAGTTTACCTTTAGATAAAACAATCACTTCAGCTTTTAAAAGTGAAGGACGTAAAATTTAAAGTAAACTGAGATTTATACAAGAGATACAGACAGTCAGGTTTGGTTTGTTGAAGTTGAGTCTTCATTTGTTCACAAAAATTTAAATACATATAAATTTTCAAACAACCCAGAGGGCTCAATAGTAGTATATGGGGTACTATAATGGTTGGTCCTATATGCCATTGATAGGGAGTACGTAGTTCCTGTGTCTCAAGTTCAAGGTCACGGGGGAAAACCCAGAAATGTTATTGTCAACAGAGACCTTGGGAAAAACCCTAGTTACATAACATGTTTGTGAACAATTTTGGGAAAACCTAACTAGTTTCTCAACAGGGAAATACCTTGGGCAAAAATATACCTTCAATATGAGGTCACCACTGAAGTACTATAAAACATGGGGAAAACCCAATTACTTAACTTGTTTGCTGGTTTTGGGGAAATATTTCTTGGGGATTAGGTATTGTGATTGGTTAATTTTTTCGTGATATAAAACCGGGACTATGGGGGGGGGGAAACCCATGACCTTCTGAAATGTACATATAAGGTGAGAAATCAATAATAATATTATCATTAGTTTAACAATACTCGACTGGTGCAGAATAGTTAAGTGAATAAATTATGTCTGAGAAAAGGAAATGTTGTGATTCTGAAAAAGAGGTGAGTAATGTTTTATTTTTTTTTGCATTATGTTAATTAATATAGTCGGAGAGATAACTTTTATCACAAATTTGTTTTATGAAAATACATTTACAAATTATTTAGTTATTATAATGAATAGGCATAGACTTTAGGATTACAAAATATGTCCCATGATAAATTAACCCAACCCTTTCCTTTTTCTAAATATGGTAATTTAGAATGTTGCTATTTACAAGTTTCAATGACCTAAAAAGTCAAATTTCAGCCTACCCTAACAATGGCTATATGATGCTCAAAGACGTTTACCAGTCACCATTGACTCTCTTTACCTAAGCTGGTCATAATATTATTAAATTTAGATTCACTATCACCTTATTTAGAGGGGTAGGAGACCAGTAACCATTTATTGATTGAGAGGGAGGCAAAGTTGTGATTATATATAAAATAAAACATGATCATACTAGTAATATTATCTACATTTAATTTGCTGAAAGTTAAGCAGCTACTCAAATTCCGAGGACGCTAAGCCTTTGTTGATTGAGAGGGATGTGGGGGGTGATCATATAAAAATGAAATATAATTATAGAAAGACCATTATCTATCCACATATACATACTAGTCTTATGAGTGAGTTATCCCAAAAAATATCCCTGAATGAGAAGCAAATCATTTTTTATATTCCACGTTAAACGAATATTTATTTTTCTTTTTGTATACTTCCACTTTTTACAACATAGTTTATTTAGACTTAATTCCATGTTTTTCCTTCAATAGAAAGAATAAACTGTTCAAACGAGGTCAATTTGGCAAAGCAAACCTTTTAAGAAATACACTTTAGGCTAGTTTGCTAATCCAGCCCGTTCGGGTATTTAATATTATGATGGAAGTATGTAGTGTATGTGAAAGAAACTATTTATTTGTAAACAATTTTTAAAGCTTTAAAATTAGTTGCAAATCTTAGTTATAAAATAAAACTAAGAATTTTATAAAATAAAATTCCACCGTGTGGCATTACTTCTTTTGCAACTGGGAAGCGTAAAATATAGTTATTGATACTTTTAAATCAATTAGCTTCTCAGAATTTTAACTTGATTGTAAATTTGTTTTCTTCGGGATAAACGTGTAGTTTGGTGCCCTAAAATAGCTATAAAGTAAGACTTTCTCCTGGCTCAATCTGTATGATCACTTAAAAAAGATCTTTAAATTCACGTTTGAATTAGCTCCATCCCAATTATCTTGGACCTTCGGTTTGATACATTCCTCCTGTGAAAAACAAAACAAATAAACATGCATTGGCTACGTTTCCTCTGGAAAAAGAGAAGCAAAATTCCGCATCTTGGAAAATGGAGCTTGAAACCTCTATGGTAAGGTTATCTGATATGATGTATCTAATAAAGGGATTTTCAATAAGATCGCTTGCTTTTTTGGGGATTTCCCCCCTTTTTTCAAAGATCAGGTAAATTTTCACATACTTTTGGTTTTGGGTGGGTAACAAATGTAACAATTAACTGAAAGAATTTTATATATTTAGAGGCAGTATAAAAAGCCAATACTGCCGGTGTAATAATTGTCTGGGGATTTCCAGTTTTAGTTTTGATGAATATCCGTCCAAGTCACTTTTTAATTCCGGTTTTTTTTTATCACGAACTATTTTATAAGATTCTCTTGTGAAGAATTTTTTTTGGACCTGTTCATTTTTTATTTTAATTGAATAGGACACTAGAAAGAAAGAGGGTTAATTTGGCAGCTGGAAAGTAAGTTTAAACTGTCTTTCTTTCGCTATTCTTTTTTTTAGTGTCTGAATATATAAGGGATTTATGTTCGAGTGAGGGAGAATTGTCCCATTATGAAAGAGATGTATTTAACATGGTCATTATAAAATCAACACTTGGTATCTATGCAGGCAGAATGATTTTTGGGCATCTCTACTCCTTCTGTAAACTATTCTAAGGCGTAGGAAATTGCATAAAGACAAGCTTACATCTGTTATAATCTACAGAAGCAAGAAATATTTTTGTAAGTTTGGTTTGAGTTTGATTTTATTTTAAGATTAAATGCATAATAATTAAATATTATTGATTAAATAAATTGATCCCTTTGCCAGGAGTCCTTGTCGTTTAAACTTTACTGCATTTTGTCTCATTACGCATGTAATTTATTTGCTCTTCTTATGTTAGACTTCAAACTGTCCATATACTTTATCCCCCGGTAAATACGCCCCCAGAAAATACCTCCCCCCCCGTGGAAAAGAAGGTTTTCCAAATTTGAGAATTCTATTTGATTTTTTTTTTTTTTTTGTTAGGGGGAAGGAGTTTTGTTGCTTGTGTACTCTGAGCAACTCACTCAAGTTTACACAGTGTTCACTCCTAGATACAAAAAAAATTGATAATAAAACATAAAAAACGAATCCGTTCAGGGAGAAAATACAGAAATTCTTAGCATTCCGTCCAGAAGAAACACTTCTGATTATAGTGGTTTCATACATCAGCTCATGGGTACTCTTGCAATGCAATCAAAAGTTGACCGCATATTTTTACCGGAATCGCCACTTATTAATTTGTTTTTCATGTGTTTTCTATAATTATGCGAACTTTCTTGTGTTTTTTTAAAGTAACTGGATATACCTTATTTTATGCATAAATAATGTATTACCAGACATCCAAAATGTATTTTGAGCAATTCTACAAAACAAATAGCTGAGAAATAACGGGAAAAATCAGTCAAACGAAAAACAGGTTGTCCCCAGATGGAATGGGGGATTCATAAGGAAATATTGAATAGAAAAGGGAACTTTCTGGCAGCGTGGTAAAGAGTGAGGCTTTGAGATTAGGACGGAGGAGAAGCATACATAAATGAATAAACAAATCTTAAAACGAATAAAGGTTTAATTAAATATATAAATCAAAATTGAAATAAAAAAAATATTACTACATACAAGAGTATGTGTACTCTCTCCTCCCCTATCTGTAAATGTCTAAAATCTACTGCATAAATAGCACTTTACTGAAAATGAATTACATTACAAATACTTTTCTTATGTACTTATAATTAATTTTATATTATTAGTGTCATCACTGTAGGGCCTTTGAGTTGTTGGCAATGTTGCTAGGTGAACTTAAAAAATAGAAAACAAATTATTTCCCCTTTGAAACACTTATAATTCATCCTGAAAAAGAATATATATTGTGCCAAAATAAAATATATTACTAGTCTGTAAATTGTTCTAGGGGTGGTCGCTTATGCTTAAGAGTGTCCGTTTGGACATACAATTTCATATTAATACTTAAAAGTTTAACGAGCAAAAATTATTCCATACATGGGGTGGACTAGTCATTTGGGCATGGAAACCCCATTGATCTTGGTTAATGAAGGGGGGTACTCACTCTGTGAAAAGGTGTTTTTTTTCGATTCATTAATTTTGAACTAACTATTGTGCTGCTGATTACAAAGAAACTAACACGGAAAAAATTCTTTCCATGTTTAACTACAACAATACAAAAAAAAATCACGGTTTGCATCCTCATATAATTTTCATTTCTTATTCCAAAAATATCAAAAATAGTTACAAAAATTCAAATTGAGAGGATGTTCTAGAGAGTGTTTGTTACAGGGAAAGTATAAACATATTGATTAAAAAAATATATATTGTAAGTCCTTTGAATTGAATTTTTTTTTTCATAAATAACGAAGATTTGAAATATTAAATAAATAAAAACCAAAATTAGTTAATCGCGTTAAAACAAATCGCGACAACAAAAATCCCTTTCATGAAAGAATTCTTTTTCTCTGTCTTTCAAATGAATAATCATATTTTCTAAAGCGTTCATCAAACTGGTTTTCTCTCTCAATTCTTGTTCAAGACGTTCTGAACCTGTTTCTAATGTCCTGGTTTTTATTTGGAGATATGCTACAAAAGATTTGAGGCATGAAATTTCTTCTTCGTCTTTTACAGCAGATTCTTCTTTCTCTTTTAAAATTTGATTGTATTCCATATTCAACTTAGCAATTTTCTCTTTTAAAGACTTTTTTGAGTTTAAAAGGCAAGATATATATAATAAGGCTTGTGCTAGGTGAGATTTCCAATAAATTTTTCTTGAGTCAAGTCTTTCATTTTCACTTACAAATGTACTGTTTTCAATTTTTAACTTAGTAATTTCATTTTTCTTCAATTGTGAATTTTCGGATAGAGCAGTTGCAAGCTGGGTTTCAACTCTGATTGAATAAACTTGAGTTTCTCCCGGAGTTTTTCTTTTGGTGATCTCTGGAACTTGTTGAAAGTGATCAAGTTCCTCTTTTAATTGAATTACTTCACGACATTTGAGTTGAAAGTTCGTTTTAAGATTTTCCCTGACGGCTTTTAGGTCTTCCAGTAGGTTATCGTTGTCTTGTAGATTTATTTTCTTTGAAGAAATTTGACTCTGAAAAAGTAGGAGAAAGTTAGAAATATTGAAAATAAAACTTCAGATCGATTATAGACAAAACCCATTTTTTTTTGCCAACAGACTAAAAAACATAGGTGGAACCGTATTTCATGGATCTTGTTCAGATTGTTATATGTTAGAATCGCCCACGCTTGCAGTGCCAAAATAGGCTAAAATCACTATATCAGTAGGGATCTAAATGTAATATTTTATAGAACAAGGAAAAACATCTAATTGCTACAAGCTATTGAACACATTTAATATGCTATAAGGAGGCTAAAGGTTTTGTTCTATTTAAATGTATAAAATAGAAAAAGTAAAATTCCCTTTTTTTAATAAATAGAATTTGAATAGTGTAATTTTTATTTTCATTTCAATACCTGGAAAAGAATAACTGGAAAAGAGAATATTTCTAATATAGTTCGCCAATGACATGGTAGGCTTTACATTTTTTACTATTACGAAAGGAGACATTATCTAAATTGTTGTTTATAGTAAAACTAAATTTGTCGTGAATGGTTTTTGGAAGAAAATAAGATTAAACTAAATATTTGGTATATAATGATATCCGCTGCTGAAAAAGCACATCATTTCAAAATTTAATTTTACTGTAATTTCATTTTTTTTTATTTTCAATGTTCTAATAAGTACATAAGAAAAGTATTTGTAATGTAATTCATTTTCAGTAAATTGCCATTTATGCAGTAGATTTTAGACATTTACAGATAGGGGAGGAGAGAGTACACACACTCTTGTATGTAGTAATATTTTTTTCATTTAAATCTTGATTTATATATTTAATTAAACCTTTATTCGTTTTAAGATTTGTTTATTCATTTATGTATGCTTCTCCTCCGTCCTAATCTCAAAGCCTCACTCTTTACCACGCTGCCAGAAAGTTCCCTTTTCTATTCAATATTTCCTTATGAATCCCCCATTCCATCTGGGGACAACCTGTTTTTCGTTTGACTGTTTTTTCCCGTTATTTCTCAACTATTTGTTTTGTAGAATTGCTCAAAATACATTTTAGATGTCTGGTGATACATTATTTATGCATAAAATAAGGTATATCCAGTTAATTTAAAAAACCCAAGAAAGTTCGCATAATTATAGAAAACACATGAAAAACAAATTAATAAGTGGCGATTCCGGTAAAAATATGCGGTCAACTTTTGATTGCATTGCAAGAGTACCCATGAGCTGATGTATGAAACCACTATAATCAGAAGTGTTTCTTCTGGACGGAATGCTAAGAATTTCTGTATTTTCTCCCTGAACGGATTCGTTTTTTATGTTTTATTATAAATTTTTTTGTATCTAGGAGTGAACACAGTGTAAACTTGAGTGAGTTGCTCAGAGTACACAAGCAGCAAAACTCCTTCCCCCTAAGAAAAAAAAATCAAAATCAAATAGAATTCTCAAATTTGGAAAACCTTCTTTTCCACAGGGGGGGGGGTATTTTCAGGGGGCGTATTTACCGGGGGATAAAGTATATGGACAGTTTGAAGTCTAACATAAGAAGAGCAAATAAATTACATGCGTAATGAGACAAAATGCAGTAAATTTTAAACGACAAGGATTCCTGGCAAAGGGATCAATTTATTTAATCAATAATATATTTAATTATTATGCATTTAATCTTAAAAGAAAATCAAACTCAAACCAAAATTACAGAAATATTTATTGCTTCTGTAGATTATAACAGATGTAAGCTTGTCTTTATGCAATTTCCTACGCCTTAGAATAGTTTACAGAAGGAGTAGAGATGCCCAAAAATCATTCTGCCTGCATAGATACCAAGTGTTGATTTTATAATGTCCATGTTAAATACATCTCTTTCATAATGGGACAATTCTCCCTCACTGGAACATAAATCCCTTATATATTCAGACACTAAAAGAAAGAATAGCGAAAGAAAGACAAAATTTAAACTTACTTTCCAGCTGCCAAATTAACCCTCTTTCTTTTTAGTGTCCTATTCAATTGAAAAAAAAATGAACAGGTCCTAAAAAAAATTCGTCACAAGAGAATCTTATCAAATAGTTCGTGATAAAAAAAAAACCGGAATTAAAAAGTGACTTGGACGGATATTCATCAAAACTAAAACTGGAAATCCCCAGACAATTATTACACCGGCAGTATTGGCTTTTTATACTGCCTCTAAATATATAAAATTCTTTCAGTTAATTGTTACATTTGTTACCCACCCAAAACCAAAAGTATGTGAAAATTTACCTGATCTTTGAAAAAAGGGGGGAAATCCCCAAAAAAGCAAGCGATCTTATTGAAAATCCCTTTATTAGATACATCATATCAGATAACCTTACCATAGAGGTTTCAAGCTCCATTTTCCAAGATGCGGAATTTTGCTTCTCTTTTTCCAGAGGAAATATAGTCGATGCATGTTTATTTGTTTTGTTTTTCACAGGAGGAATGTATCAAACCGAAGGTCCAAGATAATTGGGATGGAGCTCATTCAAACGTGAATTTAAAGATCTTTTTTAAGTGATCATACAGATTGAGCCAGGGGAAAGTCTTACTTTATAGCTATTTTAGAGCACCAAACTACACGTTTATACCGAAGAAAACAAATTTACAATCAAGTTAAAATTCTGAGAAGCTAATTGATTTAAAAGTATCAATAACTATATTTTACGCTTCCCAGTTGCAAAAGAAGTAATGCCACACGGTGGAATTTTATTTTATAAAATTCTTAGTTTTATTTTATAACTAAGATTTGCAACTAATTTTAAAGCTTTAAAAATTGTTTACAAATAAATAGTTTCTTTCACATACACTACATGCTTCCATCATGCTATTAAATACCCAAACGGGCTGGATTAGCAACCTAGCCTAAAGTGTATTTTGTTAAAAGGTTTGTTTTTCCAAATTGACCTCGTTTGAACAGTTTATTCTGTCTATTGAAGGAAAAACACGGAATTAAGTCTAAATAAACTATGTTATAAATAGTGAAAGTTTATAAAAAGAAAAATAAATATTCGTTTAACGTGGAATATAAAAAATGATTTGCTTCTCATTCAGGGATATTTTTTGGGATAACTCACTCATAAGACTAGTATGTATATGTAGATAGATAATGGAATTTCCATAATTATATTTTATTTTTATATGATCACAACACCCACCCACATCCCTCTCAATCAACAAAGGGTTAGCGTCCCCAGAATATGAGTAGCTGTTTAAATTTCAGTAAATTAAATGTAGATAATAGTACTAGTATGATCATGTTTTATTTTATATATAATCACAACTTTGCCTCCCTCTCAATCAATAAATGGTTACTGGTCTCCTACCCCTCTAAATAAGGTGATAGTGAATCTAAATTTAATAATATTATGACCAGCTTAGGTAAAAAGAGTCAATGGTGACTGGTAAACGTCTTTGAGTATCATATAGCCATTGTTAGGGTAGGCGGAAATTTGACTTTTTAGGTCATTGAAACTTTTAAATAGCAACATTCTAAATTACCATATTTAAAAAAGGAAGGGGGTGGGGGTAATTTATCATGGGACATATTTTGTAATCCTAGAGTCTATACCTATTCATTATAATAACTAAATAATTTGTAAATGTATTTTCATAAAACAAATTTGTGATAAAAGTTACTCTCCGACCATATTAATTAACATAATGCAAAAAATAAAGCATTACTCATTTCTTTTTCAGAACCACAACATTTCCTTTTCTCAGACATAATTTATTCACTTAACTATTCTGCACCAGTCGAGTATTGTTAAACTAATGATAATATTATTATTGATTTCTCACCTTATATGTACGTTTCAGAAGGTCATGGGTTTCCCCCATAGTCCCGGTTTCATATCAAGAAAAATTAACCAATCACAATACCTATTACCCAAGAAAGATTTTCCCAAAACCAGCAAACAAGTTAAGTAATTGGGTTTTCCCCATGTTTTATAGTACTTCAGTGGTGACCTCATATTGAAGGTATATTTTTCCCCAAGTTATTTCCCTGTTGAGAAACTAGTTAGGTTTTCCCAAAATTGTTCACAAACATGTTATGTAACTAGGGTTTTTCCCAAGGTCTCTGTTGACAATAACATTTCTGGGTTTTCCCCCGTGACCTTGAACTTGAGACACAGGAACTACGTACTCCCTATCAATGGCATATAGGACCAACCATTATAGTACCCCATATACTACTATTGAGCCCTCTGGGTTGTTTGAAAATTTATCTGTATTTGAATTTTTGTGAACAAATGGACTCAACTTCAACAAACCAAACCTGACTGTCTGTATCTCTTGTATAAATCTCAGTTTACTTTAAATTTTACGCCCTTCACTTTTAAAAGCTGAAGTGATTATTTTATCTAAAGGTAAACTTAGGAGCATCTGAAACTAGACGGCATAACAGTAACATATTGTACTGGCATGCAGATAAATATATAGGGAATAGTCAATCCGGACTCGTCTCAATTAAAGATAGGAACAGGGCCACAATTAAAGATAAGGTAAGAGTTAAAGAGAGCTGGGCAGAACATTTTGAGGATGTGTTAAACCGGGATAGAAACACAGGAAAAAATATAAATGAAAATTTCAAAGTTTATGACAACTTCAAAGTAGTATAGCCATAATTACTTTCAGCAGAGCCCTATCCTTTCGAATCCCGGTCCCAGGTCTTTTTTTAGTTTCTTCAAAACCTTGGTATTGATTACGTGCATCTATTGCTTACGTAATAAAAGACTTTTTACTTATGCAAATATTTTCTTCAAGAGTTCTTTGGTTGTTGCGTAATTATTTAAAAACTTAAAAGTGTAGGACAAAATCCTCAGGGCCCACCAGTCAAGTGGGGAACTCTTGGTTGTAAAATTGATCTTAGTCCAATGTTTAAATAGGTTTTTTTGTGGTACATAACTCTTCTTTATTTTCATTTGCTGGTAACATACTAACGAGTCCCTCTAGGTGTTGATTTCCAACGTGAACAAAGGGATCCCGTTATGTGGTCCTGACACCTATTTATTTTCGACAGCATTATGCAAAAAAATGTTGCTCTCATAGTGGCTAATGGACCGGGTAATTCTCCTTGTTCTCCGGGGGCTTTATAACCCAGATCCAAATGTAGAAAACCATCAGTAAACTTTCGAGATGACTAATGCACCCAGACTTTTTAAAAAGGATTTGGCCCGAATTCCTTTGTGGGTAAGTTTCAATGAATATTAAATAAAAAAAAAAACGGCCACGAAAAAAAAGGGTGAGGTTATAGTCAAATTAGAACTGATATAATTCGTTATATGAAAATAACAAGTAAAGCCCCGACCCTTACCCCATAAAAAAGATTTATTGGAGGCATAACAACTTTATTTTCTCACGTCAAAGGCATATTTTCTGTCTGCTATTTCAAGAGTGTTTTTCGCTATTCGAGGATTATATTGACAGTTCATTAAATTATTACTATCTGTCAACTATCCACTTTAAGCCTTGATCACCATCTGTCAGGTTTAGGGTTAATTTGCAGTGAACGGTCAGCGTCACACTAAAAGAATAGGGGTCTTTTGCATTTGTTATTGATAACTCATGATCAAAAATAAAATGGTGCTTAGATTATCAGAAAAATAGTTATGTAAAAGGGTCTTATATTTTTGTGTTAAATGACAGGCTGGATAATATTTTTTTTTTCTTATAGTAAATACAGAGAGGTAAACAAGCTAGTTCTGGGTATAATAATGAATTATTATGAGACCCCTTTTCCCTACATAATGTAAGCAGGAGGGGGTATGCAGTAATTTTAAACCCATATTTTTTTGGCTTTGCACGGCTTACTAAACTAGAATTTAATGGGGAGAAGATGGTGAAACCTTTGTATGAGAAAACAAATAATTTATTCTTTATTTGAGAATGTTCTTTTGTTACAATCAAATGGTATTGTATAAGGCTTTTGTAGGTCACGTACAAAGATTTATCTGCAAAAGATGGGTATGAGGAATAGAATATTTATCACCAAAATGTTTTCTTTTACTACAATATATTACAAAATGAATAAAAAACACATATTAAGACGACAATTTTACCAGGAAATAAAAATCGGACTATGATACACATTAATTCTAAATTTTCCGATTTTGGGGTTTTCAGTTACTATTAACATGAGTCACCTTCACTTAGCTAGATTATTTGATTCTATTTTCGCTAATTTTTGGTTTAATTGAGTTCTTTACCTTTCTTTGAAAAACTTATTTTATGGAAAAATGTTTTTCCTAACTTTCTTGTTTAACCTTACGGACCACGAAAACAGTCTTTCAGGCCATGAAATGTCTCTAAACTTGAATACTACATCGAGAGCTAACAATTTAAGCTGGAGAGGGAAGGTTTTTAACATTAACATATAAGGGGTGGGGCAATAGGGATGAGTTAAATTTAAGTGGGGGCAATACATGTTGAAAACTACGATTTCGAGAGCAATTATTTGGAAAACTAAAACAGTTATTCGACTTAAATTTAACGAGAAATTAAGATTCTAAGTTTCAAGTTATTTGGAAAACTAAAATTTAATTTATATTTCAGGACAATCCCAGGCAAGAGGCTCCCCCCACAGAGAAAGCGAGGGCGTACGATAATGCGGGTCCTTCTGTGTTCCCTCTAGAAAGCAACGAACTCGCGGGTACTGAAATGGCAACCGTAGTAGATGGTGGTGAAGTTACCGGGCATTCTGCGCTACCCCAGCCCCATGGTGAAGATGCGAGGCCTTCACTGCGAGCGATGCCAATAAACCCAATAATACCAGTCCTTTCGTGATTAAAATAGCTATATTATTATCCAAAATTACAACATTATTTTATTCCAACAATCACGAATTATGCTCATAAAAATTCATTTTTATATGTTTTTTACGCATGACAGAGTGCTGAGATTCTAGAACATTGAAAGAGCCTCCGGTCCGATGATGTTGGGAGGGGGATAAGGGGGTCTGAGTAGTCCCTAGCCCCAAAGAAATAGGCTTTTCATCATGTTATACTGATATAAACCTAATTTTTAGGCAAGACAAGGGACTGAAAAAGTAATAAATTGTCTGGATAATAGGATGTCAAGGGGGAGGGCCCTTTTTCGAGGATCCAAGACCCACCTAAAGTTTAAAGGCTATTAAACACAGCCCCTATTTCGATGCTGCCGTTGGGGGCCCAACTAGCCCCATCAAAGAAATAGCTAAAGTAAAACATTCCGTTCAGCTTGATAAAGGGAAAATAACTGGGATTGCTGGGAGCCCTCTCCAATAGTTCTGAGGGTTTGAGGACATTGCCCATCCTAAAACAGGTTTTTCATCACCGTGAAAATAATATATCATTTTTTTTTCAAAGAAATTAATTTCATCAGCTAAAGGGACGAGAACCCTGGTCCTGAGATTAATATTCTTTTTCAGCTTAATAATAATATTCTTTTTTACAGGTTAAAATCTTAAGTGTTTCACTAGAAAATAAATTTTTATTCTCTTTTTCCAGGTTGCACCTGAAATGCAAGCAGTTGATGGTAATGATGTCGAACCGGAATGGATCGAACAGTTACTACTCGATTTCTATGGTGAGGGAGCAGCAAAAATGTACAGCACTAATAACACCCCCTCCGTAAGTGTAATATTTTTAAGACTCATAATTCCGAGGGGATGGAGAACCTTGTTTCAAGCTTAATAACAGGACTTACAACGGCAAAAAGAACTTTTTATAGAAAACTGAATCTTAAAGGTAAGGGTTGGAGGAAGGGGGAAACCATTCCTTACTTACAGAATAATCTCTGGTCGTTAAACTTTTAAGTAGTTGTATGGGGTTTCCATGCCCAAATGACTACTCCACCCCATGTATGGAATAATTTTTGCTCGTTAAACTTTTAAGTATTAATATGAAATTGTATGTCCAAACGGACACTCTTAAGCATAAGCGACCACCCCTAGAACAATTTACAGACTAGTAATATATTTTATTTTGGCACAATATATATTCTTTTTCAGGATGAATTATAAGTGTTTCAAAGGGGAAATAATTCGTTTTCTATTTTTTAAGTTCACCTAACAACATTGCCAACAACTGAAAGGCCCTACAGTGATGACACGGAGACACCTATCCTGTCGCCACCTTCGGAATTCCGTGACAGTCACTGTGTCAGTAAGGGCCCCGTGGAAAATGAACCGGAGGGGGTTTAAGTGCTGGAATGATCCCAGTTAATGTAGCTCTCCTCATCTTTGATTTAGATGGTTTTATAACTCTATTTTTCACCAAACATATCTGATAAAAAGTTTGAGATAGCTATTTTCTTAAAAATAGTTCAAAGGCCATATAAGAAAAACTCCGGTGTCGATACTACCCCCAGGGCCTGGGGGCAGGCGTTCTAAGTTATGACCCAGGACCATATACGATTCTAATGGAAGGGATGCTCATATAAAATTCTTAGAGGGCTCATTTGATTGGAAATTGAAAGTTCTAGTTCAATTTTACAGAGTCAAAAGAGTTTGGGAGGCAACTAGACCCCACCACGCTCTTTTTTTGCCAAAACCCATCCAATACAAATTTTGAAATAGGCATTTTTTTTTAAATAGTTCAAAAATTAGATAACAAAAACTCCAGTGTCGACAAAACCTCCCAGGGCCTGGGGGCAGGCGTTGGAAGTTATACTTGAATTGAATCCTTCTGATGATATGTCTATTATACACTATTAACCTACTATCATGTTATGTAATTAGAACAAACCTCCAAGAAGAGCTCCCTCCCTCGAAGAGCGCTTCTTGACTAAAGTGTTCTTGAGGGGGGGGGGGTCCTTCTCGTTCGGCTTTGTTAAAGAGTAAGCTAAGCTACTGGGCTCATACCCCGTTTTTCTTTTAAATCCCGAAAATTGGTTCCCTGAATTTCCAAAAATCACCCAATACACTACTACCCTTAGCAAATCTGCTAGCTATTTTTGAACATTGAAATAAAAAGTAAAACTTATAGCATGATTGTAATTATGTCACAACGACGTAACTCATGTTGGGGTTGGGTTTTATTTAGTATTGTAAAGTAGTTTCTGTTTGCTTCGAATTATAATAGAAATTTATTTCTTTGATCTTAAGTTTAATATAAATATTTATAGTTTTTTTACTTAATTAATTTAAAATAGTAGTAGAACAACGTTTATTGACTTAAATCTGACTGTGTTTTGTCAATATTATACAAATGTAAAATGAAATATAACATACTTAATTCTGCAGATCCTAGGTTGGCGTTACCACTAGTGTATTCTCTTTAATACGTCATATGATAAATAATTGTTCATTAAATATTAACAAAGTATTTCCAAAAATGGCTAGCATACTTGCTAAGGATAGCACTCTATCATATTTGCTAAGGATAGCAGTGTATTGGGTGATTTTTGGATATTCAGGGAACCAATTTTTGGATTCATAAGAAAAACGGGGTATGAGCCCAGTAGATTAGCTTAGCTTATTCTTTAACAAAGCCGAATGAGAAGGACTCCCTACCCCCCCCCCCCCCAACTCAAGAACGCTTCAGTCATGAAGCGCTTCGAGGGATGGAGTTCTTCTTGGAGGTTTGTTCTAATTATATAACATAATAGCAGGTTAATAGTGTATAATAGACATATCATGAGAAGGATTCAATTCAGGTGTAACTTCCAACGCCTGGCCCCCAGGCCCTGGCAGGTCGTGTTGACACCGGATTTTTGTTATCTAATTTTTGAAGTATTGAAAAAAAATGGCTATCTCAAAACTTGTATAGGATGGGTTTTGGCGAAAAAGAGCGTGGTTGGGTCTAGTTGCCTACGAAACTCTTTTGACTCTGTAAAAGTGAACTAGAACTTTCAATTTCCAATCAAATGAGCCCTCTAAGAATCTTATACGAATATCCCTTCCATTAGAACCGTATTTGCCCCCAGGACATAACTTAGAACGCCTGCCCCCAGACCCTAGGGTTAGTATGACATCATCTCTATTTCTCCTGTATACAAGTGTTGGGAGTTTCAGCTTTGCTAGTATTGCAAGGTAGGACAGCTTCCACATGCTGGATATAACTTTGGTGGCAAGTCTCCGCTCATCTTCCAAAACTTTTCTGTCTTTTTTTTAAATAAGGGGAGGCTAGAGATATTCCAATTTTGAGCTTGGGACAAGCAAGTCCCTTATACAGAAGACTGATGACTTTAGGGAAGCAAGTGGTAATAGTACACTTAATCAGCCCCGTTGAACTAGCAGTAGACATTTTAAATCTAGCCGTCAGGCCATTCTCGAATACATAATGGCCGATTTCCAGGTTGGCAATGATGCAAAAGTTGTTAACATGCATCATAAGCAAGCTTTGAAGCGTTGTCTTGCAAATGGAATTGTTATAAATGCAAAAGGTATTGGGGTAACTGGTTCTTTCAAGCTTGCAAAACCTGTTAAGGCCGAAAAACCCAAAGCTGCAAAACCTGCAAAACCTGCTAAGCCCACAGCTAAGAAAACCTCATTCAAGAAAACAGCCACACCTACTGCACTTAAAAAGTCAACTTCAGCCAAAAAGGCTACCAAGCCAATGGCTGGTAGCAAGAAACCTGTAAAGGTTTTCAAGAAACCCACTGTTGCCAAAAAAGCAGTAGCAGCAAAGAAATTGACTCCCAAGAAGGGGTCATCAGTCAAGAAAGCTACCGCCAAGAAAGTGGCATCTAGAAAGTCAGTAGCTAAGAAACCGGCTAAAAAGTAATTGTGTGCAATAGGCTAGCCTACACTATCAAACAGCCCTTTTCAGGGTTATCAAAGCAAATGCTCGAAACTTTCTGTTCAGAAAGTTATAATGATATTGGTTTTAAATTTTGACTGTCTACTTTTCCCTTTCAAGTATAATTCAGCTGTTGTTTCCACCCAAAACACGTTCTGTAATATTTACTTTTGCATTCTAGCGCTATTGCCGTCTAAGAACACCGTCTTAAAGACCAGATTTTACGGCTGGCTCGTAAGGTTCAAGCTTAATAAAGTGGCCACATTAATAAATCCATAAATACCTCGCCATAGCCGAATGGGTAGAGCGGTGCCTTCAAATCGTGGGAGCTGAGGTTCTATTCCCAACTAGGCTGAGCGAGGCGAAGAGAGCCAAAGAATCATCATTTATAGCAACTGTAAATTTTCGTTTTTGGGCCTTCCAACAGGAAAATAATACAACTAAAAATATTTTTGCTTATTTTTTTTTAAAATCCCGGCAAAAGGGAAAGGTTTGGTTTCAAGAAGTTCAGACTCTAAAAACGACTTTTTTGTTTGTTTTGTTTGCTTTTTTAACAATTCAACACATCAATCGCAATCTTTGCAAAAGCAAAGAAGAAGAAACACAAATTACCTGGAAATGACTTGTTACAAACATCAAAGAACCAGGCAGCTAACTAAGTTCAATATATGCAATGGTTTGGTATCCTAATGATCGTCTTTTAATATAATTTTATTTGAAATTTTCAGGAATTATTCTAGTTTCAGTTAACAAATAAATTTTGTGTTAGAACCCCCCAAACATTACTGCATTTTACATAATAATGGATAATTATATAAAATGAAACCGTATTGACAAACACCATTTATGATGAACTCTATCGGTTCTTTATATAAACTTTACTAACCTAATTGAATTGAATTTATCAAGTATTTTGGGCAATAGGTTGCATCAAGACTGGGCTGGGTAATTGTAGACAGAGTATAGTTAAGTAGTCTATAAAATTTAGTATAGGCAAGAGGTCGTTCTTTATTATAAAATCAAATATCTTTGAAAAGACTGCAGTATGAAAAGTTATAAAAAAAATGCAGTTTTTAGTGGAAAAATTTATTCTCATTTAGAAATAATTTATTTTAGTTACAAAAGATTTTTAACCCAATTAATTTCCTTTAAAATGAGCCATTGAACAACTCTCTATGACGTTCCAGTGCCAAGCTATCTGTGGAAAAGAAAAAAAAAAGAAAAAAAATATGCAGTTTAGACAGAATGCTCTAGCAGCTGCCACTTTTCTTGATTTTCAAGCCAATATATTTCCCTTGCTGTTCAAGCCAAGGGACAGAAAGTTTCCTATATAGGGGTTTCGAACAAGGCAGTTCTAATCGTGTACTTTTTGTTTTGATTTGACTCCTTTTTTAGGAGTTATGGGTTTTTATATTTCTTGACATTGGACGTGATCGTCTCTTACTAGGTTGCTAGCTACCACTGCAACCCGGATTTGATTGTTTCGAAAATCAAATATCTTTGAAAAGACACAGTATGAAAAGATATCAAAAATGCAGTTTTTTTGTAAAAAGTGATTCTATTCTTAAATTTTTTGGTTTTCTGATTAAAAAAGGCACTAGAAGTTTTAATTTCCGTTTGAATGAGCCCTCTCGCGACATTCCAGTACCACTGGGTCGATACGATCACCCCTGGTAAAAAGAAAAAGGGTAAAAAATAAACACACATCCGTGATCTTTCCTCTGGCAAAAAATACAAAATTCCACATTTTTGTAGATAGGAGCCTGAAACCTCTACAGCAAGGTTCTCTAATACGCTGAATGCGATGGTGTGATTTTCATTAAGAATCTATGACTTTTGGGGGTGTTTTCTCCTTTTTTGAAAATAAGGCAAATTTTCTCAGGCTCGTAACTTTTGATGGATACGAGTAAACTTGATGAAACTTATATATTTAAAATAAGCATAAAAATCCGATTCTTTTTTAAAGGAACAGTATGAAAAGACATCAAAAATGTAGTTTTTTTTTATAAAGTTATCTATTTTTAATTTTTTTTTTAATTAAGAGACATTTTTAAAATAATTATTTTGATTCTTTTGATTTTCTTAGGCTCGTAAATTTCGATGGGTAAGACTAAACTGAACGAAACGTAAATATTTAAAATCAGCATAAAAATCCGATTCTTTTGATGTATCTATTGTTATTAAAAATCCATTTTTAAAAGTTTCGGTTACTATTGAGACGAGTCGTTCTTACTAAAAAGTACGTTACCACGAACTATTGGAAAGAACATCTCCGAAGAAAAATATACCAAGAAGCAGATGTCAAATGTTGGGAATATTTCTGTGATTCAATTCCTGAATGTGTCATGGGGCTATTTTATCAGCTTCTTGGAAATGGAGATGAATCTTTAAGCATTTTAAGACCTATTAGTGTAAATATCATTCAAAATTGATCATTGCCACAGAGTGTGTTGAACTCAAATCCTTCGGAACTAGAGGAAAGTCCTTACTCTACTGTGCTAGTGACAACTTGAAGTATAACTATGCCATTCAATTTATGATGTCTAAGACGTAATAAAAATGTGTAAAAAATTATCCCATACGATTGAGGAACAATAACTTTTTCGTCCCCTCTATCATTTCCTCCCTGCATGTTGGGAGCTAAAAACTTACAATATAAGTAAAAAAAATGACTTTATTCTTTAGCGAAATCAATAAGAGACCCATTGATCATAACCAAGGATTTAGTGTGGTAGTACAATTGTTGACACAATTCTTCAAGAATATAACTGGATTTAATGTTTAAAGCAGTAATAATTAATGGTTATCATTTATGTTAATTACTTAATGAATTGTTTTTAATTCCAGTTTTAATTAGAGTGTCTCAATTCTCATGGAAGAGAACGATGTGTATACTATTATTTTATCATATTAGGATTTCTCTGTAATCAGCCGAGAGGGTTTTCCCGCCTCCTCCGATAAGGGGTGCAGGATAAATCATCAGTCTTGGCTTACCCCCTCTTTGTTTTTTTTTAAACCTTTATAATCTCCTTACATCTTTTTAAATTGGGAGTGGCATAAAACCTAAGTGGATCTGACCGCTGCAACCTGGATATTGGACGTGACTGTCTCTTAATAGATTGCCACTACTACCACAACCCTGAAGCAGATTCATTTTAATATTTCAGTTGTTACAGGTTAGAATTTGTTCTTTATTATAGCTTTTCAAGCCAATAGATTTTACTCGTTATTGAAATCAAGGAACAGTTAGTTTCCTATATAGGAGTATTGGACAAGGCGGTTCTAGTCAGATCAAAAAGATCTGATACATACGCAAAATCTCTGCCGATCCATCATTGGTGCAGATTGTAGACTTAAAAAATATCGAAAAATGACAATACAAAACTGTCAAAACAGAAAAGCTAAAAATGAAAACCATGGAGAACAGATATGGAGAACATAGTTTTAATGCTTCTTGTTTTGTCAATAATAGAAGTTAAGATTACCAAAATTTTTCTATTTATCTTGTCAGCCTCTCAACTTTTCGTTAGTTAGCATATGTATCTAATTTACTTGTGCTATTTTAGTGATTAGAATAAAAAAAGAAATCTTTTCAGTGCTGAAAACTTTAGCGTAAAGCTCAAGGTATTGAGGAGGGGGCAACCCCTTCATATGTGGAATAATTTCTGTTTGTTTTGAGTTTTAATGTTGCTCCTTTCTTTAAAGAAGTCTAATAACTTTATAAAAAATATAAATATTATTGAAATCAGGAATCATATTAGAATTGAGGTGTCGGGTTGAATTGAATCTGCCTCCTCTTGCATTCTGATTTATAATTTCCAATGCGATTAGTTTATAGCCTACTTGGATACAATCACAGTCGTCAAAAAGAAAAATGAATTTATAAGGAAATTAGAAAGGTTAGTAAAAGAACATAGAGGAGGTAAATGGTTCATCTCCCCTTAGGTTTTATGCCACTCCCAATTTAAAAAGATGTAAGGAGATTAAAAAGGTTTAAAAAAACAAAGAGGGGGTAAGCCAAAACTGATGATTTATCCTGCACCCCTTATCGGAGGAGGCGGGAAAACCCTCTCGGCTGATTCCAGAGAAATCCTAATATGATAAAACGATAGTATACACATCGTTCTCTTCCATGAGAATTGAGACACTCTAATTAAAACTGGAATTAAAAACAATTCATTAAGTAACTAAAATAAATAATAACCATTAATTATTACTGCTTTAAACATTAAATCCAGTTATATTCTTGAAGAATTTTGTCAACAATTGTACTACCACACTAAATCCTTGGTTATGATCACTGGGTCTCTTATTGATTTCGCTAAAGAATAAATTAATTTTTTTTGCTTATATTGTAAGTTCTTAGCTCCCAACATGCAGGGAGGAAATGATAGAGGGGACGAAAAAGTTATTGTTCCTCAATCGTATGGGATAATTTTTCACACATTTTTATTACGTCTTAGACATCATAAATTGAATGGCATAGTTATACTCTAAGTTGTCACTAGCATAGTAGAGTAAGGACTTTCCTTTAGTTCCGAAGGATTTGAGTTCAACACACTCTGTGGCAATGATCAATTTTGAATAATATTTACACTAATAGGTCTTAAAATGCTTAAAGATTCATCTCCATTTCTTAGAAGCTGATAAAATAGCCCCATGACACATTCGGGAAATGAATAATTAGTATGATGATAATTATTATGCTTAGAGATGCTGTAAATAAAGTTTTAGAAGGACAAAGTTTGGATTTAGGAAGGTCAGAGGTGGGTCGCCCAAACTTTCCCTCTTAGAATAATAATTAAGAAGTGCCGTAATCAAAACGCCCCTCTAGTCCTCAGTCTTACAGATTTTAGAGAGGCGTTTGATTCAGCCGAAAGAAGAGTTTAGTGAAAGTTCTTTCCTTATGTAGTATATCCGATAGGCAAAATTTAAGTGATTGGTGTTATGTACGAGACAAAATTTGCTGGGTTAATCTAGGAAATAACAGAATAGCTAGTTAGGTATTTAATCAGAAGATAAGCAGGGCAGTGTTCTATACCCGTTTAAATGGATTGTTTTGATGGACTTTGTCGGGGCAAAGCGTTACATTATGATGTCACTTGCTTCGAACATTTCACTTCCTGTCAGTGTCAGATAGACCGAGTAAAAACTGATCTACCTTTGGAATCCTTAAATAACGTTCCAATTAAGATTTTTGAGGGACAGCAACACTTTTACTTAACACTATCAATTTTTCTTAGAAATCACAAGTATTTTCTTAACAGTAACAAATTTTTTCTAATAGCACCAAGTTTTCCATCAATGATAACAAATTTTTCTTAAAAGTAACAATTTTTTCGTCACTGATAACAATATTTCTGTTAGAAGTAGCAAGTTTTCTGTAAAAGATAACAAATTTTCTTAGAAGTTACAATTTTTTGTCGTTTATGATAACAACTTTTCAGTTAGAAGTAGCAAGTTTTCTGTAGAAGATAATAAATTTTCTTCGAAGTAACAATTTTTTAGTTTATCATAACAACTTTTCTGTCAGAAGTAGCAAGTTTTTCTTAACATTAACAAATTTTCTCATCGAAATAACAAGATTTTTCCTAAATACTAACAAACTTTTACTTAACACTGTAAATTTTCTCTTAGAAGTAACAGGTTTTTTCTTAACAGTAACAAATTTTTCTAATAGCACCAAGTTATCCATCAAAGATAACAAATTTCTCTTAGAAGTAACAATTTGTCGTCACTGATAACAAGTTTTCTGTTAGAGGTAGAAGGTTTTCTAGCATAGATAAAAAATTTTTCTTAGAAGTAACAATTTTTTTCCTTTGTAATAACATCTTTTCTGTCAGAAGTAGCAAGTTTTCCTTCACACTAACAAATTTTATCATCGAAGTAACAACTTTTTTCCTTAATACTAACAAACTTATACTTAACACTATCAAATTATCCTAAAAGTAACAGGTTTTTCTTAACAGTAACACATTTTTTCTAATAGCACCAACTTTTCCTTGAATGATAACAAATTTCTCTTAAAAGTAACAAATTTTGTCAATGATAACAATTTTTCCGTTAGATTTAGCAAGTTTTCTGTAAAAGATAGCAAATTTTTCCTAGAAGTAACAATTTTTCTTTAACACTAACAAAATTTCTCTTGATACTTTTCTTGGAAAACACTGCCTTTCTGGGCTTTAATATTTCATAGCGATAAGACACAATCGTTTCTCACTTATATATCAACAACAAGTTTCTCTTAGAAATAACAATTTGTTCATCATCGATAGCAAGTTTTCTGTTAGAAGCAGCAGGTTTTCTGTCAAAGATACCAAATTTTTCTTAGAAGTAAAAATCTTTCGTTTATGATAACAAGTTTTCTGTCAGAAGTAGCAATTTTTCCTTAACACTGACAAACTTTCTCTTTGAAGAAACAACTTTTGCCTTGATACTAACGAACTTTTGCTTAACACTATCAATTTTCTCTTGGAATTAACAATTTCTCGTCATTGATAACAAGCTTTCTGTTAGAACTAGCAAGTTTTCCATCAAAGATAACAAATTTTCTTAGAAGTAACAATTTTTCGTTTATGATAATAATTTTTTTGTCAGAAGTAGCAAGTTTTCCTTAACACTAACAAATTTTTTTATCGAAGTAACAACTTTTTTTATTAATACTAACAAACTTTTACTTAACACTATCAAATTTTTCAAAGAAGTAAAAGGTGTTTTCCTAACAGTAACATATTTTTTCTAAGAGCACCAAATTTCACATCGAAGATAAAAAATTTCCCTTAGAAGTAACAATTTTTTCATCAGTGATAACAAGTTTTCTGTTAGAGATAGTACGTTTTTCTTGTCAAAGATACCAAATTTTTCTTAGAAGTAACAATTTTTCGTTTACGATATCAAATTTCTCTTTCTCACAATCGTTTCTCACTTTTTTCTTTGTAAGAACGTCAATGAATATGATTTTTTTTCCCTGGAACACCAAGCATTCTTGGGTTTCATGGCGTAATTTGCATAGCGGGACCATTTCTCTAAGAAAACAAACATGGTGCCATGTGCATGACGGAGGGGGAGGTGTGTAATGCCATGGTGGTGTGCTGTGTTTTTGAAGCTATCATGAATGGTTTCGCTTGCGAAAAAATTGAATCAATCGGTTGAAGTATAATTTTTAACAAGAAATGTCTAAAAAAGGTCTTGGGAATGATGAAGGGGGTGTCAGAGGGTTCCGCAGAGCAGTAATAGTTAGTTAGTGCGGCGTGAATTGCTTGGAGTATCACATTCTGGTAGTGAAATGGTGAGTTCCGCCGTTCAATGCCACGTGGATGGTAGGGGGCAGGCATGTAATGTCACGATGCTGTGGAGTGCTTAGGGGGTTATTATGATAGTCCAGGTTCGCGAAAAACATGAATCATCCGATTGAAATATAATTTTTTTAACAAGAAATATCTAGAAAATGTCTTAGGAATGATGAAGGGGGTGTCAGAGGGATGCCACAGAACATTAATAGTGTGACATTGTGGCGTGAATTGCTTGGAGTATCATACTCTAGCAATGAAGTGCCGAGTTCCGTTGTTTAAGTAAAAAACACTGTTTAATTTAGATTCATGAGTTTATTTTCGTTGGGAAAAGTTGAAAATGTTCTAAAGGGGGGGGGATGAGTGGGTGATTCCACATGGATGCCGGAGGGGGCAGGCACGTAAAGCTGTGAGATGGTGTGGAGTGTTTTGTGGAGCATTATGAATGGATTGGCCTGCAATAAAAAAAAACTCGAATCATCCAATTGAAGCATAATTTTTTACAAGAAATGTCTGAAAAACGTCTTAGGAATGATGAAGAGGGTGCCGCAGAGCAGTAATAGTTTGATAGCATGGCGTGAATTGGCATGGGGGCATCATGTTGAGGGTGGATGGCTAAAATAAATCATTGGATTTAAAAACATATTTTTATTATGAAAATATCTGTAAATGCCTTTAGAATAATTAGAGTTTCAAAGGGTACCGTATGCCATCCAGAATTTGCCAGGGTGGCAGGCATTGACTTGGACTAGCACGCTCAAGAGCTTAAAGATAGGGTGAGAGGTGTTAAAAGAATTTTTCGGGGAGAGGGAGCTGAAATCTAACATCCCAGTCTAAGAAACGATGCATTTTTGTTAAAAAGTTCTTAATAGGACTTAAATGTGCATCTAATATCAGCCTTTCCCTCTGGAAATGATTGCTAGGGGGAAGGGGAGGTGTACTGTCAGGATATTGTGAAATGTTCATAAGTTAAGCTCATGGAAACAATGCATTTTCATTAAAAAGTTCCTAATAGGGCTTAAATTGGCATCTAATATCAGCCGTATTCCCTGGTATTGCATGCTAGGACCCCGCCACCTTTCTATAGTACACGGTTTTTTTATTATATTACGATCAGTTTTTTTTCACGTTTTATTTTTTGTTTGTCGTGTTTTTAACTTTTTTCTGTGTTTTTAATATTGTTTGTAAATTTGATTGAAATAATAAAACTTTTATTTACAAAGGTTTCTGTTATTAGGATTTAACATTTAGTACGATGAAGGAGTTTGCATAATTTAAGCACCTCTTCCGTCTTTATTGCTAGAAATAAATTTAATTGTCTCTGAAAATAAATATTCCCCGTCTTCGTGCCAATTGACGCAGGTGCACGGAAAAACAAGGGTTGCGTCCGGAATTCTACCAGGTGTGTCATGGAGTTGCCACGCGATTCCATGCATCCATGGAATCCATGCGATCACGTCTTGCGACGTCACAGGAATGTGTGATTTCTTGAAAGTATTGAGTAGGATAAAATATTGGGAATGGCTTGTTAGTCTTCTTGCTTGGTGCGCTGTTTCATTGGAAGGGAATTGGCCCTTCGAGTCCTAGCAAGGACAAAGAACTAAAGAATAAAAGGTATTAAGGCCAAAAAAGGTATTAAGCGACAGTGATGCCCGCCTTCATTATATAAAAGCGTGTGCTGACCTTACATAATGTGTGCACCGTCATAAAGTTAAAAGTAAGAAAAAATGCCTTGAACGTTCTGCGCAAAAAAATAAAATGTCAAAAAGTATGACACGACAGTGATGGTTGCGCAATCAGTACGTGACATCATATAAGGTGTGTGCTGTCGTTAATTTACAAGAGAGGGTTCCCCCATGGGTTCCTGACATAAGGTTACATAAAACTGTGTCATCCATATTAGACCTGACCGTTTAAAACGGCTAAGTCGTATGACGTCATTGGTGTCCAGAGGGGTGTGTCGTGGGGGTCTTGCCAATTTTGTTCCCTTTAATAGGACCGGTGACAACATTGCATAGGTCAGACGGCTTGAGGGTTGGTAGCTCCACTTATCTGACCCTTTTAAATCCCATGTTAATTTCCTATTATTACTACTTGTTTATTATCCCGACCATATGGGAAAATAGAAAAACAATAGGGGAAATACTAGAACACCTGGACATATTCCATAATAGCCGTCTAGACAAGTATATGGGAAAATAGAAAAACAATACGGGTTGCTACGGGAAATATTGGAACACCTGGAAACAAGGCTCCCGTGGGAATCTTGCTAGGGATGCCGTGACGTCAGAGGGCATGCGTTTGGAATCCTGTGGGAAAAGGGAGGGTATACGCTTCAAAGCCGTGAAGCATTACTACTGTTCTGTTCTTAATTTACGTCAATGATCTTGTTCTTATGTGTATGAACAAAAAACAAACATTTCTTGTCGTCTGTGTCAACCTGAATCTTTCCATGGCCGCAAATGTATAACGGAGCCTGAGATCCGGACTGTCTTGACTTTTTTGTGTGAGGAATAACTATGTGGTTAAATGCTAATTGCTTTGCATTAAATGTTGCGAAATCGAGCTTCCTGATTTTTTCGCAAGTTTCTCAGCCCTGCCCCCAACTTTCGAAAATTTATCTTTCAAGGGGTTCTTTCGGTAGACCTAGTGATTGATATGTTCGGGCCCTGGGTGTATCTCATTATGATAATCTATCCTTCAGGTATAATGTTCTTAACGCCCACGCGTGGTTAATGCCTTCGGTTCAAGTTGGAATTCTGTTTTATTGTATTTATTGGGCAAAGCACTTTGTTCCTGCTTGGTTTTTGGCGAATAGTCAGCTGGTGGCTGATTGGTGTTTTCCTTTTTAGCGTGTGTGTATGTTTTATTTTTCTCTCTTTTTTTTTCTCTTTTTCTCCCTGGATTTTCAGTCAGAGTCTTACGGGGGAGGGGGAAGGTATTTGATGTCGGACCTTTTGCTTTTTTGAAAAAGAGTTACACAAGAGTAGGCTTATTTTCCCCTAATCCCCTTTGACCCTCGAAAAGGATATTATAGCACTCAATTTTCAATGATCACCTGTACGAAGTGACACGAGGGAAAAGGCAATTAATTTTTTTTTTTATTGAACGTTCATCAGTATTTCCTTTGTTAACGCTATTCCGCTGATTCTCCCAGATATAACAGGCTGATTCTCTGAATATGTCTAGATTTGCCTTAAATGTCAGGTCTTAGGTACCTAAGCAATTCCCTCAACCTTTAGCTTGAGTTCACACATAAATTGTGGTGCTGCGCTTAAAGCTAATTTGCCCACCAACAATCAAAACCCATTCCCTGTAAAAAAAGATTCTAACCAGTTGCGGTTAAGTTACTAAATTGCAAGGAATAATACAGAAAACAATGTATTTTTAATAAAGATAAAAAAAATGTAAGAGGGACATTAAGTGACTCGTAGACGGCACCATTCAACAGCCAGATCAAAAAATTTCTGCTTTGACTTCGAGCTTTATTCTTTCCAAATAATATCTTTTGATTTCTGATGCTCATCTTCCACTTACTACTCACTCACCCGCTCGATGTGCGTATAACTGAAACCTCATGCATCTGAACCTTTGTGCAACAGAATCCCCTTCAAACTGAGCCCAGTGCGACTGGACCCTCGTACCACTGATCCCCATGTAAATACATCCTCGTGCAACTCAACCCCATTTAAGTGAGCCCTCGTGCAACTGAACCCTCGTGCAGGTCAACACCCCTTTAACTAACCACTGGTACAACTCAACCTCCATCTAACAGACCCCTCACTCAACTGAACCCCAATGCAACTCAATCCTCACTCAACTCACTATCCATGCAACTCAAACCCGTTCGGCTCAGCCCTTTGAAACCCCCATTCATCTCAACTTCCGTACAAATAAATGCTCGTTTAACTAAATCCTCATTCAATTCAACCCCTGTTTAACCCCGACCTGTCTGACTCAACCCCCATGCAAATCAACCGTATTCAGCTCAACCCTCAAGGTGGCAAAAGCTGATTCGAATAAAATGGTCTTTAGACTTTATTTATTAATTCTTTTGCATTTTTACTTTATGCCGTTCCGATGCAGAACTATCTCCCCTCCAAAAAACAACAATTTGGCCTTCCATCCTATATATTTGAATATTAGCGAAACTTTTCGTGCTCAGTGCCTCAATACCCTTGACGGTCATGGTCGCAGCAATAGCTGCACCTAGTTCAGGAATGTCAACTATTATCAAAATTCATCTTAAAAGTAAAAGTTTATTGCGGAAACAAATTCATGGGAATTTTCAGACTGAGCTGGAAACACTCCTTTTTCGGTTTTATTTATCCAGTTTAAATAGGGCACTAAAATATTGCAGAGAGCTGTTTAAAGTCATTTCAAAACTAACTCACGTTTATGCGCTTTTTATAACTTCGTCCTGACAACATCATCATAGAATGCCTTACGGCACAAAAACGCAATTTTAGTGTCATTTCTCGAGTGTAAAGGCTTGAAATCGTAAAAGGTCTACCACTGACATCTCTATGATCAAAAACCCTTAAACCAGTGTTTAAAATACCCTTTCTTGAATACTCCTTTTCGAAGTCCCCTTTGCAAGTGAAAAAGCAGACTTTTGAGAAAACTACCGGGCAAAAAAAAATTCATTCAAACACAAGGCTAATTTATTAATGGTAGTGGCTATTAATTTTCATTTTGACACTATGAAAATCATTGCTTCGTAGTTTATGCAACGTCTATCTACAAAAACAGCTAAAATATGATTACCAATAACACTTTCCTCTAATTTTTGGGAATTCCGAAAAAAACTAGCTTTTTATGTGAAGATTGGCGTAGCTTGAGTTTTTTTGAGAATTTAAATTATATATTAAAAGTTATAAATATTATAGCTGGTGAAAGAAAAATAAGCACCCATCTCAAAATTTGAACCGACGCGAGTGGAGGTGCCAGAGTGAGAGGGAGAGGGGCAAAAAGGTCACATGAGGGGGGCTGGCTACCTCTAATCGCTTGTGGATCTTAAAAATGCCATTCGAAATTTCTATCAAGTGAGTATTTCCAATCAAGAGAACACCCTTCTAAGTTCTACGACAACCCCCTCTCTGTGAGGCGGCCAAGAAAAAAAAATACTTGCGGCATACATTACTCTTTAATATGTCATCTCTTTTGCTCATTCAGTACTGAATGAGCCTTTGAACTGTGAGGACGCAAATTGGATTTACTTTGAATTTAATTGGTTTGTAAAAAGTGTATTTGTTAGACAGTGAAGATATTGCGAAACATTGAATTGGCTTGGGATTATACACCTTGGATTACGTCATTTAATTATGACAAAAAAAGAAAATAGGCCAAAGTCAATGAATCAAGCTCTGATTGAGTAGTAGTTCAGGTGTCTTTACCGCTTGCCCTGAGGAATGGAATGAAATGCAAATATTTGATTAGTTGAATTTTGCAAACGCTACAGAGTATTCCTGAAAGTTGGTTGTGATTCCTGAAGTAGAGTCGGTATTCAAACGCTGTTGGAAATCGTCGGTGCAGGAGATAGGGGTGTTAGCGGTTCCCAAATTAACGGTGGCTTAGCGAACTGCACGTCCGCATCGAAGTGGATAAATTATAGGTGCCAAAATAGGTAAGAGAGATTACATATTTTATTTTATTTGCACTTGCCATGGGGCGAAAAAGGAAGATTGCTAAAACTGTCCAAGTAGGATCCCAGTCTGTTGAGAACAGTTTGTTGAATTCGACCGTTTCATCTGAAGGGAATAACGATGTCGCTTCACTGAAGACCCTGGCGGATGATTTTGCTAAGATGCTAACAATACTTACTGAAAATGGTAAAAAACTAGACTCTATAAACGATAGTATAAAAATGTTAGAAAATCGTATGGTATCAGTGGAAAATACACAGTCTGAGCTAAAATCAGAAGTTAATACTACGAATTCACGTGTTACACAGCTTGAATCTGATGTTCAAAACTTAAGAAATGAAATGTCAATTATCGCTAGTGCAACGAAAAAGTATGAAACCGGGAATGCAGATCTGTCTTGTTGGCTTATGGCATCTGAGTATCGACATACAGAGACGAATATTATCGTTTGGAATGCTCCCTGCGAAAATACTACCCAAGCCGAAACATTTTTTTGACCAGTTGTGTTTGGAGGGTCTAGGTCTGTCCATGGTCCCGAGGTTTCGAGTTGTTGGTAGTGTCCGTAAGGAGCAACCGTATTTTAAAGTTGATGTTGGTTCTCGAGATGCGAAGGTCAGTGTGCTTAAGAACGGAAAGAAATTAAAAGGTAAAGTTATTGGACACCATAAAAATGTATCTGTTAGCGATGATGCACCAATATCAGTTCGCGAAGCTCGAAGGAAGTTGTATGTAAAGAAATCTAGATTAAATGCTATAGGAGTTTCATCATGGGTTTCCAATACAGTTCCACCATATATACAGATCGATCGTGGTGGTGTGGCGGCAAAATTTGGTTACGATGAGCCTATCCCTGAGTTTTTGGACCAATATATGGTTATAAAATTAATGGTTAATTAAGAGTTTGTTAATATATTTTTTTTTTTATTTTTTTTTTTTTTTTTTTGTATTTGTGTTTATGGAAAAAAAATGAAAAGTTGTTCTTTTTCCTCATTTATTTAGTTTTTGTTAGAATTTAGAATGGGTATGTGGTAGACACAGGTAGAGCATTGTGTTTTCTTCAATTATAATTTTCTGGAATTCAGTAATGGAAACAGTAAGCCTGTATTGTGACAGGTTAGTGTTAGTGTCAATTTTTTCACTTTTTTTGTATTCGTTTGTTTATTTATACTATTTTGTTAATATGTTTCTTATTATTTTTAGGTTATATTGTGTTTTTTCTGGAGCTTCGATTACGTTGGAAACGGGACCACCGACCCTCCGAGTTATAGTAAGTTATTCAGTTGGTTAGGTTTGGTTGCAACTACCCTCCTTTTCTTTTTTATATATATATATATTTATAAAAAATGGTAATTGTTCGTAATGATCGTTTGGATTGGCTTGAGAATAATCCATTGAGTGTTTCAGATTTAGGATTAGGGGTACTTCACAGGGATTTTGAGATGGGGGTAGATGATGTTTTTCCGAAGGTTAATTATAAGTGCCCAGTTGATTTACATACTAGACTGGCACCGGATAAACTTGGCATTTTTCATTTGAATTGTCAGGGGTTAAATAGTACATTGGATTATTTGTCGGAGCTGTGTATGCTATCTGATTTTCATATTCTTGCACTTACTGAAACATGGTTAATGAATAATAATTCTGGACTATTGGATATTTTAGATTATAATATGTATGTTAAGAACCGTACTCACCATCAGCATGGAGGACTTGCCCTGTATATTAGAACTGATTTGAATGTGAAGGTTAGGGATGATTTGTCTGTTAATAAAGAGATGGTTTTTGAGTGTTTTGTTACGGAGGTTGATAAGAATGGTGACCCATTTTTTTATTGCTGTTTGTTACCGCCCCCCTTCAGCTAGTGTAGATTGTTTTTTAGAATTATTAGAGCAACAAATGGACCTTTTAACTCGTAAGAACATGCCGTGTTTTGTGTGTGGAGATTTTAACATTGATTTGAAATTGTTAGCATCTAATTCAAAAGCCCGGAATTTTTTGAATTTAATGTTAGGTTATGGGATGCATCCTGCTGTAAATATTTGTACTAGAGTGACGGATTCATCTTCATCTCTAATTGATAATGTATTTTTGAATGTTCCCCATGATTCGTCGAGTGTTGTGTTAAATGATGTTTCGGATCACTTTGGTTTGGCTATATTAGTTCCGGGTATATTTAAGAATATTAATATTAATTGTGATGCTCGCCCTAAGCCTAAGAAATTAATAGTTGATTCAAATACTATTTCAAGATTTAAGCTTAGGATAGAACAGTTAGATTTTAAATTTTTACAAGAAGAATTAGATTTAAATTTGAAGTTTGAGCTTTGGTATGGTAAGATTAAGGATACGTTTTTGGAATGTTGTGAAGTGTCAGGAATACAGAAGAGAAGGGTGTCTCCGAATAAACCTTGGATTACAAAGAGTTTGTTACAGTCAGTTAATAAAAGACGTTTTTTATATAAGTTGTCAACAAGGAGCAATGATCCTCATGATAAAGTAATATATAGAGTTTATAATAGTAGGTTAAATGCTGCACTCCGACTGGCTAAGGTAGAATATTATAAGGTTAAATTTAAAAAAGTTGAGGGTAACCCGAGTAAGACTTGGAAATTGATTAAGTCTGTGACTTGCCCTGGTAGCGTCTTGATCCGCCCAGATAATATGGGAATGAATAATAATGTTGCAGATGAGATGTGTAATCACTTCGCTACTATTGGGCAGCGTGTGTCATCATCGGTGCCAGTCTTTGATCAAGATGGAGATTTTCGTCAGTTCCTACCTGAAGATTGTGATGTGTCTGCGTATCTTAAATCTGTAACTATTGATGAATTATTTGATGTTATAAATAATATGAAAAATGGAGCATCAGGAGGCGATTTTATTTCGTTGAAGGTTTTGAAGTCGATATTAACTTTTATATATAGTCATTTTTTAGGACTGATAAATAATTGTTTAAAAGATGTAATATTTCCTGATTGTCTAAAGTGCGCGAATGTTATCCCTATATTTAAAGGAGGGGATAAGAATTGTTTTAGTGATTATAGACCGATTTCTTTACTGCCATTTATTTCTAGAGTGTTTGAAAAGTTGATTCATAGTAGGATGGTAAGTTTTTTCGAAAAAAGACAATTTTTTAGTTCTAGTCAGTTTGGGTTTAGGAGTCATCATTCTACAGAGCATGGAGTTTTGTTTTTAACAACTTTTATTAATGATGCTTTAGACAAGGGTCTGAAGATAGCTTCGATATTTTTGGATATTACTAAAGCATTTGACTCTGTTGATCATGATATACTAGTTCAAAAGCTATATAGTAGTGGTATACGTGGTGATTTTTTAAATGTGATAGTTAGTTTTCTTAGTGAAAGGACTCAGTGTGTCGTGATGGATGGAGTTACATCTAAAATTTAATATATTTCGATTGGAGTACCCCAGGGTTCCGTGTTGGGCCCTTTGTTGTTTTTGGTTTATATTAATTACCTTTGTGGAGCTTCAAGTAATGTGTCTTGTTCTTTAGACCTTGATACTTACGGTACAAAAGGAATTCTACCATGTTTTGCTGATGATGCCCATTTCACCGTAGCTGCTAGAACTGAAAATGAGTTGATGACTATATTGAAACAAGGTATTTCTTCGATTGAAAAGTGGATGCGAGTAAATAAATTGAAACTGAATCATAATAAGTCGAATTTTTTGATTTATGGTAGAATTACTGGACATTATCCATGGATTAATAATATAGAAGTAGGGCACCATACTATTGTAAGATCTACTAGTACTAGATACCTTGGTGTTATAATTGATGAAAGCCTTAGTTTTAAAGACCATATTGCATCTGTTAACAGCAAATTGTCTCGTAATATTGGTATTATGGGTAAACTTAGGTATCTTTTTCCGTGTGAAATTCTGAGAATGTTGTATTTTTCTATGGTTCACCCATATCTCATTTACTGTTGTATGGTTTGGTCGAAAACATTCGTAACTCACCTCCATCCGCTCTGCGTAACACAGAATATGGCAATTAGAGTTCTTTATGGTAATCAAATTGACCTATCTGCATCGGTGAGGCATCTTTACCGCGAGTATAAAATTCTACCGTTGGCAGGAATATGTGTATTCTATAATGCTCTGTTTATGTTTAAATATTTAGCTTCGGAGTTACCATCATGTTTTTCAGGAATGTTTAGTCTTGCGTCTACTACTCACGATCATTTGACACGATCTTCTCAGTTGGTGCGAAGACCAGCTATGGTCACGTCTAGGTCTAGGTTTTCAATTCGCCATGTTGTTCCGTTAGTTTGGGAGAGTTTGCCAGAGGATTTGAGGAATGTTGGGGGTTTGCAGGATTTTCGTAAGTCGCTAAAGAACCATTGTTTTGATGTGTATATTTTGAATGGATTATTCCACGCCACTTAAGTTTTTTTTTTGAGGTGGGTTTTGTTGCATCTTAATATTATTATAATTATTTTAATTTTTTTGGGTTTTTTTTGGAGGTTCGTTGGTTTTGGGGTCCGTTAATTTTAGCTATAATTTTTTTTTTTTTTTTTTTTTTTTTTTTTCTTTTTTTATTTTTTTTTTTTTCTTTTTTTTCTTTTTTGGTTTCTTGGTTTTTTGATTTATTAGGTGGGTTTTCTCCCGCACAAGCATTGCTTCAGGGAATCGATGATGTATATATATTTTTTTTTTTTTTAAATAAACCCATTGTTACTTAAAAAATAACACTGGAAACCCGCGGAGTAAACGCAAAAAAAAGAAAAAAGAAAGAGAATAAACTACTTTGCAGAAATAAACTATTCATAATCTAATTACCAAAAATAATTCCGGTCTAAATTATGTCGGAGAATATTAGCAACAACTAGCACTACCACGGTTTGACATAAATCGTTTGCATATTGACTAGTTTAACAGTAAAACAAATTTTTTTTTGTTTTCTGACAAACAAGGTTTGAGGATTTTTTTTTTCACTAGACCATTCATTTCAATAATATTCATAGGATAAGGAATTTATTTTCTAAAGTGCTTCAGTAAACAGATGACACAACCCCAGAAAAACCAATTTAGTTTCCAGTCTTTAGCTTGCTGATGATCTCAGAGGGTATTTTGAAACCAACGGGATTCTCATAAAGCAGCGAATATACTTTTCCTTCTCGTTTGAAGTCACCATAATCACAGAAAGTTTCTTCTTCTTCTTCAAGAGCCATATCTGGATGGAATTTCTGTTGCCCCACAGTGACATAAACAGTCTTGTGATTTAGACTAGCAGAATCGCAATTTACAGCCTCCCCAGTTGAAGTAAACAATCTAACTTTTCTACCCCATAGGCCAAAGACACCAGCAGCTTCTTTGGATAAAACAGATGTGTCTATAAATCGTCCATCAACATATTCTTGCAGAAGCACAGTTCCTCGCCTCTGATCACTCCCATTACAAAGGACTACGTTCACATACCCCACAGCGGGCTTTTTTCTTCGTGGCATTTCTGAAGATAAATCAGTAGCATCTCCTTTTATTAGTATAAGACGTAAAGTGGCAGATGTAAGTTTTAGCTGTTGCACCTCTTCACCAACTATTTTGGATTTCTGCACTTGTAAAGTATAAGGACGTAAAGGAGTTTTAGTATCTTCTTCAATTGACGATTTGAAACGATCAAAAATATCAGATAGATAACCATCGTCTTCTTTTATTTCATATAGGACGGTGACTATGTCGGATGGTACAAGTTTCATTTTCTTTCTGAAATGCTGCACAAGTGTCTTCAATTCTCTTGCAACTCCTTCATCCTTCAGACTTTTATCCTGAGAAACATCCAAAAGCACAAGCAAATCTCCTTCCGAATTCGCTTCAAACCGGTTCGTCATCTCTTTGGACGTATCGCAACTAAACGAAAAAAATATACGAATTTCCTCTGTGGTTATTTTCTCACCCGCAAGAAACATCTCTCCGTCTCTTACAAACTGTTGCAACTGCTCATCAGTAAGCTCCTTAATCTTCTTTGAAACTGACTTAAAACTACCTTTCAACCTAGCGCCAAGAAGTTTATGATCCGGCTCGGCCCTTAAACATACACCATACTTGGATTTGTTGGTGGTTAGAGTAAGAGACTTGACATTCAACTCATCACAAACATATCTCTCCAGCCTTCGTATCTTGTCCAAAACAGATTGTTCTGAGTGAATCACAACAATCTCACGAAGTGGAGTTTTCAATGGCAGTGTTTTACGCTCACGAATAACACGTCCAAGCTCCAGAACACTTTGAAGCCGAGAGACAGATTCTTCTATATTTTTGTCAATGAATGAGATCCTAAAAGAAAACATAAAGATGAAAAATCGGCATTTGGTTACATTGATAATTATGACAAATAAAAGCGTAAATACCCAGATACAAATAATTGTTATAGTCTTCGTTTCAACTAATAGCCTATTAAAAAGTATGTTATATTTAATTTGTTTTGTTTTAGCCAAGAAACAGAAAAAAAACATTAGTAGTTGAACTTTGATAAGTTATTTTCTCCTTCTAACTGAAAAAATTATTCCAGGTACATAAATTCCAACAAAGAGTAGAATTATATTCTACTTCAAAACTTTTTAAGATCTTTAATGTACTATTTGACATATGATGTGCAATCTTCTTGTTATACTTTAGTACATTTTGTACAAACAGGCGTTTTTATGATTAAACCAAAATAACGAAAAAAAGCTTCTTTTTTTATCATGAAAGGAAGCAGGGATGTCAAACTACGAGAAAAAAGAAGTGAAAATCCTAAATATTTGAGGTAGACCAATCAGAAATAGTAGATGCCAACTGAAAAAAACAAACAAACATTATTAACACTTTAAAACCTGCACCTATTTCAAGCTCATTTTTAATATTTTATTTGTGCAGACGGCACGGCAGTTTCATGAATAGGCAACACTGTTAATAGTTGATAGCATCGGTTATGTTCCCTTGACTTGACCATTCCCTTGACCTACTTCATAGGAGGTAGGGGAGAGGGACTACGATTTGAGACAAAAAATACCCAAGTAACTCTAGCTCAAGGACTGTTGAACCTAATTTTTTGTAATTAATTTAAAATAAAGATTGCTTCCAAAAATATAAATTAAATAAAAATAAGGAGTTAATGGTCGAAAATTTGACCATTCACTTGTGACCATTACCAGAAGTCAGAGTAAGATACTACTTGCAAAACTATTTTTAGCGATAATTAGTTAGGTAATTGCTAAATAGAATTAATTGAGGATTAAAATTAGACTCTTTTCTACTGATTACTGATACTCGGGCGACGCTTTTCGAATCTATTGAAGTTGTTGTGAGAAATTTTTTCACCATCCTTAGTATTTGATTGATAATCAGTTAAAGTATGAAATGCTGGCAAAACCTGTGTGCTCTGATCTTTTTTCTATCAGCTAGAGTTTCTCCATAATAACTTCAAGTTTTTCTTGATAGACTTTTCAATTTTTATCAGACAAAAAAAAATGTTGGCGATAAAAAAATACCGACGTAAGTTTTGGAATTACTAAAGAAAAACTATTAACTTAGATGTTAACAAAACAGTTGACCAATTTTTTTCAAGATAAAAATGAGAAAAAAAAGAGACAATAAACTCTTAGCATTTTAGTCTGATTATAGAAGAATCAATTGAATTCCAAAACAAATTTGTTCAAAAATAACAGCGACATTAAAGCCTAAACAAGCGTAAATGAAATCATATAATAAGTAAAACTTAAAACAAACAGATACTAGATTAACGAGGAACAGATTTGTAAATATTATATAGACTTTGCCCCCAGTTCAAGCTTAACTGTACATATAATGTCCTTAAATGATTCGGAAACAAAATAAAGACAAAGTGGCACAAATATCTAATCTCCTGCTTTGATTTTGTTTCTTCACTATCGATGACTTTCCGCAAAAATCGTAGATAAATCCGAGGAAAGGATTTTAAAATATCATTTTGCCTTTACAGCCAGTTGAACTTATCACTTTGTAGCAACCTCTCACCGGTAAAGATTGTCCAGGGTATAAGAAGGGGTATAGAAAAATATATGTATTAACTTTGTAGACAGTTGAACCGAATCCCTTTTAAGCTTAGACATAGTTAGAAATTGAAACTCACGATTTTATCTTATAGAGCCTAATTATCATTATGTAACTATCCCTAACTTTTTATAATCGTAATACTGCAGCTACTCTCTAGTACAACAATTTCAATATGATGTCATTACTGTTAAAACTACTAGCAACTCACTGCAGGACCAAGCTGCCTGAGACCAACACGGCTGCGCTATATTAGCCTCCCAGCTTGGAATCCCAACCTATTCAAAGCTTCCATCTTTACCCCCTCCAAAGAAGTTCTAATTTACTTTAAATCATCCCCTACGACCTCCCACAGAGCTTAAAACTTGCAATATAGTTTAATTGATACTATAAGGCTATCCGTCACATTTCATAATCATTTTACTATAGACGCTGCTAAAAGCCAAAGAATGGTACACCAGTCAGTAAAAGCACATAACCCCTATCCTCTAAGACGACCATGGTCTAACAACTGATTCTTAATTAACATTCTCTCACTTGTCTTTGAATTCTGTTTTTCCCAATTCTTCTAATAAAATAAAAGGGAAACAAATTTGCGGAAGTATCTAACCACTTTACCAAGGAGATGACTCTAACAAGTCTAACAAGGAGGATATAACAACCTACTCTTAAATGCACCTCCCTCTCTGTACTAAGCATGAAACCGAATTTTCCGTACCCTCAGATGCATTGGGAGCAAATAATAGGTGCAGCAACTAGCATCTTTACACCCCGTAGCAAAGGATGCCACCCCTCATTGCAAAGATTACCAAGACACAACAGCCAATTGTTCCTTGCAAGTCCCCCTTGTTTTAAAATATGAAACAGATGTTTTTTTTCTCATAATGCGTAACACAACACTGAAGTTTTAATCCCTTGAAATTTCTAAAACGGTGTATAGAATGAGTGAGTTCGTGCACAAAAAAATTATGTCATGTACTTTTATCAACGTTGAAACCAAACAAAATCCATCTGTCTTGGTACAAAATCGATTTTATTGCCACAGGCCAGCTTTCTAATATCCCTACTTAGAAAGGAGCAAAGGGAAAGCTCGAGTTCCTTTGGTGGTAGTGCCACGTAACCGTCAAACATTTAAGCACTTTCCCATTTGAATATAACTTTTATCTGAAACTGGTGCGTGCCTGTTAGAACAGTTTTCCAGCCTTGATGGAACGAAAGCCAAGCTGCATTTCTTCAGATATTCCTCTCCAAAATGGGCTACATAATTCCATTTCAATGCACACACTGTAGGCTCTGACTCAATTTCTAGCGAAAACTGTTCCTATTTATCCCCAGGCAAGAAATATGAGGTTTTCCAAAGTTTTATGTCATATCCGTCACTCCAGCCTAAGGTCCACACTTTACATAAAAACCACAGAAGTAAAACCCTTACCCCATTTTCTAGCAATAATATGAAATCGGCAAACTAGAAAAAAAAAAGGATAAGCCAAAGTGTTACTCCCGCAACACAATTACAATGAATGAACCAATGAGACCCAAAATAACACAAATTAAAATGAACAATCAGGTTAAACTTAAAACTAGAGTAACTTTTACACTTTACTGATATACCTTTGGAACAGTTTTTTCTTCTTGACATAAAACAACCCAATAAAAACAGTAACGAAGTTTAAAGGAGAAACAGCAACACTTTCTTAGAATAAAATAGATTAGTGACTTTCAATTTATGTTTACTACTTTTCGTAACTCTTTTTCGTCAATATCTTGCTAGTTGATTTTATTAAAAAGTATACAATATTGATAACTAAACACAACTTAAAAAAAAACCTCAAATGATAATTTTCGAGGCATTCTGCTTAGTTTATTAAAATTTCGTTAAAAAGCACATTCCGAAATTTCTGTAAAATCAATTGGCAAATAATTTGCTGATTTACCAATTCAAAATATTTCTACAGCTAACCAAACATATTCCTACATGACATATCAACCGAGGCTTTAAAAGTTCTATTTAGGAAACCATTTTTGGAATGAAATGGAATAAAAAGTTGAAAAAGCGGCAAAAAACGTCCTTTAAAAACAATAAAGTTGCATTAAAAGTTACAAATATACCTATTTATGATTTCTTTTTTTTCTGTAAACCTGATTTGTATTTTAATTAATTATTGCTGTTCATCCAGTGACAAAAGAAAAAAGAGAAATGAAAAACCTTCGAAATTCCTATCGTTTTCAGTAAGGAACAAATGACACTCATACCTTTGGGGAATTAAAAGGGACAGGAGCCCGCTCTTATGAATGGTAATTTCCTTTCTTTTTAAGATGGGATCTATTGTTTATTTTAATCTCTGTTTGTTTTAGGTTTCATTTATTCATTAATAGTTGCTTCTTAGGATCAACTTAATTACTCATTTCTGTTGGTTTAAATATGGCTTATTACGTGATTTTATTTTGGGTAATTTTAAGTTTCAATAATAATCTTTACTTTTATTTACATTTTTTTCGGAAAACATTTTTAAAACTTCATATACATCAGGAATTCCTGCAAATTTGAGCAGTATTTAAATTCTTAAATTTTAACAGAAAAAGAATTCATTAATTTTTTCATTGACTACTTTTCGACTCGGAAAAATTCTTACGTCTGCCCTTGCCAGCTGTGATTGAACTCTGGGGCCAAGTATGTCAGGCCAACAGAAAGGGGAAAAATCACTCCTTTTCAACCGAGTCAGACCACAGCCATGCTATAAATCCCACTATTTGGACAACCATAGACACAGATCATTTCGGCCCCTAGTTAGGCCTTATCTTGTTTTGCACCAATTTTCTAAGTACCTCCTTTCAGACCTTTAATCACTTAAACTGAGAATACTTACAAGATTCTGGCTTAATCAAGGCGCAGCATGACTACGATTGCTGAGCAGTTGGGGTTGAGAGTGGGGGCGTCACAGACCTAATTTGCATCGCCCAACCATATATGTGTAAATATATATAAGAATATATAGAAGCAGCCGCCTCTGCCCCCCCCCCCTTCCGTACGCCCATGGGCATTATCATAAAGTTGTAATTTTTTTTGTAATAAATAAATCTTACACCGAAATGAAAAAAATGTATTTTTTAAAATTGAAAATAAATCCAAGGGAAGGAAGAAGGTGTGGAGCTCTAATAATTGGATCTCTAGGTAGACGAGGTGCATGCACTGCTATTTTGATCTCAAGGAGTTTTGAATAGGAAGAAAAAAGGAGTGAAACTCTATATAGATTTAAGAGTGGAACTCCAGATAACTCCAAGGGAAGGAGAAAGGAGAGGAGCTCTAAATAGGGGTGGAGCTCTAGATAGACTAGATAGCACACCATGACTACGATTGCTGACCAGTTGGGGTTGAGAGTGGAGTCGTCACAGACCTAATTTGCATCATCCAACCATATATGTGTAAATTCCTTGCGTGATTTTAAAAGGTGTATATGTCCGTCTTTTCTGCGAAAATGTATCAGTGAAGAATAGATCCTCTGAAGTAAATCATTTCAAGTAAGACCATTTATATGCTTTGAGGCCACTGTCCCTAGGTTTTACGGGGCATTTCCACCCAGAGGCACATTCGTTAGACGTTTATACCCTTTTGGATAAAATAGCAAGCTAAAAATCACAACGCGACAGCGTGGTGGGGGACTTATATGTCCAAGGACGAAGAATGACATGGGAGGAGACACGTTATTTACCGTTACCTTTCAATCCTTAAAATATCACTAGAAATTCAAACTATGACCGAATGAGCCTCCTTCCTAGTTTTTATTACCCCTGCCAAATACGAGATGACCAGAAAAAAACAAAGAAGACGTATCACTCTTTACTAGGTCAACAGTGCAGCGTCGATTCTAACAGAGGCTCGGCATAAACTCAAAAGAAATGCGAGTCGAAAGGCATAAATATGTATACATGGATCTACTCAGCTGAACGGTTTTGCCATTTTCTTTTGTGATTTTTTCATGTAGCTAAATTCAGAAAAGCAGCCAAATTTCCTTTTATGATGCTTCGCACCTAAATTGTTTTTGATATTCAAGAAAATGACATTTGAAAGTACAATATTGCAGAAACCTTCCCTCCTCGTTTTTATTAATTAAAAAACACTCCAAAAAAATTATTCAGAGAAGTAAAGAATGATATTAAAACACAATGAACAGAAACAAGGCCATACATTAAGTCAAACTTAATTCTAAAGTCCGTCAAGCTTAAGAATAACAGATATTACTATGGACAAATTTATGAAACGCAGAAATAAAATGAATAATCACGTGAGACTTGAAACCAAGAGAAATTAAAATGCACCCATTTTCTGGGATAAATTTATAATGAAAATCATTTCAGCGGGCTAAATTTGTCATTTCATCAATGGATATGAGGTTTCTAACCTTCCCCAAAAAGGTGCAAAAAAGAAAGAAAATTGGCTCACCTAGGCTCAGGCATCATCAGATAGTGCACTGAAGCAGTCTGCTTGTCCTCAGGATAGCCTTTTACAATGGGTCGCAGTCTTTGGTAGAGCCATTCTGTGAAAAACGGCGTAAAAGGTGCCATCATTCTTATCATCGTGAAGAGGACACGAAACAAAACATGTAAAGAGTCGATACAGTCTTCACTTCCATATTCTCCCTAAAATAAAACATAATTTAAAACTTTGTACTCCCTCCTTGATCATCAAAATATTCTCCTTTATATATATATATATATATATATATATATATACACAAATATATATGCAATGTATATATACATATATATACAATTTGCCAAAATTCAGACAAACGAAGCATTTACTTTAGTCATTGAAGCGACTGGAGTCATTTTCAAATGCACGAGGTAAATAGAGAATTAAGGAAATTCGCGCTACTAAAGGCTTCACAGCACAAACATACAAGATGTAGACTTCACATAAATTCAGATAGTATTTATAGGAACCATTGAAAAAGCAGATCAGCTAACTCGACTTTTTTCTTTTTGTTTTAGATTTTGTGTTAAAACATACGGTTTTTGATTGCTTAAATTCACCACCGTCCCCTCATAATAACAATCAACATTCTAGTCAGTGTTTTCATCTTTTTTTTTTTTAAGAGGTTAATTCAACTGAATTGATACTCAATGTACTAAAAAACATTGCTCATGCTCGAGTACTACTACTAATAATAGCTCACGGCAGTACCAAGCCGCAAGAGGCCAATATAGCCAAGCACGTTCCTCCTCCATCCCAATCTATTCATAGTCTCCCTTTTTACACCCTCCCAAGAAGTTCCCATTTCCCTTAAATCTTTCTTTATGACGTCTTCCCACCCAAGACGAAGACGACCTGCTTACTGTTTAGCCCTAGATGGTTGGCCGAAAAGGACAATCTTCGCCAATCTGTCATCCTTCTTCCGCAAAACGTGCCCTAGCCAAAACAACTTTTCTTTCATTATAGCCCCAGAAAGGGGGATTGAACCACATTTTTTGTACAGCCTATTGTTTGAAATACGGTCAGTTAGCCGAGTACCAAGAACAATCCGTAGGCAATTTTTCTGGAAAACATCAAGCAAATTTTCATCCGCTTTTCGGAGCACCCATGCTTCAGAGCCATATTTGACCACTGTCATCACTGAAGCTTCTAATATTCTAATCTTGGTTTGCGGACTTATCTTCATATTCTTCCAAACCTTTTTTAACTGCTAAAAACACCCTGAGCCTTGGCTATTCTAGTTTTAACGTCTTCACTGCTCTCACCGTCTTTACTAATAACACTACCGAGGTAAGTGAAGCTTCCCACCTGATCAATCTTTTCGTTACGCAACGTCACCTTTTCATCTTCACTTATTACTTGGATCAGTGACTTAGTCTTTTGGTCATCTATGTTCCGGTCAAAACGAACACCTTGAATTTGCAATGAATATAAGAGCTCATTACTTTTGCTCACACTTTCATCTAGCAGCCTTGAATAACCATCATAATAAAACTTCGGAAGAGTTTTTCCTCCCCATTTGATTCCCCATTTGGTCTCCCATTGCCTTTCCTGTGCTCCTTAAGAAAAGTCCATCAAAATGATCCATATAAATGGGAGTAGGACGCAACCCTGCTTTACTCCTGATTTAATACGAAACCAGCTACTAACCTCATTTCCTACCTTAACCGCAGCAGTGTTATTCTCGTGCATAACACTAATCACTTTAATGCATTTGTCTTTTATACCATACAAGGATAAGACCTTTGCTAAAGCTCTTCTATCAACAGAATCGAAGTCTTGCTCAAAATCTATAAAACTGAGGACCAAAGTTGTTTGACAAGTCAGGCACTTCTCAATTATTAACCTAAGAGTGAAAATTTAGTCGACACATCCTCTACCTTTTCTAAAACCGCACTTTTCTTAAAAACAAAGTTCTTTTCTTAAAACTTTGTCTACGGCATCTCTCAGTCTAAAAAGTATCATATTACTAAGTATTTTGCTATCTACAGAGAACAGACTAATACCTCGATAATTACCACACTAACTTTTATCACCTTTCTTATACAGTGGTTTAATTAAGGTTTCCTAAAACAGTTAGGTACTTTAGTACAGGAAAATGAGCTCCAAAAAGAGGTCGACCCGAAACAAATTGCAACAGAAATGATTTTTACACCATCTTGCAGAGAAAAAAAAACTGAACAATATATCCATTTTCGCATATTCTGAGTCGACGCAAAATAACGGTTTTTTGGCTTTTAATGCTATTTTTTTCGTTATTCGAATAAATATCGCAATTTTCGTGGACATCGGTTTTTCTTGAACGGAAGTATGATTCTAACCCAAAATAACATGGCGAGACCGAAAACGAAGTCGGATTTAGCGTAAGAAGCACCATAAAAAAGTAACTGTATTTTTTCGACTTTTTTCGCCTAAAAAATACAATTTTCGTTGTAGCCCGATTTTCTTGAATGAAAGTGTGGTTCTGACGTAGAATCACGAGCTGAGATCGAAAATAGAATCAAATAGGTTGTTCACTGAACCAGAAAAAAAAATCGTAATCATTAATGAATGATCTACATTTTTTTAGAAAATAATTAGGGAAAGTGAATTACAAACCGAACTGGTTTTCAGTGGTCAGTATCGTAAATCACACTTAAAACACTCTTCGTATACAATTTAGGGTCAACCCATAGTGTCTAATCTTCACAGTCTATTAAATAGAATCAATCTTATAAAAAATACAAAATAGAGAATCAGATTCCGACTAGTTTCACAACTTTTTCATTTGGAATGGATTAACGACTAGGGTTCTAGGTTCTCTTCATCCTTGTTGCTGTCGATTTTTGGGGAGTTGGAACACATTGTTCCCTTGCAGGTTCTGCATGCTGAAGTACAAACTAAGCCGTTTTTAAAGCAGCTACACCTCGCTGAACTACACTGTACACGACAGGAGCACTTCACGATCTTTAGGAGCATACGCGGGGCTCGTGGGAGGTCAGTTGTCAATGGGTACGAGAAGTCATCTTTATTCTTCCATCCCCATTCCTCGGCTTTCAGTTCCGGATCAGGCTCCCCGGTCCATACCTGAACTTGATAAAAAACTCTATAGCTATGAAACTTGGCTGCATCAGAAGTTGGTGGCAGATATTCTGGGTGAACAAAAGAGTTTGCCGTTGTCACTTTCTTTTCAAAAACTTCTCTGCGGAGTTTGTTCAAGTTCCCTCCTTTCGACGAACTGTATATGATCAGCAGGGCGTCTTCACCAGCGGTCTTGATTTCCTCCTTCGAAGCGGACTTCTGCATGAACACTGCAGCTGATGTTCGGAAATCATTGTCTTCTATCAGCCTCTTCAGTGCAAGACCTTTTCCCACACCGTGGATTCGCGAAGTAGAGTCACAGCCTAACAGGGCGTGAGCAAAAAGGATCAGATGACAAGTATCTTGTCCCAGTTTCTCTTTCAGGGTGTGTATGTCCCATATTCGGGGAGCTTTATTTTACTTTGGCTCAAGTGGAAGAATAGTTTCTTGCTTGACAAGTCACAGTGGTAGCATAAGAGAACCAATAGATCGGTATCGTCCCCAACTACGGCAGTGTCGTGATACCGTGAAGAGGCAACAGCAGCTTCCACAATCGGGACATCTGCGACATCTGATGCCTGGGAGACAGAGACACCATTTGCACGGAGATGATCAGCCAAAGCGCAGATAAACCTGGCTTTGTTTTTCTTGCAAGATAAGAACTCTTCTTTCTTCAGCTTGAGCTGCATATCTGCTGTGAAGAAGATCTCACGGCAAACTGTACGACTCCTCAACGAGTGAGCCATATCTTTTATGGAAGCCCCACCATCGTAGCCGTCGAAAACGATAGTGGCAGAAGGGTACTTTCCTGTCACGTAAGTTGCATAATGGTCTAGAATCTCCAGGTATCTTTCATTGTTTGTCCATGGTATCCTGTGCAGCAGAGCTCCACCGTCTAGGATATATCGAGTGCCTTCGGGGAGGGGAAATGAATGCTTCTCAAGGTTGCACGCCTGGGCTATGGTCTTCGCAAGTTCTGGTTTGTTCGCAGTCCGGAGCATGCAGGAGCTGTCAAATAGTGACACTGGGTAGGAACACAGTTCGTGTTGAAAGTACTCAGTTTCCGTAAGATTGATCCTTTTCGCGATCATGATAAACCTCTGAAAAAGAAGAGTCGGGTCTAGTCGTTTGCAGTCTCCCCGTTGACTTTTCGTTGTGGTCATAAGGATTGACAGTTCTTTTCGTCGAAACACAAATTCAGAGACCACCAGTCCAGACATGGCGTCAAAGACTTTTATGCCAACATCTTTGGCAGAATCAACGTTGGCAGACGGATAGGCAGTTAGACCATTTGCTATGCTTCTTAACTGAACATCTCCCTCAAATGGTGAACCCCTTTCCAGAAACTCGATAATCGTCTGCGTATCTTTGCAGTATCTCAGTTGCATCGGCTCTGACATCTCCTTGTGCTGATCGCTTGTAACGTACAGAATTTGTGAGATACGTTCCATCAGAAGGTTTACTGTAGAGCAGACTGGTCGCGACAAAACCCATAAGGACCTCTGAGCCTCTGTCATGCCGCTGCCGTTGGTAAGGCCACCACAGGTTTTAAGAGAGCTCCTGTTCAATGACAAGATCCTAAGCTCTGTAAGCTCCTGTTCAATGACAAGATCTGTGGAGAGTCCAGCCCAGAATCTATCAGAACGTCTTACTACATGCATGCCACTCTGGAAAGCCTGGTAGACCGTAGGATGGGTATCTTGGAGCTTGTCCATTCGCTGGAGGTAAAGATGGCATGATTTCGTATAGTGGTTGTGTCCTGCAGCCGCCAGGTAAGGTAACATGTCTGAGGTAGACTTCAAATGGAGCTCCCATGACCCAGATCGTTCTCCTTTTACAAAGTTTCGTAGAATCGCAACCATGTCCAAATACTGGAACCAAAGCTTTGATGTTCGACACTGGAGCAGTTCTTTTCTCTTTCTGCTGATGAATTCCTGTATTTTTTCTAAGGAAGGATTGCCTTCTGCAACCTCAGTAACTACTTCCTTATTCATCAGTTTCTCGTATAGGTTTCTGAGTTCCACAATTTCTTCGGATTGTAGTCTTGGCTCATCATCACTAGCTTGGTTGTCGGCAAAAACCTCAGAAAGCAGAATGGCGTGTAGCGCAGCGTCAATAAGTAAATGTCCACGTACTGCTCTCGCGATCGCTTTTCCGCTGAGAAGGTGGGGAACAGTATTGGGCGCATACACGTTTTCAAGAACCTCTCTGAGTCCTGACCCATCCATGATGTAACCCACTGCTCCAAGAAAACTCATCATGGTATGGAATCCGCCAAGTTTCAGGACGACTTTTGAAAGTGCACTTCCTGGTGAAGCCGCTTCGACCATTTTCATGGCTTTCCACCACAAGGGTTGGTCAAAGGTTACGACGGGAGTAAATCCATGTCGCATGGCCTGGTCTACAATAAAAAGCAAAGTGGAGTAAATACAGGTGTCGTCACTAGCTGGGAGATCGATCATTGGGAGGAAAACAATAGACGATTTCCCTGGGTGATTCCCCACCATAAGTGCTTGCTGCGTGGCATTCCAACCCGGTCTTGGAGTTTTCAGGTACCAGGAGGAATGCCAGAGGATTTCAAGGGTAGAGTTAACAACTGGTTGAAAATCTCTCAGACCTTCATATCTGATTCGCGAGAGTATGGAATCGTCTGATTTATGGTGCACAATGCGTATCTTTTGAGCATTTCTTATGTCATCGGCAGTGGGATTAATCCTAGGAATGCGTATTCTAGCAGAAGTTGACGCTGGTGTCACAGAGGCAATGATACCCATACCGTGGAAAGTATTGTTGCCATCGAGAGTGCAGATATCATGATCCACGTTGTCGGCAACGTGGTGAATAAACCCGCCAGGGAGAATTTCATCCAGATCCTCAACTGCGCTGATGGCTGAACATCTTTCGAATCGCCGAACTTCATAGTACGACGAACAGAATCCCATTGCGTTCAGAGTGTCGATGAGATATCGCGACGCAAAGTGATGATGCATCTGTACACCCAGACCTATTTGCAGAGGTGCAATTACAGCTTGTGGTCTAGCTGCTTGTATGATCGCATGACCAATACTAGCAATCTTGAGGTCTACGGTCTTCCCAACAAATATTTCCCGAAGAAAAAGTCTGAGGCTGTCAGGTACAAAGTTCACAGCTTCTGAAGTGGTTGACAGTTTTTCTAAAACGTCGTAGTCGTCTTTGTTTGTCTGTAGGCCTTTTATGTCGTTTTTCAACAGTTTCGCTGCAGCGCAAAGCAACTGTGCTTTTTCCTTCTCGGGATCTGCAGATCTTGCTTCCACATGATACTGATTTAAGATTGATTACGCAGTATCCGTGAAAGTCACTACATTCGACTTTCCGTCGACAGTCGAGATGAGAATTCTAGTACCGAAGTGCTCGAGAATCTTTTTCTTCATATAAACATTGCTGTAAGGTTCAACATCCACTTCAAGAGCGTCACGCATCTTTTGAACTACATCACTGACTGTTGTCTGTTCTTCGTCAGTCCTTTCAAGAAACTGCATCGCTTTTATGAAAGCATCCGTTTTCACCTCGTCCTCTGGTCTGCCTGACCTTCTTCTCTTTTTCTCAGGCTCACAGTTCATGTTCTCGTATTTGAATGGAATCCCTCGGCTTGTCCGAAAGTTATTGCTGCAAAACTGATGGTACACGGCATCAGCGGCATGAAGGTCTGGGACGGTGCATATCCTTCGGTAAACACTGACTGCCCAGTCATCATTTCTCAGTTCGCATGTTTCTTTAATTGTTTTGTCAAAGTCTATGGTCCGAACGCAGAAAACATCTGAGCCTTTCCGGTGTGAAGCTGAGAGGTCAACAGGGCAGCCACAAAACAAGCAACACTCGTTAAACCTGAACTGTGAAGTACTCGACCGCAACTCTTACTTGGCAGTGGAAATTTTAGCTAGCCACTCATCCTTTCGCCTTTGAGTGTCATTGTCAATGTTACGCCTGTGTGTATAATTTTTTCTGCATAACTCATGGACCTTCTGTCCGGCAGTGACCACAACGGTATCCCTTCGAATCTGACTAGATTGTTTAATTCCAGCAGCTCCTTTCTGTGTAATAATCGTGTAATGTGAGTCGTCTTCGACATTTATTTTGCAGATTCTGCAGTGCTCCAACTGAGTAGACATCTCGCTATAAAAAAAAAAAATAGTTATTAAGAAAAAAATATCTGATCGAAATTTTAATAGATTTATTTTGTTAAGCCTTGTTGAAAGGTCCAGTAATAATGTCTCTAGGGATGTCAACGTCCCCAAAGTCTTCAAGACAACGGCTATAGGCAAGGCAATTACTTCATTGTTGCACATGGATACGTTATTGAGAGGGCTATGTTTGTTTGAACTTTACTTTCCAAGAAGACGAGGGATATTCAAATGAGCCTTACAGAGAATGTTGAGGAAAGTGTTGAACTAAATGAAAACACGTTATGTTTACACAGATTGTCAAAAGGGTGAAACACAGGAATAAGTAAGTATATTAATTGGGAAAATTCAGGGAATGATAAGGGATATGATCAAAAGACAATATTTGCATGCGACCAATACTACTTGAGCTACTACTATCATACTTCTCCATTTACAATACTGAGGGGAAAGTTGAACTAAATCCAAAGACGCTGTGTGCATGCACAGCGTCAAACTAGCCTAGCTCAAGAATTAATTGGGGTATTAAGTTGGAACTTTCAGAGAATGCTTAAAGGGGAAATATCGTCTCATCAAAAGGCAATATGCGCACACTACTGCTAACGCTACTGTTAGTGCAACATTTACTACTACTACTTCTTTTGCAACTAATTTTAAAGTTAACCTGTCGTTTTGTTGTGTTCACCTTTTGTTAAATGTTTTTTTTCTGGGGACGTTTTTTTTATAAATATTTGGCGCTTTAAAAAAAAAAAAAAAAAAAAAAAAATTAAAATGACATGAAAAAACAAAGAATTTGACGCAAAACAGTAAAGTACAATAATTTATACTTTAAACTTTTAAATTATTAAGTTCCGAACCACCATTATAAAAACCGACTTATTACCTGCGCTAATCATTCATCAGAACACTAGCAGATTCACCGGAAAGTATTACTCGACTGCTAGATGGCGGAATTTCGAATAAAAATTTTTCTCGGGGTAGATGGCGAATTTAAATAAAGGTTATGACTGTCACTGACCGGAACTAGTTTTCTCCTCGACTTTCTGGCATTACTTGAGGTCTTCGTCTAATTGATTTCTCAGTCAAATCTTGGGAATAAACTTTGAAATCTTTAAAACACTGAGTGATGAATGTGACGATTTTAATTTTTATTGCATTACGTATCTTCGAAGTGTCTTATACTAGTGCCTAGTTCAGGTATTTTTACGAACAACCGATCATTTGTTAAATAACAAGTGCCGATTGATTGTCTTTACAAAAATTACCGCAACGCATATTGATGATAGTGAAACTTTTTTGTTTTGCACCAGACACCCAATCGGACTTCATTTTCTGTCTCAGCTTGTCATTCTGCATCAGAATCATACTTCATTTCAAGAAAAACGGTCGGATACTAAAATTATATTTTTTTCCGGAAAACGTAAAAAAAATCGCACTAAAAGCCAAAAAACGGTTATTTTGCGTCGACTCAGAATATGCGAAAATGGATATGTTGTTCAGTTTTTTTTTTTCTACAAGATGGTGTAAGAATCATTTCTGTTGCAATTTGTTTCGGGTCAAACCTCCATTTGCCTGTACTACTTCCCCTTTTTCAAAAATCATATTCATAATCTTCAATAAGTTATTTCTAACCTCAGAGGCACCATATTTAAGAAACTCATTTCCCACACTATCGGCACCTGGAACCTTATTATTTTTTAATCCTTTTAGTACTGTCGCTAATTCTTCCTCACAAGCACGATATTCCATTACATCCAAGGTATTACTAACTTTTTTATTTTCCTCAATATAATTTCCTGCAACTCTATCTCGGGTTAACATATTCTCAAAACGTTCAACTCATCTTTCTTCAACTGTATCCCTAACACTAATTATGGCCCAATTCCTATCTTTAACTGGGACAAGTCCGGATTGACTACACCCTCTCAATTTATTAACATGCCAGTACAATATTTTACTATTATCCCGTCTAGCTGCATCTTCCGGATCCTCGGCAATTTTATCAAGGGCCTCCACTTCACACCTCCTTAGTTCATATTTTAATGTTTTCTCCACTTTCTTTACATTCCTTTTGTATTCATATGATCTATCGCTCAAATAATTTCTTGTACAACCCCCTTTTCCTCTCTATTAAAAACATAGCTTTTTCACTAATATTCCTAGCTGCGGTCCTAACTTTCTTCCCTAAGACACCATCAGCAACTTCACAAATTGTTTTTCTAAAATAATTCCAACATTCTTCCACATTGTTAAATTTTAAACTTTCGAGTTTAGTATTCAACTGTTCCTAGAAAGTTTCTATCATATTCTCATCCTGGGGTCTACCAACATCATAGCTTCCCGGGAGGTAGTTACCCTTCCAAAATTTCAGCTTTAAATTAACCCTAGACACTACTAGAGGTTCATCTTTACTTTTAACATCAATAAAAGCACTGTTATATACCCTAGTATCTTGTATTGATCCTGCTAGTCTTCGGTTTACAATAACATAATCAATAAGGATTGCTGTCTTACCATCACATGAATACCATGTTAACTTATGGGCCATTTTGTGACAAACACCGTATTGGTTCGTATACTGAAGGAGAGACTTAACTTGAATGTTATACCTACAAAATTACAAAAGTCTGTACCCATTACTGTTTTCTTTTCCTACACCAAATTTACCTAGGCTAGGATACCATCCACCCCTATTTCTATCGACATGGGCGTTAAAATCTCCTAGTAAAAACATCATATTTCTGCCTGGGACCCTGTCTATTTGCTCCTGTAACTGTAATTAAAATTCATCTGATTCACTAGTATCTCCGTCAGTCGGTTCTACAGAGGCATATACTACTTTAACTGATACCCTGAATTTTTTAGTCATAAAATAAGCAATTAGAATTCTATTGTTAATACCTTCCCAACCTAAACAAAACTTAGCAGCTTCCTTATTCATCATGAGCGCTACTCCCTGTCTATGTACCCCATCCTTCCTGCTGATTAAACAATGCTCAAGCACACACAAAAAAAAACTTGAGAAAGCTTTTGAAATGTTTTGAATAGCTTCTTTTAATACTTGAACAAATTCAATGCAAGGAAACAGATGGTTAAATAAATGATGATAATAATTCCTGAAGATGTCACTATTTGTAATATTTCCATATTAAAATCATAAAAGAGAAAATATAATTTTTTTACTGTAACACGACTTATTCTATTGTTTTTAGAAGGTTTAGCGGACAGTAGCCCTACTGTGTTTGTGGTAATTTCTCTTCATTTTCATTTTAACTTGAATATTTGTTTTCATTTCTGTTTGTTTTAAGATTCGTTTATTCGTCGCAGCATTTGTTATTTTTATGCCTAATATGATAATTTATTTCCATTTCTCTCAATTTTGGATTTCATTACTTCATTCTTGGTAATTTCGTTCATTTGAATTATTATAGGAATTTATAATTTTTTTTTATCTTAAGTTTCAAAATGGCTCTTTACTTTTCTCTGAAAACATTTTTTTTAAATAATAAAACAAAAAGCAAGTTTCTACCTTCATCCTTGGTCTGTTCATTTTAATGTACCAATTGTTCAGCTGGTCTACAAATTTTATAAGTCTTGGTACAACCGTGTACAATCGATACGCGCCCATTTCCTGACGTACGAACTGAAGGAGAGACTCTGTAAACGACAGGATCCATCTATCCATAATGTTGTCTGGAGTTTGCATAGTACCTTCATCATATAAAAATTGTTGGCATTCTTTGCGTTCAAAACGGCAAGAGTTTTGTTCGAAAAACCTATAGAGATTCAAGTTTTAGTTTCTAAGGTATACAACAAAGAAAAAAAGGGTGAAATCAGTAATACTTTTCATAAAATCTAATCAACAACTTAATGTGAACTGTAGCTTTACAAAAGTCCACAAAATTTTAAATGAACATCGAAATAGAACCATTTTAGCAAGTTAAAGGTTATTAATTGTCGTTACAACATCGCCGTAAAATAAATACAAAAAAATCATTTATAAAATTGCTATGAAAGTTTCAAGGCTCTTTTTGGTACTTAAATGTTATAGCGCCTGTGTTAAGTTCTTCATCTAAGTAGAACCTGTTTCTCTGACTAAATATGATGAAAATATAATACTTTAGAAACTAATTTGGGCTATATATATTTGCACATTAGGGGGGTAGGGGTAAGGTATAGCAGGTCTGCATGGAAAATGTGTTAGGTATAACTATCCTGATATTATAAAGTAAGAACTGTTTTCTAACTTAACACTGTCCAAATACTTTACCCCCAACCCCCTAATGTGCAAATATATAGCCCAAATTATATATTTCTCATCTATTCTGTCACTTGTCTTTCTAAGCTGAAAGAAACCAACATATAAATCGCTTCTACAGTGCGTCAATGGATGAAGAACTTAACATAGGCGCTATAACATACAAGTACTCTCTTTTTTACAGTTTTATCTAGATTTATTTGCATTTATCATTATTAAAAACCAAAAATTATTCAAAGGCTATAATTTCGCAATAATGCTAAAGATTTTGATAGAATTTCCCAGTTGAACTATAAAAACCATGAATCTGTTTTCTTTTTTGTTTTGGTTTTGAAAAAAAAAAAAAAATTAGTTCTCATTTATTCCTTAAATCTAGGATTGCGAAGATTTTCACTTTACAAGATTTAATTTCTCATGATTTCATAGATGGTGTTGACTACAATTATATCACAACAATTTTGAGTGCGTTCGAACGTGTCTTATCTGACTCATCTCCAACACAAACGTCCCTGGATTTAATATGTAAAAGATAAAAGCAAATGCTCATCCGATAGCTTATTGCTGATGAACTGAAATACTGTGGACAACTAGGAAAATAACAACATTAGTTACGTTTGGTAAACTACAAACAAAGTCAATTTACAAATCCCTACAGGTGTGCCCAGGGTCGTATCCAGGATTTTTTCGGGGGAGGGAGGGTACAAAAAACGTATCAAAATTTGTTCATATTCATTTTTGTTACGATTTTACGAGTCGGGGGGGGGGGTCAAACCCCCTATCCCCCTTCCCTGGATACGGCCTTGAATGTGCCGAATTTCGCAATTACTGTCCCTTTTTTCTCTGCATATACCTTTACAAACTTTTTCAATTTTTGAAAAGGCTGAATTTTTCCTTTACATGTGACGTCGCTGATCCTGTCTTTTCCCGGGGTTAGTAGCTGCAACTAATTCGACAACTAATCCAGACCGTTTTAAGTAGCAACCTCCCTGAACTCTGGCATCATTTACGTCCAGTGAAACGCTAAGGATAAGTAATGGGGCTGGTCAGATAAGCAAACTTGGGATGTTCGAAGACTATTTATGGTTTCCAGACAAAATGTTAGAGAATTGTGGAGTCGCATAGTCGTAATAGTCGCCTGGCCGTAAAACAGTGTAAAAAAATTGAAGTTTCTGAAATTACCTACAGTTATATTTGAAATTGAAAAAAAGCAACTTCAAGAAATATTATTTATATTTTCTTTTTCTGAAGTAAAATCTGAACTCGACCCGTCAACATTTGTCGAAAATTACGTTTAAAATTCCAGACTTCAAAATATCTACAATCAATAACAGTACATCATTTGTGCATAATCGTATTAGGGACTTCAGAAACAAAAATATCCGAAAATAAGGTAAAATACTATACTATTTGTATTAAGAATGTTTTAGCAATATTCCTATTATCGAATTTTGTAGATATATAATTGCGAAAAGACAGTAGTGTGGGGGACCCTTATGGGTCCCCCCCCACACTACTGCCCAGATTAATAGCTAAAACTAGACTCAGAACCTAATTAATACACAATAGCTATATCCATTGTATTTGGGTATAGTTGGACACAATGGATATATCGTTAGGATATATCCATTGAGGCTTCTTGAATAAACCTTTTTTAAGCTCCGTATCAATTTGTAATGATTCAGAGAAAAGGCTTATTCTTCCCTTCAATAAAGGGCATCACAGTTGCAGTTCCATAACCCAATTGAGCGTACCCCCCCTCCCCCAAGAGGTGTTTTCATATACAAAGTCTCTCATTCCATCAGATTTCTCTGAGTCGTATGTTATTTAGGTGTATCTACAACCAATTATAACTTTTTTGTGTTTGAGTATTCTAGCAACAGAGACTTAAAAAATGTTTGATAATAAAACTGAAATTTGGAATATTTCAGTGAAACTAGGTGGCTCAAATTTTCCTACCCAAACTGGTATAAAATTTCAATAAAATGGACCTGTATCGAAATTCATAACTTTTTTTTATAACTCGTTGACTTGATGTATTATTACATAGGTGTTCCAAGCTATGACAAGTGCCAAAAATAAGCAGTTACGTAAACGATATTATCATTTTCTTATTAATATCATATTTATAAACTATGCATTAACACTAAATTAAATTTAAACATTTTTTTTATATCCTGCCACCATCCTATACAAGCATTTGATAGCTCAAAGGTTAATATAAATTGTCACGACTAGCCATACCGTTACACAAAAAGAGCCTCAAAAGCTGTCTAGTTGCCGGTTCTAATTTTACTGGCTGATCCTTGTTTTCTCACCTAACTCCACATTTTGCTCTCTTACTAAACAGAATTTAGACGCAAACACAAAAATTTCCAAAGATAAAATAAAAACAATTGAAAATATTTATGACTTGCAGTACAGTACTAGTTGTATAGCCTAGTTATAAGCATTGACACCATTGTCGCGGCGGTTGCGTGACCATGAGGATGGTTTAGGGGTTTGAGAGGGAGCGGGGTATATTTGCACAACAATCGAACCCAAGTAGCTCATTTTATGTTGTGTTACAAAACATATTATTAAACACTATTATACAATAATTTAAAAAAAAAGGTTTTTACTTCTTCTTCTTAGGTAAGCTTCGTCTGATGTCGCATATTTATATTTTGTTATAATTACACTTGTAGTATGGTAAACTAATTACACAATTACCTTTAATAATGCCAGTACTTTCCCCACAAATTCCAAATTACGAGGGCTGCAAGGATGACATTGGGCGAAAATTTTCAATTACGCAACTATTTGTTTCTGTTTCTTCTTTAGATCAACTTTGTCTGATGTCAGTTTTTATATTTTGCCATAATTACACTTATAGTATGGTAAACTAATTATATAATTACCTTTGAATTTTGCCCGTATTTTGCCAACAAATTTCCAAATTACATAGTTACACCACAACCCATCACTTACATTTTTTTATGTGAAATTCTTTCGATGTTTCAGCATTCGACATAGTGGGCAATAAATTTGAAATTCCATTCCAATAACTGTACGTTTATACCATGAGAAACAGAAATTTGTAAGCACACTCAAGAACACTTTAGGCGCGTAAAGTAGTTATTATTTATTATTTTTATTCTATTTGTTTATCATAATGTATATTGAACATCAATTTGATGGTCAGTGTTAAAAAGATAAACCACCTTATTTCGTTTTCTTGTTTCGTGTGCTCAAAGTTTTTAGTGATGAGAAAAAAGGCGACTTCTGTTTTTCCTTTAGCGTAATAGTTTTAGCACTCAAGTTTGCCAGCAGGCATAGTACAAATAAAAATGTTCCACTCTGTATTTTAAACTTCTATATATTATTAAAATGAGCCCTTCCTACTCATTTTTAATCGAGAGATGTATCCGGTTCATCTTTTAGAATTATTTTAGGAAATCTTTAGCTTTTTTTTTACCGTAATCCAAATGTATTTTAGTAAATATTTTCCACTATATTTTGAACCAATTCTGATTTCGGATTCCATGAATCACAATGTCTACAAATCTATTTTTGCTTAAATTTATTTTTGCCTAAATTTATTATTTTTGCCTAAATTTAAATAAATTTCTTTATTTTTAATTTAAAAATAAAGAAATTAATATTTGCCTAATTTAAAAAATAAATTTCTTTATTTTTGCCTAAATTTAATGTTATAAAAAATTTATATGTTATCAAAAGAGTATATCGGCAATATCATACCAATGGCTAATTGTATTAAGTTGAAACTTCCAGCGCTTGATGAGGAGGATGTTCAACTGACCAAAATGCAAACGTTAATACTACTGCTGCTAGTGCTATTGCTGTTAACACCACTACTAGTCCTACAACTGGTACTACTAGCACTCCAACTACTACTACTGTGACTGCTATTACAACTATGACTAAATGTACGAAAGTGAACAAATACAAAACATACTAAAAATGTAACAAAATATATTTTAAATCTTTCCAGTTTTTTAAATTTAATAAAGACAAAATTATTAAGACTTTAAGGAGTAAAAATTAGTATATGTACGTTAAATTGTGATCCACATTCATTTGTTGTTTTGTAAAATAATCTTGGTTGTGATACGTTATTTTTTGTTGTTTTTTTCCGATATTAAGAGAAACAGCAACATTCAGCTCGAAATAAGGTGTTTTCAGAGAAGTGAAAATTATTTTATGGTCTTTAGAAGATATAAGGGGAGTCGGCCCCACTCACCTTAGTTTCTGCTAATTTTGAGTTTGACTCGATTATCTTTTTCAGTTTCTCTTCTTTTTGGGTTTTCTTTATTTATTGGTTATTTCTATTCATTTTTGGTTTTATGTAGCTCTATATTTTTCTTTGAAAAACTAATTTAGTAGAAAGTATTTTTAAAATTAATCTTTGAGATAAGAGAAGGTGTTATGAGCATAAAAGCGGGCATTGGACAACCATACATTACATTAATGGAGGAAAAGTTTTTTGTAAGTCTATTCGATTTTGCCTGGCAGCCTTGCTAAACTAGCCCCCTGACTGATAGACAGATGCTATTTAGAGGTATATCAGTAGAACTTCTCTAACAGTAAATCCTAGACAGACTCTATCAACAGGAAACCATCAAAACACTACATAAAACAAAAAAGTATATTGTAATGCAGCTGTTGAATATTCAAAAATCATAAATGTACCATGACATCGAGCCCCCACCCCTCCCTCCCATGTTAATCGTACTGGATTTGTTTTCCAATATCAGACGTTTGTCGGTAATTAATGTATATTTCGAAGATTTTTGTTTTAATTTTATTCAACTTTAAAGCGCAGCAACCAAAATTACAGTAAAAGGGTTTTGCGGTAGAAGCTATTAAAATGACACCAGGGAGCAGTCCATTAAAAGACTGCATTGCACACGTATAACTGAGAAAATACCATCAAAAAGTAAAAAAACGAAGATATTCTTACTTGTAGGCATTCAACCAAGGAAGCAAAACATTTTTGACAATTTCTTTAACACCGTCTTCTTTGAATTTGAGGTTTTCTCCTCTAACGACAGGACTGTCAATCAGATATAAGCGAAGGGCGTCGGCTCCATATTTCTCAACAACCTCAAATACAAGAAATATTTTCAAACCTACGTTTTCAAGATTATGGTACTTACCATAGAATAATAAAACATGGCAGCTAACTAGAAAATAATTAAGAAGAGCTGAGTCGGAGAATTAGTAAAAGAAAGAGTTTGACTCTTAGTGACCGTAAAACGATTTTCCATCAAGAAGCCATCAATCCACGGCTAATTGAAGAAAAAGCCAAGACAGATAATCTGAGTGAGAGGCACAACTGGCTCTTAGTGACTGTAAAACAATTTGTTCCACACATACTCGTAGTTATTTAGAAAAAAAAAAACGAAAAACCAAAAATGGCCGTTGGTGACGCTGTGGCCAGTAATAAAAAAAAGAAGCACTGACAACCTAAGATTTGTCCCTGGCTGTCCTTTTGGGGTTTTAATCTTTACTAAGAAAAAAGAGGGAGAAAGGTGGAAACTTTAAGAAACTGGGTTAAGCGGCTTTCACACTACTAACGTAATTTCCTATGCTAAGGGCTTAGGTTACGTTAAGTGAAGCATAATCTTTCACACTTCAACAGGTTTCTCTCACTCTAGGCTAACATAAAAATCTCTAAAACCATTATATTCGTCATCTAAAATTGTCACAATCATCGCAAGTAAACTATTCAAAAAATCAAAAACGTGGAGTGGAGCTTCAAGCTCTCACTAGGCGTGAACGGCTGTCTAGGAAAAGTTTATAATTTATTTTCAAAATTTATTAATTGTTCATTCAGGGTCCGTTCTATTACGGCTACACTGACTTTTTATAACATAACATAAAGTTGCCCTAACATGATAACGTAACATAATATTCAAAGCAAAGCCCGAGTCTGCTTGGCACTGCCTACGTTACCGACCAAATTTGTTCCAAGAGATAAAAAACGTAAAGTAAATGCTTAAATTATGTTAGTGTGAAAGGTTCTACGGCTTAGTGCTGTCTTTAAGTTTGAAGCTTTAGTCCCAAAAACTTACTATAACTTGAACTTCCGCTCCTATATTCCTTGGTTTGGATAATCAGTTAATAGCAGAGAATGGGATGTATAACATAGTAGTTAAAATAGCACAACGCCATCTTTTTAGTTTTTAAGGACGCAAACATTTTCTTTCTAATAACAAATACAAAATAATAATGGTTATTCAACCGATTTTAATTAATAGGCTCGCAATTGAAGCAACCCCAAAATAAGCATTATCTTTCACATAGCCTTATGTAACTATTCTATTGAACTTGGACTTATTCGATACTTGTTGGGGGCCCAAAAATTTATGGATAATAACTAAGAATAGAAAGTTGATGACCATCTTTAGATGTAAAAGTTAGTAAGTAAGTATGACGGCACTAGACCCTTAAGATCCAAAATGGCGGTGCTGATCACCGTTTCGTGGCACTTCAGCCAGGAAGTGCAACGGGGGCTGGGGGCCAGCCATCCTGCGCTTTCGCACACCCTTCCTGCTTACCTTCCCCAGATTTCTCCAGGTACCCATTTAGAGTTGGGTCGACACTGGCTAAGCTCACTACTCTATCATGTTTTGTAGAAAAATGTTAAGAGTTAGATGGAGAATTATCAGCACAGGCAATATCAAGATATAAAATACAGTGCTGAAAAATAGACAAATGAAAAAAAAACATCATGGCGACATTTGGAATACAGAATTAACTAATCTATACTTAAGGTACTATTACATATTCATTATTAATGAAAATTTTCTTCATTATTAATGAGCATAAATCTAAAAATCCTTCAACTCATAAACTAAGCTTTCCAATTTTCTTCCCTCTCCTGAAATTAGATGCAAATTTCCATATATGGGTTGTTTCATATATTCTAGTCAATAATTGACTTACTTTGACCAACTCCCCTCTGGTCAAACCTTAAATCCTAAGTTAAGTTTTGGTTTCCGGAATGATACAGGGTTACTCAAAGTAGCTCAGAGTTTATATTATATTATAAAATAAAGGGACTTTTGACCCACCTCCATAGGATCTGGGTAGTTTTTCTTGCTTTTAGACATTTTTTGCCCATCTGAGGCAAGAACTAATCCGTTTACAATCAGGTTCTTGAATGGGGGTCTCTTGAACAACGCTGTCGATAGAACAAGCAGAGTGTAAAACCTGAAATACAAATAGAATCTACAGGAAGCAATATAGTTTCCTAAGACCACACTGCCTTTTCATCACGTACAAATAATAGTTCAACAGGTAAAATCCTTTTATTGGACAGTGAAGCACAATGATAAAAATCCTGGATATTTCGATCACTTACACAGCAACCGTCATAAGCAGATGACATTACAAATGGCGCAACTAGTTGTAGCCAACTAATTTGACACTTATCCGTAAGCTCTGGGCCAAGGGGTCCGACGTAAAAAGAAAAATTATGTGAAACCAAGCAAGCAGTGTGAGTATTCATGTCGACTCCTTGAAGAAACAATAAATGACAAAAAAAGGGTTTTTTAATAAGAGCACCTATTTTACACACCTTTGGAATTTTATAATTAGTTTAATTGGTTGCTGTTGATTTTCAAAATTTGTTCTTTAATTCTAACAAATATTAGGTTAAACAAAAACAAGTTTTTCAACTAAAAGTGAGGAGAAACATTAAAACTTAAAAGGAACAGAAATTATTACGCATATGAGGGTGGGTTGCCTTCTGCTCAATACCTCGCTTTTCAAACTCAAGTTTTTTAGTACTTTTAAAAAAGCTTCTTATTGTTCTAATTAACTGACCCTTGTGTTTCAAGAGTCGTTCTTGAAGAATTGGGAAAAAAGTCAAATGTTAGCGTCAAGAGCGAGGTATTGGGGAGGGAGACCCCCCTCAGATTTGTAATAATTTATGTTCGTTCTAAGTTTTAATGTTGCTCCTTACTTTCAGTTGAAAAATTTCCTTTTCTATATTTAATTTAAACAAAAATTGTAATTTTTTTATTTAAAAAAGAATTTCGTATAGGATTTCTGGCGAATTCCCCCAGTGTAAAATTTCCCCTGAAAAGTTTACCCCCTGTAAAATTCCCTCCTCATGGAGAATTATCCCTGTGGAAAATCGTGAACAACTTTGGCGAAAAAAAGGCGTGGGAGGAAGGCTAGATACCCTCTAATATTTTTGGTCACTTAAAAAGGGCACTAGAAATTTTAATTTCCGTTCTAATTAGCCCTCTCCTGATATTCTAGGACCATTGGTTTGATACGATCCTCCCTGGAAAAAAACAAAACAACAAAAACCAAAACAAACAAATAAACACGCGTCCGTTATTTTTCTTTAGGCAAAAAAAAAAATCAAAATTCCACATTTTTGAAGATGGAGACTTCAAATCTCTACAGTAGGGTCCGGTGATACGCTGAACCTGATGGTGTCATTAAGATTCCTTGACTTTTAAGGGACATTTCCGCCTGTTTTTTGAAAATCGGGCAAATTTTCTCAGGCTCATAGCCTTTGATGGGTAAACTAAAATAATGAATCTTATATATTTGAAATCAGGATAATAAGCCAATTCTTTTAATATATCTATTGATATCAAAATTCTGTTTTTTAGAGTTTCGGTTACTTTTGAGCCGCGTTGCTCCTAACTTACACTTGGTTACCATGAACTCTTTGATTCAATGACAGCACGTTTGGAGGAATCTAAAACGTGGCTGGCAAATAATGAAAAAAATGAAGACTATTAGCCCAGTTTATTTACTGCTATCCTCTTATGACATGGCTAGCCCTTATTCCCTTTCGAAATTTGCTGGCCCTTCTGCCTCCTTCCTTTCAACCATACGCAGAAGTTTTACAAAACAGGGTCTTTAGACGAATTTATTATTCTTAAAGTGCCCTTTTGTGATGTCACCTCGGAGAAAACGCATAAGAAATGTTTAATGTATAATTGGGCGATGTTAATAATGTTTAACCTACTTTTTGGTACTGTCTCGAAACTTTTCATGTTAACTTTGGTCAATTCTTTCTGATTTTTGTTTCATCCATTTCTGCAAAAATGAATCCCTCATTTGCAGTCGAACTTCAAGGACTTACAGATTTGATAGACCAAAGGGAGAAATGAAAAGCAAAAAAAGGAAGAAAAAAATTGCCAGGCTACAGGACTATGACCAAAGCAAGGGATGCTATACAGCTTGGGTAAATTCTAGCCTTTTTGTCCGATATGATTTAACAATCTCATAAATTTTCAATAGCATCAGTTTATAACCGCTATAGATACACATAAAGTATTTCGAAACACCCAATATAAAACAGAACTTATTGAAAAAATCTTTGATAGGCTCACCATCCTCGAGTCTGGTCAATTCCTTCTGCAATAAAGTCAGCAGGAAAACAGCTTTCAAATTTTTCTTTTCCCTCAAAGGGGTAATGAGCTTGGGCATAAGGCATGGATCCAGACTCAAACCAACAATCAAAGACTTCAGAGATGCGCTTCAATGGAGGCATGCCAGGTCGTTTTGACGGAATTGTAATGTGATCAATGCTGCAACAACATAATATTAATGTGTATTACACAAAACTTCTAATTAATCCTTTTTAATTACAATCAAAACATCCGTTCTTTCTGACAAAACCCAAGCAGTCAGTTTCTCCCTGGTGACATTGTAAGTTCCCACTTCATTTCTAATTATGGTTAGCAATATTGACGGTGAGTTTTTAACAAATGGAAATTTGTTGATGATTTAACAGCCTCAAAAACACAGCAGAAAGATTTCAAGAATGAAATCCTCAAGCAGATATCAGATGAAGCTTAATAATGTTATGACAGTCAATTCATCGAGGTCAACAACTTTAACAACAAAGTTTTGCGGAACTCTATCAGTTTTTTTCACTTAGCCTATAGTACTATTAGATTGTTCGGCAATAAGCTACCAAGTGATTTCATATGGGACAGGACAATTACTTACATTCTACAACGTGTAAATGCCTCAGCTTTTACCTTAGACTCCTTATTAAGCTCTTAGACTTCCCGTATCTACTTGTTTGAGAATACTACTTCCCCTTTTAGCATCAAGTACTTGAATATGCCTGTCTTTTTTGGCATTCTGGCTGCGCTAAGAAATTTGTCAGACAGAATAGAGGCAACTCGAAACATCCGTAAGAAGTCCTTCTATGATTGAAGAAGTTTTGATTCCTACAGACACCACTCTTTTTGTGTTAAAATCTCGAACTAAACAAAATTATAAGGGATATTTATAAACAATACCATCATTAAAGCGGCTCAGGACCAGAAAAGTAACTTTAAAGATTTGTTTATCAAAGTTTATTAACTAAGATTGAATGCCGTGCAGACATTTTGTGGCGTTGTAAGACCAAACAAGAATTATAAGACTAATTCGCTAGATTGAGTTTGGTTCACTCTTGCTATGAAGGCAAATCTGATATTTTATCACTATTTAGCAGCTACAGGTAAATTCAGGTCATTGCACAAGTTATGCGGGGCTCCCACAACGTCAATAAAGTTAAAAAGGTTTTTTTTTTATGAAACTACGAACCATACAATTTGTCCCACTTACACAAGGATTTCGCCTTTTTCACTTCACAGCAATTTTTCATAGAAAATAACTGAAATTATCATGCGTTGAACTGAAAAACCATCTTTTCAAGCATTTTTTTCTTTTTAATAATATATGAAAAAAATTCGTTGTGTAACCCTTATTCTTTTACGAAGCAAAATATTCAAAAAAATATACACTATTATATATGTAGACACTAATTTGTTTGTGGTTGATTTGACATTTTCCACAAGTCTTCAGCTATTCCTTGAACTTAGTGGACTTTCTAGAAAAAATTAAACAAAGTTCAACTTTTTTCATAAAGTCAACAAAGTTGTGCCAGGTGAATAGTTTATTAACTTTATAGACAGCTTTATTAACTTTATTGACGCCATGGGAGCCCATCATTAGACTTGAACTATGAAAACACCGACCTCCAACTTTGGGGCGCATTACATCAAATGTAATGCATTACATCAAAATACCAAAAATGGACTTGGCATACTTTATTACTGAATGCCCTAAATATTGGAAGGTACGGTGATGACAGTGGCCAAATATGGCTTTGAAGCAAACACGCTCCGAGAAGCGGATAAATATTTACTAGATGTTTTCCAGAGAAATTGCTTACGGATTGTTCTGGGTACCCGACTGACTGACCGTATTTCAAACAGTAGGCTGTACGAAAAATGTGGTTCAATCCCGCTTTCTAGGGCTACAATAAAAGAAAGGTTGGGGTGGCTAGGGCACGTTCTACTGATGAAGGATGATAGATTGCCGAAGATTGTCGTTTTCAGCCAACCGTCTAAGGCTAAACGGAAAGCAGGTCGTCCTAGTCTAGGGTGTCCTGGGAGGGTGTAAAGTGGGAGGCTTTGAATAGATTGGGATGGAAGAGCAGCGTGCGTGGCTGTGTTAGCCTCAGGTGACTTGGTGCTGCGGTGAGTTGTTAGTAGTAGTAGTAAATATAATTGAGAAAATGCCTGTAAGAAATATGAAGAATGCCAAGTCTCAAAGAAGATAAAACATGCCGATTACTAAGCCTACTCTTTAGTTCCAAATAGCAATAATCCCCCCCCCTATGCATATGCACTATAATTTCTGTCAATCCCATAACGGTTTCAAATGTAGAAAGTAGAGTTTGGAGTTATCACAACAGCAAATTCGTCCCCCCTTTAAGTTATCAAAGCAACCCAAATACAGGCAACCCAAAAATAGATAGAAATAATATCGATAATTTGCTGCAAGAATAGAATAAAGAAAAGTAAACAATTCCAACCTTTCTCTATGGATATCTTTGACTTCAGAAGTCAAACCAGCCAATTCTTGGAGTTCACCTCTTGATCCAACGCAAACAATTTCTTTACCATCCTCGGAAACCCAAAGCGGAATTGGAGTTCCCCAGTAACGGTTTCTGCTGATGGCCCAGTCTCTAGCATCACGTAACCAGTTTGCAAATCGCTTCTCTTTGACAAATTCAGGAACCCTACAGAAAAATGGAAATTACAAGCAAAGTAAAAGAATTTATTAACATAGTTTACTCACCGAAATTACATACATCCACGTAGATGCAACCTCTATATCTTCCAATATCAAAAAAATAGAAAGCTCATTTCAGCAACTAGCAGCATAAGTATTAAAACCAATATATTGGAAACAAAGGCAAATGCCTATACAAAAAAAAACTATCAAGTCTCTCTTCTAAATTCATTAGGATCAAATACTTTCTGTCTGTAAAAACAGTCCTCTCTATTCTCAAATGCTGCGACGCAGCCAAACGTCATAACGTCTTCGGGTTTGCATAGCAATTCCTATACTGTTTAGTTTTGGAAATTCCATTGGCCAATGTCTTTATAAAATAGTTCACCTCTACATTTGAAAGAATAGGTGCTAATGTAACTTTAAAAAAAAAAAAAAAGTAATTTGTCCTCCGGTCGCGTTTTCAAATGTCCGTGAAACATTTTGTACGAACAGATTAGGGCTTTTGACAGAAAACAATAAGTAAGATTCTGAAAATCTTGACAAGACAGGCAGTCCCGGTACGGCAGATGAATTAGAAAAGTAGGGAACTTCGTCATTCTTTTTACACCCTCTCCAGGATGTTTGTATTTGTTGAAGCATAGGCGAGAAGATAATTTGTCTGGAATTCAAGAATAGATCGCACAGGCATTTACTTAAGAATGTTTTTTGTGGAGGGGGGGGATAAAACGGAAAACGGAGGCCTAATAATAATATAAAAAATAAAGATTTGAATAAGAAGTATCCATGAATATTAACAAATTGGGATTTGAGGGGGGAGCGGCCACAACCCGAAGTCTCCCTTTCCGTGCGTGTCTATGAGATCAAACCACAGGTTGATGCAGGGGAATCAGTAGAGAAACCATTTCTAGACAAAACCTATTATTTTTGACCCTTTTGGAGTGATCCTTTTCTAATGATAACAAGCTTAGTTTTCAATAATTAATGATGCCTAAGTCTTGTTCGGAGTCGATTTTGAAAATGTTGTCATTCAGCATAAAAGATGTCTAGATAATCTCGTTTCTAGCTATACGCAGGCATTTACTTTTTTTTAATTTGTGAAATGAAATTCGTTTGTACCAAGGGCTTTTAGATAGAAATGTCAATCAAACTCAAATTTTGCACATTATGGTCCTCTTATTCCAGAGGCTTATGGATATAAGTTTTGAACCGGCTGGACAACATTTTTTAAACTGTACTTTTTGTGGATTAGGGCTCCCTTGTGCCAGGGACTTATGAGGGTAAGTTTCAAACTGGTCAAAGACGAATAGTTTTTCGGCCCATTTTCAGGAAAATTAATCGGGGATGAGAGACATTAAACCACATCTTTTGTATCTTGATTTAAAAAAAAGTACTTGCCCCACTCCCACCCTCTACCCTTTATGAATTTTTGTGTGACTCATTTTGGGCCCCCTAACAACCTCGCCTCCCAAAAAAATATGTGGTCCTTTTGGTTTGGAGAAAAATATCTGAAAGATTCAAGCCAATTGGGCAGCTAGAACCACACATACCCGCTCTTTTGCGATTATAAAACTTAATTGTAAACAACGGACAATTTGCATAATTCAGAAACCTTGCCCCCAGGCCTGCGTGGGTCGTGCTTTCCCCGAAGGTATATTTATTTTGTATTTCAATTTTTCTTGAAAACTGGATATCAGGAAATTCTGATCCGACATCACAGAGGGTTACACGGGTGCCTAGGGGCATGAAAGGGCACCTACTATCACTTTCGATTACTTTCACTTACGATCCGATTATTGGTTGCCGGTCTTTTCATTGTGATCCTCAGAGGGCAATTGAAATTTCAATTTCTAGTAAAAAAAGGCCCTCTCCCAAATTTCTACGACCCCGTGTTCAGCACCACGTGGTTGGAAAGATATAATGCAAGGGAAGCATTTCGCTCGTTACAAAGTCAACGCTAGTGTTTTGACTCTAATAATTGATTGTGGAGTATACCATTTTACACTGTGTATTTACTTTTTACGCAAGTACTGAAACTTAACGCGCTGTTTAGAATCCGTTTTTTAAATACAGAGTTACGTTCATATATTTCACGCCTCATCATATTTGTGTGGGATTTTAACAAAAAAATTTCAGTCAAAGTCTGTGTTTTCTTGCAGTACATCTGTGTGGCCTCGGGCACCTTGGTACTGTGATGGGTTGTTAGCAGTAGTAGTATGAACAGAAAATGATTACCAACAGTTGCTGGCAACCTTTATTAACACTAAACACAGGATAAATTTAAACACATTCCTAAAGAGGGTAATTAATGATTTTAGAAGTCAATTTTGGCACCAATGTAGAGATAAACATCTAAATCCATTTTTAACCAAAATCCTCATAAGAAGGAGCAAATCAAACACAGGATATACCCCGTGACAACAGGTACAAGGCAGCAGCGAAAAAATTCTGGCTGCGGAAGTTAAAGCATAAATTCTTGTAGCACGATTGACAACATATTTTGTCAGGAAAAATTTGGTAGCAATTTTTCCTGCAGGAATTTTTTCACATTTCTACAGAAGATTAACCTGAGCGTTTATCATCAAGTCAGTTATAAGACAAAATTTGAATGTGCATAATTACTGTTGTTTCCAAGGAAACACTAACACAATATTTGTTTTCTCGCGTATAAGTAGATTCTTAGAGCAGCCAAAACTAAAACTCTAAATGGAACCAACGCACTGAAAGCTTTCATTTTGAAATCTAGCCATCATTTTTTTTTTATCAGCTTCTCTGACACAGAATCAAACTTACAAATATTGGTTTATACTATGATTTGATTCCGACTGCTATTAGCTTTCTGTCTGTTAGCTTCTAAAACTTGAAATAATTCAATTTTCCGGGAATAAATTGTAAAATTAGTTGAAAACTTACAACTTTCTGAAACAAAATACTTAACAACTTTATCAAGTGGCCTCCATTTTTTTTTTTTGGGGGGGGGGGGTGTTCGGAACTCGCATGATCTCGACGAGCAAAGGGGAGAGGGAGAGAGAGAGAGACAGAGGGGGGGGGAGAAACAGGGGGTAAGAGTGAGAAGAGGAGAGAGCGAGAAAATATAGAGAGAGAAAAGGAGGGGAAGATAGGGAAGGAGGGCGGGAGGGAAACGGGGGAGAGAAAGACAGGAGGGAGACTTACCAATAGGTTTGCTTGCTGTTTTCTAGAAGATGTTCCTGTAAAAATTCTACTTTGACAAACCAGGAAGGGACTGCTTTATAGATAAGAGGCGTGTTGGATCTCCAGCAAAACGGATAGCTATGTTTCAGCTGTGCATCTTGTATAAGTCGTCCCTTTTCTTTTAAAGCCTTAATGATATTTCTATCAGCATCCTAAAGGAAAAAAATAAATGAACCAATAACAGAAATCAAAAGTTTAAACATATAAGACAACATCTAAAAGCAAGGGGTGTACCCGTGGGGGGATTAGGAGGAACTGATTAATCAAAATTCCATGTAATTGTTTCTTCTTCTTCTACTAGACCTTTGTCCTGGATTATAATCAATATAAACAGATTTGGTAATTCTTAATAAGGTTGAAGGTTGCTACAAGTCAAAAATACTCCCCCTGAATTAATTAATGTTACCAAGCCTAAAAAGAGATTTTACTCCCCCTGAAGTCTCATTTCCTGATCTGTCAGAAGTGAAAATACTGGGAGTCATTTTCTCCAAAGACTGTTCTTTTAACGCACATGTTGACAGTGTAATTAGGAAGGGTAACACTTCCCTTCAAATACTGTCTAAAATGTGGCGTATCGGTTGCGACGTCAAGTCTCCTCCGCACCCACCTTTACTATGTGCGGCCAGTCTTGGAGTATGCATGTCCTGTATGGGGCCCTTCCGAACTACATACTGCTCGCCTAATGCACGACCTAAAGTCAGTGCAAAAAAGGGCAGTTAGAATTATCCTGGGATGTAGTAATATTTCCAACCAAGAAGCACTCAATAAACTTGGAATCCACTGCCTTGAGTGAAGACTGAGACAACACAATCTCATCATGAGATTTGGAAAAGCATTGCTGTCAAACCCAGCCCACCGTGATATTCTCCCCGCAGATGCCCCACCAAACAGAAAGACCAGACAAAAACTCAAACTGACACCTATACGTACACGAACAAACCAATATTGTAATTCATTTTTGCCATTTTTTACGTCTATTTTTAACTTGTAATGTTGTAGTGTTTATGTTTATCCATGTTTAATATGTAATGTTGCGCCATTATTTTTTACTTCTATGTTTAACATGTAATGTTATTGCAACTGTAAATTAGCCAAGAGCTACGAAATTTGTGTAATAAAGCGTTCGCGTTTTCTCTCTAAGTGAACGAAGTTAATTATTGTAAGTTATGCGAGTTAATTATTATAAAAAAGAGTCTAAAACACTTCTGAAACTTTGACATTACGCTTCGCCACTGTTTCTGTTGTGTTTTCAAAGTGCTTGTTTCTATTCTGTATGCAAACAAAAAATAAAAACAGAACAGAAACCGATTATCTGTTTTTAATTTACCTTTTCTATTCTGTTTCGGTTTTTATATTAGCTATTTTGTCCTGTTTCAGTTTTTTTTTTTACTTTTTTCCTCTGTTCTTGAATTTTTCTAGTGAAAAGACATTCAGGAGTTTCAGACAAGTTGTTCATGAGGAATAGCAATCTACGTTTCACCGTGAAAAACCAACTGTTTCCAGTTCCCAACTGTTCATTTACGCAGCAGCATGAATTATTCTTATACATTCATAAAGGGCCATATACAGGATTTTTTTCGGGAGGGAGGGGGTACAAAAAAACTTTAAAAATGCATTAAAAATTTGTTTGTACACCTTTTTGTTACGTTTTTACGAATTCGACAAATATTTCCGGGGGGAGGGCAGAACCTCATCCCACCCCCTGGATTTGTTCTTGCATTCGTAGCATCTTCAGTTATGAGAAAACACGTTTGAAATCATTTTGTCTACAAGGGTAAATTAATAATATTTTCATTCGTCGAACCTTCACTTGCAATGCTGGGAAAGCAAACAGACGTTGCAGTATTTTGATTTTTGTTCATTCATACGCTATACAATGACAAAAAAAGAAGTTAAATCAGGATCAGGAAACAATATAATTGTATAGATATATAAAACACAGTTAAGTATTATTATGCAAAACATACGTAAACAGTATAAAAAGCTATTTTTAAATAAGACATTATAAGTTAGGCAATGAGTCATTATTTGGGTGCCAGTAATTTTGTGTCCTCGCGAATGCAAACACTGTACCAACAAAATTATTACAGCATCAAATTCAGGAAATGTCTTTCTCGACATTTCCCTCTGAACAGATTTTCGAATCCCCTCCAGTTTAACTGTTTACTATCCCACCGACCGCTAATGTTTAGATTTACATCCAAGGTCATAAGAAAAAGTTTCCTGTTTTTTATTTGGTATTTTGAACAGTTGTTAGTGAAAAATGGGCTAATAAAAAGAAAATGGTGGAAACTGTCAAAATGAGTCAACTTTCGCTCATAACAATGGCTACATCTGGGCATCAATAACGTAAAGTGGGGAGGGGGCTGTCCCCTAGATTCTTTGCCCCACTAGATTTTGAAAAAAAAACTTTTTGAGTGGTACTTTAATTGAAAAAAAAGCCTTGGTATTAGCCTACAATTGGGGCTCTTGCAAAGGAAACATGTTGAGAAAACAATTCTTAGTTAATAATACGTAGAGAAATTGTAGTTAATACATTTTGATGGCGCTTCCACTTTACTTCAGCACCTTTCCCCAATGTGCAAATAAATAGTCCAAATTGGCCTATATAATCCCCATGCCTTTTGCCATGCATCACTCTTGTTTCAGCCCGTATACCCGTAAATTGAACCTACACTGACGAAATCAAGAAACGGAAAAACACATAGGAAATATATAATTCGGGCTATGTATTTGCACGTTAGGGGTGAGGGAGGGTTTTTGGTATAGTGGAAGCGCCTTCAAAATGTGTAAACTGCTATTTTTCTGCATACTACGAAGTAAGAATCGTTTTCAAAACAAATTTCTGTCTCAATAGCCTCAACTGTAGGCTGATACCAAAACCTGGTGTGTTTTCACTAAAAATATTTGAAAAAACATCCAACCCCCCCCCCCCCAGAGCTTGAAATATACATGTTATGCCCACCTTTTACATTTTTGTGATTTGACACAACTTCCGGGAATCAGGGAGGGGGACAGTTAAATCGGAAGTGACTTTGAAAAACCAATAAATAGCAACTTTTTGAATGTAAAGGAATTAGAATTATATTTGAATAGATTTAGTTCAGAAGGAAGTATAAAATAAATTAGTACTCATTTTCTTTTATTTAAGATAAATAGGCTTGGATTTGCATAGGGATGAACGCAGGACAAGGGGAGCTTTGAGCTCGACCACCCTTAAGACTCGAAACTTTCTTGAATTTCTGAGAACTTCTTAATCAAACTATCAAACATTTACTTTACAATTGCCTTCCCCTCCCTTCCACCCTTTTTCCGGAAACGAGAGTCAATTGCAACTTTGAATCTAGTTTTTGTATCGTATCCCACTATTTATCCTTTCAACTACTATGAAAAAAAAGTGCAATAAACTCCAAGAAAGTGAAAATTTCCTTATATTTACATCCCTTTAAAAACTTGTTTTAGAGAAGAGAATACTTAAGGAAAGTATTGTACAGCAAAAGGTCTAAGTTTAGTCGAAATTCAGAATTTGAGAAATTTCATTTTATCTATTTGGCTAAGATTGAATTCGGCGGATGGCCTAGAACAGTAATTTCCGACGCAGAGCGCTGTTGAAATGTGTAAACTACCATTAAAACGTGTATTTTTCTTTTGATTTGTCTCTTACGCACATTTGCTAGGAAACAATTAATCTTAAAAGGCTGTTTTAAGCTGCAAAGGGACAAAAATCTTTGAATCATCATTAAGAAGTGCCCTTTCCCGTTGCGTTTTTCTTCTTTCATCCATGCTTTTGTTTAAGATGGCTTCCGAACATCAGGATGGAGGGAGGGGCACAGAATGGTCAGTAGGGGAGATAGCCCCTCTCCCCCAGAGCAACTAAGGTCTCTGTTTAAATACCAGTGATTTTAAGCAGACTGCATAAATCAATGACAAAAATTATTTTATTATCGAAACGTCTCAAATAGTTAGTATGTATTTTCGAAAAGTTTGAGGATATGCTGCATAAGCCTGGCATAGGCATAAAAACGGAAATTCAGAAAAATGGACGGATGGACGGATTCAGAAAAATGGAACTACGCTTTCTCAAAAGTACTACTTCATGAGAAAGGTGCTACATTTGACTAGTGACAATCCTGACGAGAAGTTATTGAGAGACTAAAATTTAATGTTTTCAGATTTGAGACCATTCATTTTCAGGACTCATTTTCAAGACAAATAAATCCTTCTGGACCTGGAAGACATCATTTTATAGCATCTTACTGTACCTGCTACTAGTGTGTGGAACGAATCGGCATTTTCAATCGCCAATATTTCAAGCGAAAGCAGGGTGCCCAAAAAATTTCCAAGATACTGGAAAGCGCATGTTTTTAAGTGATAAGTTTTAAGGCCCGAAAAAATTATGCTATTATAATAATAAAACAAAACTTAACACCTACTGCTTTAATCTTTAAGCTGTAAGTGTTGAAAAACAGCTGTTTTCTGTTTTTACCAAAAAACTGAACAGAAACAGGCCTGTTTTTTGTTGATATGTTCTGTTTCATTCAAGCCCTGTTTATTTTTTGTTTTGTTTCTTCAAAAAAAAAAGAAAAAAAGAAGAAAAAAAAAAACAAAAAGTGCCGATGCTTATTTGACATCTATTATATGTCTATACTTGTCAATATTTATCACGGTTGGTATGACCATCTACATGCAAATATTATAACAAATCAAATAAAACTCTGTTTCTTCTGCATTAATGAAAAAAGTAACACTAAAACTTTTAAAGAGCATGAACCACGGTAACTGGGAAGTAGCACCTAACCCCTCCCCCCCCCCCTACCCTTCCTAATTCCTCACACCCTGATTCCCACACAACATTTTTAGTTGTGTTCATAAGGCAATATAGCAAAACAACCCCATTTAACTCTACCCTCGTGCATCTCAAACCCAGTCATTTCAACCATCATTCAACTTAACCCCCGTGCAACTCAAATCCTATTTAACCTAACACCCCCTTGAAATCAATCCCTTTTAGCTAGTTCTTTATGAAACCCAACCCCCATTCAACTCAGCATCCGTTCATCTCAACCTCGTTCGATTCAACCTCACTTATCCTAACTCCCCTGTAGCTCAACCTCACGTAATTCATTCCTATTCAACCGAGTTTCATAAAATCATCCATCAATAATTCAACTCAAACGTTCCTGATACAACTCAACTCTCATTCAAATCAACCCTCAACAACGTAACTGAAAATTTTAACTCAAACCGTTTGGTCAGAAGTGATAAAAGTTTGACTCAAATGAAATGGTCTTTATTCATTGGTTAATTATGGTTCTCTGGCCTGGTTTTGTCGAGGGCAGCTATAACAACAAACCTTAACATGTTGTCCAAAAAAATCCTCAACGGGTTTCGTAAAACGTCCGGTTTCGTCCACTGGGCAAATAAGTTCTTGGTCCCTCTGTATAATATCAGCTGCAAGACAGACCCGGTAGTCGTCCTCACCAAAATATGGTGCTTGGTGAACAATGCCAGTGCCAGACTCCTCAGAGACGTAGTCATCAGTTAGAACCTGAAAAGCGCCTTTTGCTTTGTGCTGCAAAGAAAAAAAACAACTTAAATTCAAATTCAAAAATGTGCAACAAAACTTGTCAGGTTTTTGCTGCAAAGGAAACAAAGTATCTGTGCTGCAAATGAAAAAAAAAATTGTCAAGCAAGATTTACTGCTGCATACTTGTCATACCATAAGGCAACCAGATGCGGATATGTTAACAAACATACACTTCTCCACTCCAGCCTCTTTAAACTGATTTGCTTTGGCTAAATTTCCAGAAGGGGCAAAGATCTCGGAAAACATTCTTCAATACCGTTCCGCTTTAGTCTGTAGCAATAAATGAACAGTTAAGATAAAAATTATAAATTCTGTGCACCATTATTTACGATTATTCAAATACAGCTTGAACATCCATGAACAATATTTACAGCTGGCCTATGCAAAGCAAGGGGAGAGAAAATTTCTGTCCCCCAAGACTGGTCTTTCAGACCCCCCTCCTTGTCGTAGATAGATTATTAGGTCGAAAAATGAGTTCTTTGCTGCTTTTGGACAAACCCTCCACTAGCCCCATGAAAAATTTGCAATTTCAAATTTTAATAGTGAAATCATTTCTCGCTCTCAGTGCAAAAGTGTGCAACGGTTACTCACACTTTTGCAAAACCTTTTATAGGAAATCAACACCTTGTAGGAGCAGAAAAAGAACTTTCGGCACCATTTTGGTTTTAAGAGACGTATCCATTTTCCATTGCTTCTTACAATATGCCATTTCTTGTTAACAAAAAGCCTCAAATCGAAGAAATTGCCCTAATCGTTTAAACTTATCTCCAAACGTCACCAACAACAAATTTGAAATGAAAGCAGAGAACGGCAGATTATAGCAATGCTGCTATTTCGAAAGGCTGGCCAGACTTTAGCTGCTGATTCCATAGTAAGCTAAACCATTTTGGCTTAGTAAGTAAAATTGTAGTCTGAAAAAACGAGCAAATTAGTTTCCATACAAGAGTATAGTTTTGAAAGCATTCAAAAGCATCCAATTGATCACCTCCACTTTTCTTACAATACAATTCCAAAGCAATAAGAATTGATAATGTAAAAAGACAAAAAGAGAAAAAGGGATTTGCCCATCAAATACTACTACTTATGATTTTAAAATATTTAAATTACTGCTAATAAAAATTATCTATTTTGAATGAAAGCTGGAAAATATGTCTTTTGAAATTCAAATACCCATACTTACTGAAACCTAATAGCATACCACAACACACAAATCGTCATGTTCAACACGGAAGGATGTATCTAAGAGTTTTGCAATTTTACATCGTGAATTTTAGTTCTTCTGCTTTCTTTTAGTTTTTTTTTTTAAATTAATTTTTAGTTTTCTTTTGTTTTTCTGAATAGTGAGAAAGATTCCTTATTTCATATCGATTTCAATATGTTCGCTTTAATTAGAGAAATTTTTGTGGGGCTCCGTCTTTGAAAGATGTCTTCTAATGCGGACTGTTTCAATTAATAATCCTGGATTTGATAAAAGTTATATATCCCGAATTAGTAGAACAAATCGATATTTGTTCACTATTTAAACCTGATACCTGAACAAGGAACAAGAGAGAAGAATACTCATTTTCAAAAATTTATTATCTCAGAAGAATCCTCAACATCCACTGACAGCAGAGGCTAACTAACCAATCAGTCCATGACAAGACAGCCTTTTGTAACAGATGGCATTAGAGACCATCGATGAAGAAACCTTGGCTACGTGCCATGTGTGGACGGTCTCCAGCTACCGAAAGCATCGCCCATATGACAACTATTGGGTTCGATCCGCGGAAACATGCCCAGAAACACCTAACGACAAACGCACCAGATAGATGTGTGGGACCTGCAAACGTCAATCCAGCCTCAGTGGGGAGAACATTGGCAGCAATAAACACACAGGAAGATCGGCGGCTCCTTCGTGATGCCCTGGGAGTCTCTGAATGTAAAGACAGATCCAAGGTCTAGGGTCATTATTTAATGTCTAAAAAACTGAAAAATATTAATAAAAATATAGGTTTTCGCAGTCAGTACAAGAAAATTTATAATAAAATAACAAAATGCCGACTTCATTTATTTTTTACTCATTTGTGATCTAAAGAGAAGAAAAAAAGAAGACAACTTTTATTCATTTTCTTTATCAATGGAATAAGCTCTTCGAGATATTCAAAGTGATTTTCCTTTTATTTCACGGTAGCCTGAAATTGGCCAACAATCCTATGAATCTTTTAGCCAGGTCGTGGAGGAAAGAGACTTGAAATTGATCCAGACTTTAAATTTGTTTTCAATGCGGTAATTAAGGACGGCAGTGTCTAGAAATTCGACCACGTCCAGGGACAGAATAAGATTGATACCAGTAAATCTTTAAAACTAAAAGATATCTCACCGGGATTTGCGATTCTGGATTTACCGGTGTCGATCACAAAATCTTTAGCCAATTAGTTCTATTATGAAAAAATCCATGGTTCGGAGTCTAGCGAATAACTTGAGGTAAATTAGGCTTCACATAGAATAAGCAAGTTGCTTCCTGGTTTAAGCAATCGAGTTGATACGGTGGTTCTGTATTTTGAGAGGAGGCTAATTCTTACATTTTCAAAGAATATATTATTATGTTAACCAGATTACTATTTTGATTTTGTCAATAATCTATAATAAAAGAAAGAATGAGCCAAGATCGTAGGAGCTATGTAGTAGTAGCTTTGAAAGTTCATGGGAATTTTCTAAAAAGCTGATTAAAAGGTCAAAACTAAGCAGGGGCACTTTTTCGGTTTTCTGTTTATGTTCTTTTTTTAAAGTACATGTTTCTATTCTGTTTATGCAAAAAACAGAAACAGAGCAAAAAAAGAATACCTGTTTTTTATATGCCTGTTCTGTTCTGTTTCTGTTTTGATCATAGCGATTTTACTCTGTTTCTGTTTTTTTCAAACCTGTTTTTCTTCTGTTTCTGATTCTATTTTTGTAACGCAATATCGAAATATTTGAGGATTTTTAACCTACAAATTGATTTCTAAGCCATAATTGTAAATTGTATAGAGTTGTGGTTACGCCTCATACAATTTCTAGAATTGGAACGTAAGTAAATTGATGGAGCTCAATCTGTCCAGTGCATCTATTAATGCTGCTTGATTGTTTCAGCTAGGCAGGATTATAGACTACGAGTCAGATAATTGTAAGTATTTGCGTAAGTGTTAGCAGTGGTGAATCCATGTAAGACACGGCTCCCCCTCCAAGATTTTTTCCTGCCCCCTCATTCCTTACTTTTTTTCTTTTTTTTCACTCCTTTGTTTAGAATAAATTTTTCAATTTCGTTAATTATTGGTACCTTTGTCACATTGGGTCCCCCCAAGATTTTGCTAATAGGTGACTTTGTCACATTAGACCTTGCCAATGAGTTTACTTTAGATCCGCCCCTGAACGTTAAGACGGTAAAGGTGCAGTTTAAATTCCACTAAAACGACGCATTGCTTACAGTATATTATTCCATCAATTGAGCAGAAAAGTTGCACAGTTACTGTCCAGGAGAAGCAGGATACAAACAAATCACTTGTTACTGTGTATCCTGGTTCTAGTGGTAGGGGTAGGGCCTCTGTCTCCTACATTACAAGGGAAATAATTTGCACCTTTAGCCACGAGAACTTTAATCTAACTGTTTTTATGGAATTTATGCTGCTAAATAACATTGGCTTGCTACCATGACCTTGCTAACCTATACATGATAAATACTGATTATTAATTTGTAAAATTCTCTTAAATGCTTAGTCAGAGAGCACTGTAATTGTATTGAAGTCTTGTCCAGTAGAAATATAAGTTTTTGCTAGCAAATCTTTATTGCATCAACATAAAAAGATAGCCAACTATACTTTTTCTCATGTTACTAAAATCATCTTTAAAATCAATAGAAATCCTTTCAAAGAAAAGTCTAGAGTTGAAACTAGCTGATTTTCTGGAAGGGATAATTTCTTATAAAATGCTGATATACTTTTCTCGTTCAGTAGGATACCAATCTTCCGGTGAACACAGTATTTTTTACCATACAGCAAAATAAATTCAAAAAATTAACACTAAGCGGTGAATTATTTCATGTAACTGTCTCATAAATAGCAATTATAGACAAGCTAATTCCCGTAAAAATTAATATTGTGCTTCAAATGCTCTAAGTTGGTATGAAACCGTAGTTGGGATATGTCATTTTGCTTTTATTAGCAGACAGATTCTTTGGCTTATTGTGCCAAAAAAACAGCTCAGGAGGCAATTGGTCCCTTTCCCCCTAGTTATGCCAGTGAGGTGAAAGAGGTCAGATATTTGGGTGGAGGTGCAATTTTCAAAAAGGCAGGCTACTGGAAGGTGCTTCTAAATCTGTGAAAAATCCAAAACTCAACCTTCGTGCTAAGAAAAGCATGATGTCATCTTCTCATGACGACTTGGATGTTCCAACCAAAACTTCTAAGCTATCTCTCTGGGTATCCCATTTAAAATGGAATCACAGAAAGTATCTGGTGCAACTTCTGCAAAGTGTCTCTAAAGGCTAAGGGAGTCTCTACCACGACATTTATATACCATCTTAAAAGGAAGGATATAATTGATGTGCACAAAAATAAAGTATATACTGCTGGTACAGTAAATAACAAACCAAAACCAACTCAAAAAAATATGTATCAAGTCAGGCTGCTTCCCTAAAGAAAGCTCCCGATAGCGAAGCAAGTGACACAGAGGATAATGAGTTAGTGAAATATAGAATAAGAAGAGTAGACATACGACCATTCCTTATTTTTAATCATAGGCAGCGCGATAGCGCTGCCTAAGTAAAGAACGATGTGGGCACAATGTCTTATTTTTTGTTTTTTTTCTCCATACCCGGGCACTTCGTATCACAACCCTCGGGGCGAGGGTTTTAAGTTATGCCCTGAGGGCATATAAGAACGATGCTGGCACAATGCATCATTTATTATTTTTTTCCTTTAGAGCAGGGCACTTCATATGGAAAGGGTCGTCGTAGAAACTTCAAAAGGGGCTCATTTGATTGAAAATTGAGAGTTCTAGTGCCGTTTTTAGTAGTCGAAAGTGATTGGAGGACAACTAGCCCCTTCCCACGACCATCATTCCCCCAGACATCCAATCAAAATTTTGAGATAACCATTTTGTTCAAAGTAGATGATTTCCAAATAAAAATCATGTTTTTGAGAAGGAAACTTCTCCACAACCCTCAGGGCAAGGGTTTTAATTTATGCCCTGGGGGTATATAAGGTTTTTTATAGAAGGTGCTGTTGTAGAAACTTCAAAAAAGGCTCATTCGATTGGAAATTCAAAGGGCTAGTGCCCTTTTTAATAGTCAAAAGTGATTGGAGGGCAACTAGCACCCCGACGCCCATCATTCCCCCAAACCCATCCAATCAAAATTGAGGGGGACTCGAGTGTCCCCCTCAGAGCCCTCAGTGCGAGGGTTGTAAGTTATGTCCTGGGGCATATAAGGTTTATCTAGAAAGTTGTTGTATAAATCATAGGCAGCACAATCGCGCTGCCTAAGTAAAGAAAGGGGACACTCGAGAACGAGACAAGAAACAGGGACTAAGTAAAGAGGGAGACACTCCCCCACAAGCGTCAGGGCAAGGGTTTTAAGTTATGCCCTGGGGGCATATAAGAACGATGTTGACACAATGTATTATTTAATAATTTTTTTCCTTTAGAGCAGGCCACTTCGTATCGAAGAAGTTGTCGTAGAAACTTCGAAAAGGGCTCATTCAATTGGAAATTGGAGTGGCTTGTGCCCTTTTCAATAGTAGAAAGTAATTGGAAGGAGACTAACACCCCTTCCACGCCCACCATTTCCCGAAACACATCCAATCCAAATTTTGAGATAGCCATTTTGTTCAGCGTAGTTAATCTTCAGATAGAAATTATGATTTTGAGGAGGACAGTCCCCCACAGCCCTTAGGGCAAGCGTTGTAAGTTATGTCCAGGGGACATATAAGGCTTTTTATAGAATGTGTTTTCGTAGAAACTTCAAAAAAGGCTCATTAGATTCCAAATTCAATGGACTAGTGTCCTTTTTAATAGTCGAAAGTAATTTGAGGGCAACTAACCCTCCTCTCACGCCCATCTTTTCTCCAAACGCATCCAATCAATATTTTAGATAGCCATTTTATTCAATGTAGTTGAAAGTTTTGGAAATTAGGTCTTTAAGGATGACAACCCCCCCCATAGCCCTCAGGACAATGGTTTAAAGTTATGCCCTGGGGGTGTAAAAGGTTTTTATGGAAGGCGTAGAATCTTCAAAATGGCTCATTAAATCGGATATTGAAAGGGTTAGTGCCTTTTTTATTAGTTGAAAGGGATTGAAGAGCGACTAGCGCGTCTCTCACGCTCACCAATTCCCCAAACACTTGTAATCAAAATTTTGAAAAATCAATTTTTTTCAACTTATTTAAGAACTCTTTAAATAAGGTCTTTGAGGATGATAACCCCCTCAGAGTCCTCAGAGCAATGGTTGTAAATTATGCTCCGGGGGTATATAAAGTTTATATAGAAAGTTGTTGTAGAAATTCCAAAAAGGGCTCATTTGATTGGAAATTAAAATTGCCCTTTTTAATAGTCGAAAGTGAGTGGAGAGTAATTAACCCCCCTCTTACGCCCATTATTTTCCCAAAGACATTCAATCAAAGTTTAGAGATAGCCATTTTGTTCAACATAGTTAAAAGTTCTGGAAATTATTTATTTAAGGATGACAAACCCCCCAGAGCCCCAAGGGCAAAGGTTGTAAGTTTTGCCCTGAGGGCATATAAGGTTTTTATAGACAGTTGTCGTAAAACTTCCTATGGGGCTCATTCAATTGGAAATTGAGAGGGCTAGTGCCCTTTGTAATAGTCGAAAGTCATTGGAGGGTAACTAACCCCCCTCTCACGCCCACTATTCCTCCAAACACACCCAATAAACATTTTTAGATAGCCATTTTGTTCAACGTAGTAGAAAGTTCTGGAAATTAGGTCTTTGATAATGACACAACCACCCCCCCAGCACTCAGGGCAAGGGTTGTATGTTATTCCCTGGGGGCATATAAGGTTTTTATTGAAAGCGTTGTCGTAGAAACTTCAAAAGGGCTCATTTGATTGGAAATTGAAAGGTCTAGTGCCATTTTCAATAGTTGAAAGTGATTGGAGAGGGACTACCGCCTCTCTCTCGCCCAACATTTCCCCAAACACATCCAATCAAAATTTTAAATAGCCATTTTGTTTAACGTAGTTGAAAGCTCTAGAAATTCTGTGTTAGAGCATGACAACCACCCTAACAGACCTTAGGGTAAGGGTTGTAATTTATGCCCTGGGGGCATATAAGGTGTTTATAGTAAGCTTTGTCGTTTCCAAAAGGGCTCATTCGAATGGAAATCGAAAGGCCTAGTGCCCTTTTTAATAGTCGAAAGTGACTGGCAGGCTTGACATTTTTATAGTAAAGATAGATGTGGGTATAATGTATTATTTTTTGTTGTTGTTGTTGTTTATACCAGGGCACTTCGTATCGAAGGAGTTGTCGTGGGAACTTCGAAAAGGGCTCATTCGATTGAAAAATTAAAAGGGCTGATGCCCTTTTTAATAGTCGAAAGTGATTGGAGGGACACTAATCCCCCTTCCACTCCCATCCTCCCATTTGCCCATTATGTTTAAAAACTAAATGTTGCCTTAAGATAAAATCAAAATGCACTGTGATAATGCCAATTCCCAATTAGGCATCTCAGCAGTATCCCAAGAACGACTGAGGGTATTATGTTCAAATTTTCGGGGCTACTTCTTCTCTTAAAATTTAACCAAATCAAAGTAGCGTAAGTGTATCCAAGCTATGAAAGGAAGTAAACAGATTTTTTTGCGAATGGTATCAAGTTTTCCATTTCAGGTAAACTAGAGGAGGTATGAAACTAAATCAAAAAGTACTATTTGTGTCCAGATTTTTAAAAGGGTGTAGGTTGTTAAAAATTGCTGAAAATTTTTCTCCAGCATACAAATATTAGGCCAAACTATAAAGTCTTATAAAATAAAAAGATTGTAAATGTTCTATTCTTTTTTCCTGAAAAAAACAATGTCAATATAAAACGAACAGAAATTAATTAAAAAAACTTTTTACACAAAATAAGTTTTTCAAAGAAAATTGAATAACTCCATTAAACATAATTTGAACAAAACTAAAATAAAATAATCTACCAAACGTGAAACTACCCAAAATTAGCGTCGATAAATAAATGAAACCCAAAACGAACAGAATTACAATAAATAACCGAGTCAAACTCAAAACGAGCAGAAATTAACATTAGTTGGGCGCAAAACCCCTATGCCTTCCCAAGGCCAGAACAAAATTTGCATCTTACTGAAAAAATATAAATGAATGTGCATTGTCAGTTTAATATACATATACTGATATTTAGTAATCAAAATGTTAATATTGTTTGATTTATTAAAGTTATAAAAGTAAAAAGATTTATATTTTTTCAGTGAAGTGCAAATTTTGTTCTGGCCTTGGGAAGGCATAGGGGTTTATTTGAGGGGTTTATTTCAGGGGTATTATTTGAAAAATTTTCACACAAATTGGCTTGGAAATAATTAATCTTAAAATGCTGCTTTAAGCTGCAAGGTAACAAACAATTTTTTAAATGACAGTAAGAAGTGTCATTTTCCTGTGCATTTTTCTTCATTCTTACTTTTGTTTAAGATGACTTCCACACATCAGGATAGAGTGGGGGGGGGCATGGTCTGGAGGGGAAAATTTCCCCCCCCCCAAATCAACTATATGCTCTGCTTAAATACTAATGACTTTGAGCTGACTGCGTAATTTCATGCTGAAAAATTTTTTTTTTCCAAATGTCTCGAATAACTAGTATGTATTATAAACATAAAACTATATTTTTGGAATGAGAAAATGAAAGAAAAATAACCATAAAGAAAAAAACGATAGCGATATTTATGTGCGCAGACAATTTTTCGCCCCTATATTAGAAAAACTGTTCTTTTTTGTGGAAAAAGTCTCCAAGAGTACTAGGTTTTCTCAAAAGTGTTACCACCACAGGAAAGCACTACCCATGGCAAGTGTAGTTTTTGATCAAAAACAGCTGTTTAAACAGCTTTTTTTTTATCAAAAACAGCTGTTTTCTGTTTTTACGAAAAAACAGATCAGAAACAGAAATAGGTATTCTGTTTTTTGTTGACCTGTTCTTGTTCTGTTCTGTTTTATTCAAGCCCTGTTTATTTTTTTTTCTGTTTCTTCAGAAAAACATAACAGTGACCATGCTTAGTCGAAACCAAAGTCAAATCAGGATAGAGTAGGATATAAAATGAGATTCACAAAATAGCCACAATGGCAATCAAACAATTTTGCGGAAACCTATTGATCTACAGTAACCAACGAATTCAAGGATATACTTATCAGACAGAATATATGCACGAGTGTGCTTTTCTAGCTTAAAATCTTTACAATTTTTGTCTAGAGTATTTTTTTTTTTTTCAACGCTGGTTTAATGGTGGAAATTTCCAGATACCAATAAAGCAATTTTTATCTTTTGTATTGAAAAAGCTGAATATTTCATTTGTGTTTAGGTGAAAAACATACGGAAAATTGCGTCTAAGTGAAAGAAAATGAAAGTGAAAGCAAGTGAAGGGAAATATTGGACGTTTGGCTTCCGCTTAGGTGACAAATCAGAGAAACTTATAGTGAGTATAATGGTTGTTTTCTGTTTTTGTATGATTGCGTATTTAGTATGTTTTGGGATATAGTTAGTCATTGATGACAAGTCTAAGGTTTTACGAGTGCGCAAGGCTGCCAGCACTGGTTCGTGGACGGACACCTCTGTGCGTCTAAAGCTAGATTTTTTGGGGGGCATTTTGGGAGCGTTTATTATTATATTCTTTTGGTGAGAAAGTTGAGTGTTCGAGTTGGGCCGTGTTGAGGAAATAAAACAAGCATTGAGGGAGTAAAAAAGGGTTAATTTGCGTGTGTGTAATGCGATAAGATGAGTAGGAACACAGTGGTTGTCTATTTTCGCGCGATGGACGATGCGGAAATGAGAGAAATAATAGAGGTGTATATCAACAGATTTTTCATGCAGCTAAATATGAAAAGTGGGAATGTTATAGGTGTAGATACGAACGACTTTAAACGTTTTGGTCAAGTACGTGTAACAATGAACTCCGCAGTTTTAGTGAATGATTTAGTAGGACACATGAACCAAAGATGTGCTTCAGAAACAACTTAACCTGGTAGGCTAAACGTCAAAAGAACCAATTGATGCTCTATGTTATTTCAAGTCTCTAAATTGCCTAAGATGTTTAATCCTAAGTCTTTCTTTCAATGTGTACATTAAAACTGGAATTTTTAACTCCTCAAACGTTTTTAATGGTATATTTCATGAGAGAGCTCAGAACTTGCAACACGATCTTATTGAACCTAGTTGCTAATTTAAAGCCATCCGTCTCTTTTCATGATCATACTACTATAGATACATGCTGCAAAAATAAAAGAAGGATACACCAGTCGGTAGAAGTTCATAACCCCTAATCTTTGAGGACGACTGTGGTATAACAACTGATTCTGAAAAGAAACTCTCTCACCCATTCACTGAGGTGATGACAGGTTGGCACCTTTTGCTATGCCTATTATAGGCTTCTGATTCATATGAGAATACCGAAAACTCGGTTCCATGTCCAATACAGAAAGGGACGTTCAAGTAAGAATAGATTGTTAGAGGACGGTCGTCTTCGGGGATGAGGCGTTGAAAATCTGTACAAATTAGTTTGCCTTTTTTCTGGTGTCCCAGCGGGATTTGGCCTCAGTAGGTACTTGCTCTTTGAGGGAGTACTATCGTACCCCCTCTAGTGAAAGCTGATTAGTTGTGCCAACTGATGCCACAGATATCCTAATTATAGATAATCGATAGCGAACATAAAAAAGCATAGTTTTTCATCAATCGTTTATCAGAGCACAGTCATTTTCATGGGTGACAGGTTAAAAATCTGCGCAAAACTAGTACATTTTTAATTGGTTTTCGATACACTTGAGGGAAGAACAACTCATAAATTATTAGTAGTTTATTTACAGTATATGATTCTGAAAAGCGGCAAACAGCTATATAATACTGAATAATCAATTAATCAATAATATAATCATTAATTAATTAATTAATCCATCTACTGTTGCTAGCCATTTTTGTTCGTACCATCTCTTCAATATCATCTATTATTTTAGCCATTTCTGTTTGTGATTTATGCAGACTTACTCATTGTTAAGGAAAGTAATCGACAGCCAAGAAACAAAACCAAAGCAAGGGATTAGATACTAGTGCCAACTTGTCGAAATTTTGTTTCTAGTATTATTTAAAGGTAGATTACATGCATACATTTATGATTCAACTGGCTGCAAAGCCAATAATATGTTTCCGATACATTCACGGGTACACTACATATGTGCATCTAAGATTCAACGTCTACAATATATTTTTAAATTTTTTCCTCGGATTCCTGAACAAGGTGTTGGTCCCGCAACACTTCACGGTACCTAGGTAAGATAAATCTGGTTCTTCCTACTTCTGTCGACATTATTATTACTGCTGAACGACTCCTCCGTCTATGAATTTAGAGGTTAACAAAACTCCAAAATTACAAAAGAAAAGTACAAGAGAAGGGAGTAAAAGACGGGAAAATGGATACAAGGAATGATAATATTTGAAATAAAATAAAGCCTTACCTCAATAAAATAGGGAAAGAGAGGCGTGTATCTTTTTCCTCTTAAGCTTTCCCCCTTGTATCTATCAACAACAATGTACATATTCTCTGATTTATAGAGTGAAGACAATAGGGGCTCCATCAAAATGTAAAAACAGTCATTCTTCTTATCTAAAAATACAAAAAAAACGTCAGATAAGACAAAGAATAAGGTAGCTAACCGATTTGAAATTTACTAATCCTGATTAAAGCAACATCTGTAACCTATAAGAGCGAAAATTCAGCCGAAAGTAATCAAAAAAGAAGTTTTTTGTTTTTTTAATTGTCTGGTGGGATAACAAAATTCCCAATGTCTATATATTCCTAAACAGAAACTATTACTCGGAGTCAATCTCATAATTCATATATGAAGTTACCAACATATTCATCATCTTAAGGATTATTTAGACATCAAACTGGGATTCCCCTCTTATAAATGACAATAGGATATTGGAAAAAAAAATGAGCATACAAGTTTCAAGATACATGCATAAAGAAAGATAAAAAGCAGAAATGAAAAAGGCAGAAGGAAAAAAGACCAGTTTATATAAACCTTTGCTGAGTGTACTAAGTTTAAGGTAATATATAGTCTTTTCACCAAAAAAAATAAAAAGTGTTTTCACCAAAAAAATAAAAATAAAAATTAGGAAAGAAAATTATTGTTAACCCGTGCATTGTAAGAATACAATCATTTGTTCTGTAACATATTGGCATCATGTCCAAAATGAAAGGGCATCGGTTGCTCTTCTTTTATAAAAATGAGTTAGACAGTGAAAAATATTTATCTAGTTGTTTTATCCAGGTATTTACAAGGAATATAATTCATTATGTGCATTCTTCATATTTCCATCTTCTAGTTCTTTAATGTAAAGGTCTTTATGCTTTAAACAATTTTCCAAGTTAAGAAAACAGGAAGTGTGTTTCAGATGCATATGATAACATGAATCCTAATCATAGGCAACGCAATAGCGCTGCTTAAGTAAAGAACGATGTATTTTTTATTTTATTTATTTATTCTTTTTTTATTATTTATTTTTTTTTTAGACCAGGGCACTTCGTATCGAAGGAGTTGCCGTACAAACTTCGAAAAGGGCTCATTCGATTGGAAATTGGAATCGCTTGTGCCCTTTTTAATAGTCGAAAGTGATTGGAAGGCAACTAACACCAATCAAAATTTTGAGATAACCATTTTGTTCGGCGTAGTTGATTTCCACATAGAAATTACGCTTTTGAGGAGGACACTCCCCCACAACCCTCAGGGCAAGGGTTGTAAGTTATGCCCTGGGGGTTTATAAGATTTTTATAGAAAGAGTTTTCGTAGAAACTCCAAAATGAGCGCATTCGATTGGAAATTGACAGGGCTAGTGCCTTTTTTAATAGTCGAAAGTGATTGGAGGGCAACTACCCCATCTCACGCCCACCATTTCTCCAAACACATCCAATTCAAATTTTGAGATAGCCATTTTGTTCAGCGTAGTTGATTTCCAAATAGAAATTATATTTTTAAGGACACTCCCCCACAACCCTCAGGGCAAGGGTTGTAAGTTCTACGGGGCATATAATATTTTTATAGAAAGCGTTGTCGTAGAAACTTCAAAAAGCTCAATCGATGGAAAAATGATACTGTTACTGCCTCTTTAAGAATAGAAAGTGATTGAAGGGCAACTAACCCCCCTCTACCGCCCACTTTTTTCCAAAACATCCAACGTCGAAATTTTTAGATATTCATTTTGTCAAACGTAGTTGAAAGTTCTGGAAATTAGGTCTTTGAGGATGACACCCCCCACAGCCCTCAGGGCAAGGGTTATAAGTTATACTTTAGGGGCATATAAGGTTTTCATAGTAAGCGTTGTCGTAAAAACTTCCAAATGGGCTCATTCAATTGGAAATTGAAATGGCTAGTGGCCACTTTAATAGTCGAAAGTGATTGGAAGGCAGCTAACAACCCTTCCACGCCCACCATTTCCCCAAACACATTCAATCAAAATTTGAGACAGCCATTTTGTTAAATGTTGTTGAAAGTTTTGGAAATTATATATTTGAGCAGGAAACTCCCCCCCCCCCCACAGTCTTCAGGGCAAAGGTTATAAGTTATGCCCTGAGGGCATATAAGGTTTTTATTGAAAGATTTGTCGTAAAATTTCAAAAAGGGCTCATTCGATTGGAAATTCAAAGGGCCAGTGCTCTTTTTAATAGTAGCAAGTGATTGGAGGGCAACTAATCCTCTCACGCCCACCTTTTCCTCAAACACATCCAATCAAATTTTGAGATAGCCATTTTGTTCAACGTAGTTGAAAGTTTTGGAAATTAGGTCTTTCTGGATGACAACCCCCCCCCCCCCACACACACAGCCCTCAGGGCAAGGGTTGTACGTTATGCCATGGGGGCATATAAGGTTTTTATTGAAAGCTTTGTCGTAAAAACTTCAAAAAGGGCTTCATTCAATTGGAAATTCAAAGGGTTAGCGCTCTTTTTAATAGTCGAAAGTGATTGGAGGGCAACTAACCCTCTCACGCCTACCTTTTCCCCAAACACATCCAATCAAATTTTGAGACAGCCATTTTGTTCAACGCAGTCGAAAGTTTTGGAAATTAGGTCTTTAAGGATGACAACCCACCCCCCCTCCTCATAGCCCTCAGGGTAGCGGTTGTAAAGTAAAGCTTAAGGGGCATATAAGGTTTTTATGGGTATCGTTGTCGTAGAACCTTCAAAAAGGGCCTATTTAATTGGAAATAGAAACTGCTAGTGCTCCTTTTAGTTGTATAAAGTGACTGAAGGGAAACTAATCTTCCTCTCACGCCCACCATTTCCCCAAACACATTAAATCCAAATTTTGAGATAGCCATTATTTTCAACGTAGTTGAAAGTTCTGGAAATTCGGTCTTTGAGGATGACAACCCCCCAACAGTCCTCAGGGCAAGGATTGTAAGTTATGCCCTGTGGACATATGAAGTTTTTATAGGAGTTGCCGTAGAAACTTCAAAAAGGGCTCATTCGATTGGAAAATGAAAAGGCTAGAGCCCTTTTTAATATTCGAAGGTGATTTAAGAACTACTAACCCCCCCTGTCACGCCCACCGTCTCCCCAAACACATACAATCAAAATTTTGAGATATTCATTTTGTTCAACGTAGTTGAAAGTTCTGGAAATTAGGTCTTTGAGGATGACACCTCCCCCCCCTCCCCACAACCCTCAGGGCAAGGGTTGTAATTTATACCCTAGGAGCATATAAGGTTTTTATGGAGAGTTGTCATAGAAACTTCAAAAAGAGCTAATTTGATTGGAAATTGAAAGGGCCAGTGCCCTTTTTAATAGTCGAAAGTGAATGGAGAGCAACTAACCCCCCTCTCACGCCTACCATTTCCCAAAACACAATCAATCGAAGTTTTGAGATAGCCATTTTGTTCAAAGTACTTGAAAGTTCTGGAAATTATGTATTTGAGGATGACAAACACCCGAGAGCCCGCAGGGCAAAGGTTGTAAGTTACGCCCTGGGGGTATATAAGGTTTTTGCAGATAGCGTCGTCGTAGAAACTTCAAAAGGAGTTCATTCCATTGAAAATTGAGAGGGCTGGTGCCCTTTTTAATAGTCAAAAGTGATTGGAGGGTAACTAACCCCCCTCTCACGGTCACCATTTCCCCAAGTACATCCAATCAGAATTTTCAGATAGCCATTTTGTTCAACGTAGTTGAAAGGTCTGGAAATTATGTCTTTTTATAGAAAGTTTTGTCGTAGAAGCTTCAAAAAGGGCTCATTTGATTGGAAATTGAGAGGACTAGTGCCTTTTTTATTAGTCGAAAGTGATCAAAGGATCAATATCTCCCTCCACGCCTATCATTTCCTCAAACACTTCCAATCAAAATTTCAATATAGCAATTTTGTTAAACCTATCAGAAAGGTCTGGAAAGGTCCGCATTGGTGATCGTTCTTCTTCATCCCACCCAATTTAAAACTTCATTTTGAAAACCTTCAAAGAAATCCCTAAATATTTCAAGCTCATTTTAGCCTAATCCCAGAGTATTCTGCGGCGTCTACGCTTTCTCTTAACAACACGCAAGTTAAAATATAGCAGAAATATTCTATGAATTCAGTTTTTGTCCATCGTTCATGAACAGTAGCGTTTCGTAAGCACAGACAGAAACCAGATCCTGAGTTTTTTATGTATGTAATTGGTTCAACGCAATCATAGCAGTAATTCATTTTCTCTTTTACCATTTTCCCCTGCTGGTTACATGCAGTTTATCAAGGTCGCAAATGCGTGCATTATAAGTTTCATAACAAATTGTTACTATAAGGGCGACGTACTTATTTGGGTAGCAAACTATCTTTGTCCAGGTCGTACCTGACAATATGTGGCATCAGGTTCAGATATTAACTCCCAAAAATGAAATTATTTATTCTCTTTTGACCATTTCAAATATTCTAGATTATTAAATGAATTTATACCACTTAGTCATTTATAAGTCGACTTATTTTACTAACATGTATACATCAATCCTGACACCTGTGTAGTAATGAAAAATAAAACAGAGAGTTTGTGGTAGATGAACTGGAAGTAAAGAGCGGCCTATTTCGAAAGTGACCAGATGTTTAAAAAATAATTTTTTTATACCAATACATCACAAAAGGAAGTTGCTGTCCATGGTGATTCCGTATGTAAAAATACACTAAGTTTAGAATTACCCATTATAAGGTATTAGTATGAGAAATTTGTGTGATTTTGGAAAAAAAAAAAACAGATCCAAAATAAGGATCAAACTTAATGGAAATTAAACCGTCAAATTCAGTATAATTGAGAAGCTTTGAGCAGATGCGTCAACCATCTATACACAAAAATATTTCGCATATTAAAAAGAAAAAGTTATTTCAAATACGTGCTTATCTATCACATTTTTCCCCCCCGAGGTGCTCGCATTGAACCAGTATTATAGAATAGCAGGAGAGGGCTCATTTGAACAGAAGTAAAAATATCTTGTGTCCTTTTTTCGCAACATAAGTGGCTGTGCCTGCCACTTTGTGGTGAAAAAACAAATTTATCCATAGAGGGCCGTTTTTCTATCTAGTCAAAAGCCTCAGATAGACAACGGATTTAGAAAAATCAAACAGCTATTTATGGAGTCTCCGAGTTTAAGAGCCAGAAATGCTACATGGCAGTAAAGTCAACCCTAATGATATACTCGGTCCACAGAAATCCACGATTATTATTCATAATTTTTCTAATTTATTTAGCTTATTCGATTGGTTGCTGCTTCACCAATTTATGTATTGTCGCATAATTGCACACCAGTTACTGAGGGGAAGAGATGGAGGTCAGTTGATCTTTCTGTGCAGAAGTGGTCATGCGGCAAAGAAATGGTCAAAGATGCTTGCGTCTTCTAGAGATGACGATAACGAACCAGTGGTCGTAGCATATCAGAAAAGTCTCTTCAACCGGAAATTTACAATTCCGGCACCTTTATCAAGTAAGAAACGAAATCAGCAAACGAGAATAGGGTCAAAATATTACCGAAAAGAAGTTCTGAGGTGGTCAATCGGTGTAGAGCTATTGTAAGACTATTTAAATAGCTACCAAGTTTCAGAGGCAAAACCAGAAGACGGTCACGCTTTGGTGTCTAAACGTAAATGAAGTCCATAAAAAATGAACCATTATTATAAAATGTTTATGGGCAAATTAATGGGTTCCAATAGAGGGTTCCTAATAAAGGGTTCCATAGTTGCCTCCCTCCCTAATGACCAGATATCATTATAAATGACGATAAGAAAAACTGTCAAAAATAATTAAATTTTTCAAACACCTTGCACTTTAACATAAGTTGAATTGGCATTGACGCAAAGAGCCATGTTGCTCGGCAAGGTCCATGGGGTTGTCGTCCAGGCCAACAGACTAGTAGTCGGGTCTTCTTCCAAGGGAAAAGATACAATAACTAGAAAAAAAGAAATTCACAGTTAATAAGGCATTATGAATTCATTTTCAGTCTTAGGGTAGAGTTTGTGACAATATGAACGACAATTATTTTTTGGGCATTATTTCCTACATTACTTCACTCCAAAATTACGAGAAATTCTATTTAGACATTTAAGAATTTTTCCTTCCAAGCTTTAATGTTTCACAATGTTTGAAGCGCTTAGAGCTATTACCTTCTGTTGAAATACTGAGCTAATTTGCACAACAGTTATAATTCATTTTTTCGTAATATATTTTATTCATTTATTTCTAGAGTAATTTTCTTCGACGCTTTTCCTCGTTTCTCATAAGAAGACGATCATTGTTGTCTCTTATTTGTTTGTTTCACAGAAAAGACATTCTATCTTCAGGCAAATTTATTTTTCCCCATTTGATAGGTCAGTGGCTTCCTCTTCTACGTTAAGATCAAGAAGCCTGTTTAAGGAAGTTGATAAGCAAAGAATATAGACTGTGAGAGAACTATGGAAAACTACCCTTAAAGTAATAAAAAAGGCATACAAAAATCTACTAGTTTGAATAAAACACTTCCGACACAAAGTAGTCTTTTTTCTTCTTCTTAGAATCGACATTGTATCGACAGGTCTGTGCACAAAACTTTTGAGTTAATACAGATTTTACTTGCTAGTGATATGACTATAGGATGACTCAAACAGTGCTTCACCATCCAGGGGTGACAAGATCCTTCTCTAGTATTGAAGGTTATTTGAAACTCAAAAACCTTAACTGAATTCTGATCATAGTTTCCAAAATACAATTTTAATTTCAAGTGTAAAAAAAATGTATACATATATAAAAGATAAGAAATGTAAACATACAAAAAAAGACAAATAAAAAAGGACTTACCAGCAGGGTCAACTACATCTTGGTAATTTTGGCCAGATTCAAAGTTTGACAACGGTGTAGAGCAGAAAGTTGAAAATGGCATAACTTTACAGCTTTTATAGACCATTCCCTTCAGGAAGAGCTGCTTAAATACCCACCAGACCGATTCCATAAAATTAGCATCGAGGGTTTTGTATCCATTCTTGAAATCTGAAAAAAAGTTACTGGTACGTAGCTTTATTTACGAGCTCATTCTTATCAGAAGAAAAGAAAAGATAAATGATTTAATTCTAAAAGGAGATGTATAGCAGGGTCAAAGGAGCCACCGATTCCCTTTTTTCATTCAGGATTAGCCTTATTTTTCATTGTTTGCGCTAACCAAGATCTTTAATTGTACAAAAGAAAGAAAAAACAATTTCAATGATATACGACAAAAAGTAGCCCTTTCTGCAAGCATCGACGTCAAAGTACTATAGATAATTCTTGAAACCAATCTAATTTGATTTCACGTTATGTTCTAAAACATAATCCTGAAACCAACTATATTATACAGGAAAACCGATTAGGTTTAGAACGGGAGGTTCTACGAATCTGAAACTCCATGAACTCGATTAACAAGTAGAGCAAGTGTTCGGACGACGGAAGCAAACCACTGGCATATTCCTCGATATAGAAGGGGTACTTGGCAATGCTACATTCAAATAAACAGATATTGCTACGATGATGAAAAAATATTGATACACATACGCAAAGAAGGAATTCCCACGTATTCATAAATAGAGGTAAAGGGGAAACTTCGAATTTTGAAAACAGTATTCAGGATGAACCAAAACATTTTCTTATGACCTAAAGTACCTCCCCAGAGGAAAATATTTAAGGACCCTGTCTAAATTTACATTAAAATTTGGATAAGAATGAATTTATAATTTTTACGACCATCCAAAACCTCAGAAGAAGCAGGATAAATATCTAAGGGTAATTATACATCATAAACTGCAATGAAAATCCAACATCAGAGAGAAAGCATGGAAGGCCACAGCTTTCCTAATACAATGCCAGAAGTTTGTAGGGAAGAAACGGGGCATGCATCCTGATAAGGGAGAAGCTAGACCAATTCTGTCATATATGATAGGGTTTCGATAAAATCTAATAGAATCAAGAACCCCATACTTCCCCTCATAAGAGTAAAACAAAAACTAGCAAGCCTAATAATTTGAATATTTTTTTCATGGAACTGCCAGAGGTCTATGAAACTAGCCTTGGGATTTTAACCAGTAGAAAATTTTCTAGAGGAAGAAGCCATTAAGAATACTGTTAGACTTCCAATTAATGGTGCTTGAACTCTAAAATTTGACACATCATGCACAGGAAAGTCACATCTTGTGGATGTCTGCAACTCGATTATGCTTAAATGCAGAAGTGTGCAGAAACCCACAGAAGTAATGATCTTAAATGATATATAGTGTAAAACCCAAAAGACAATTTAAAATTGTCATAAAAGAGATAGATCGACAGCAGTAGGAAGAGGAGGAACAGCTACTCCATCAAAGCAACGCAATAGTCGGTTTTACTGATGGATTGCGATTCGACGAAAATTCAGGAAGTTATAGAAATACGCTTGACGGAAACAAGTTTGCAGCGTTTTATATTTTCTTTGTTTTAACGATTTTTTTTAACTGTTTGACTAAGTGTATAATATACATTCGATAGAGCACGTCTCCTCTACAGAACTACGCAAAAAAAAATTCTGAGTAATTTGATCTTTAATTATTTTTTAGGCTTAGAAGTGGAATATCCAGGATGTGAAAATGAGCACTTTCGACTCCTGCTCTCCTTCACTTTTCATCGAGACCAAAAAGCTGCTAAAGAAGCGAAGGACATTTGCAACGTATAAGGAGAAGGTATAATAGGTGAGTCTACAGCACGGAAACGGTTTACAAAGCTCAAAAATCGTGATTTTAGCGTCGACGGCTCGCCCCGCAGCGGAAGATCTTCGGAATTCAACAAAAAGAGTCTCAAAGCACTTTCGAACGGTCGCCAAACAAGTCGTGAATTGGCTAAAAAGATGAACTGCGATGGTAAGACGATTCTCAATCATCTTCATTCAATGGGATGTACAAATTTTAAATAAAAGTATTTAATAAAAATGCAACAAACTTATTCCCCAAACTAAAATAGATAAATACAATTTATTGCCAGAACACAGCTAGTAGCAGCCGTCACACAACAAGAAAATATAACACACAATAAAATTTAATAAATACAAAAATGAATTATCAAAACTTTAATAAGCATTTTCTCTCACCACAAGTCAATAGCCTAATACGAGCATTTTACGGATATTAGACTATTATAGACTATTACATATACATAAATAGAGTATTACAGGAGTTTATAATACAGTAATAGACTATTACAGGAGTTTATATATGTCTACAAAAGTACCCACGGTTAGATAATTACAATTCTATTTCAATGAATTTCTTTTTCAAAAGCATATTTAGTTTCTTTGTTGTTGTTTGTTTTTTTTTTGCTAGAATATTTATCACTACTTCTGGGTTAACGGAAACTTCATGGTGAAAATTTATATTTGCAAGCTTATTCAGCCGATTCTCTGCCATTCTTTTCAACATACCTTTAAGATATGTTTTTAATCTTAGGGTAGAACTCCTTTCAGCTGTTCTGGTAGAAACCAACACGGTAGCCAAATATTTAATAGTACATGAACATTGGGAAAAGGCTACAGTACTACAGTACTTGAAAAAATCTTAGCACTATACGTGGAATCACTCTGTCACATTAACATCCACCCATTGACGTTTTATCAATTCCTATCACATATTTTTCGAATTTTCTTAAAAGAGCTATTTTATGGTACTTTGACTCACTTACTTAATTTTTCTTAATCAATTTTAGTATTCATTCGAATTAATTTGTGAGATCCAACTTACCAATCCATCTTCCAAGTCGAGATACAATTCGTTCCCAGTCATGTGAGTATCGCATGACAATCTTCCGGCATTCATCATTGTATTTATCGATTCCAAGTTTCATAACATCTTGTGGCCCTTTAATCTTTAAAACTTTGTCAATCTCATATTCCTAAAACGAAAATTTACTGTCATTCATTCCATATTGCATGAAAAATTACAGAGTTTGATTATCCTTCTTAAACCAACTTGCCATGCTTTAAATCAACCAAATAGATGCGTATAGTAATTTTTCCTAATTCAAATGCTGGGGTTTATGCACTTTATTTTTGCTGGGATTTTATAATAAAAACCAAGAAGTAAAAAAGAAAAATTGTGGAAAACCCGACTGAGGTTACGCAGTTTTTCTACTGCACACTGACTCATTTTTTTCGTCTCCTCTTATTGGTTAATAATTAATTATTTAAGTTTAACACATTGAGCGAGTGGAGTAAAGTGCAGGCAGACGGAAAAACCACCCTACCGAGAAGTTTGCTTATGTTTTAAATTTGGGGCTTGAGCAAAACATCAGGGATTATACAGAAAAACAGAAAGAAAAGAAAATAACCCAAAAATATTTACCCAGAACTAAAGAAGCCATGAGGGTCAATCACGATAAGTTGAGCCACATTAATGTCGAAAAACTATGATAATCTATTACATTCCGCTACTAAAGCAAACACTCCCACTCCATCCCAATCGACTCAAAGCTTCGCACCCGTCCTATTTAGTTACAATTTCCTTTAAATTTTTTCGTATGACCATTTCTACCCCATTCGGGGACGACCTAATTTTTGGCAATCTTTCATCCTTCATTCATAAAACGTGCTCAAGTCATCTTTACCTTTCTTTCATTACCGTCCTAGAAATTGGAATCGAACAACATTTTACATACAGTTTACACTTGGATATACGGTCAGTCAAACGGTTACTAAAAACATCCTTACACAAGTCCTTTGGAAAGCATTTAACAAATCTTCCTACGCCTTTAGGAGTGTCCATGGTTCAGCTCCATATTTGATCACTGTCATGACTGCGGTTTCCAACACTCCGATCTTGATTTGCAAAGTTATATTCCTATTTTTCCAAGCATTTTTTTGACAAGTAGACTAGCCGTCTTGGCTAGTCTACTTTTTACATGTTCCCTGTGTCCAACATCTTATGATATTATCGGCAGTGAGATAAAAAAAACTCAAACTCAAAACTAAACTCAAGATAAAAAAAAAAGGAAAGCGTGATGAGCTTTAAACGGCCCATAGGCATCAGGTATAATTAGTTTCTGAATATAAATTCTGCAACATGCTTGTGTTCAAATGATCTTAAAAGGTACACGCTCATGAGTTTTTTCAACATACTTGTGCAAGTTTTGTGATAAGTTTAAAGTATAAAAAAATGCTGGGTTTCTTAAAGAACGTTACAATGTTCAAGATTTCTGGCAGCTACAAAAGATCAATAGACTTAAACCTCTTTTATTGCCCCACTTCCTTAAAAAATTAAACTTTGATTAATATTGTATGAGGCAGTTGAGTAATATTGATGCCGACAGTATATGGCAAAGGTCCACAGGTCACAACGGAGGGCGGAAAGTCAGAGCAGTATTTCTTTAGAGGAGGGGGGGGGGCTGGTGCATAACTTTAAAAATGATCAAAGTGATCTTTGTTCGATTTTTCGGTCGTCTTCGGGATGAATTCTCTCTATCTTCGATTTTGAAGTTTGAAGATATTTTGGGACAAAATAAACGCGTTGGTTGAAGAGCAAAACACATATAATATCAAAGCACAAAAAAAGCCACAACACTTGGGTTTTAGGGGTGATTCCCCTTATAAAATCTCTCCTTATATGTAGGTTACATTATAAAATTGAGAACAATAGTGTTTTCAAGATCAAATTAGTCATACGACAATCCCGCCAGGTATTTAGGCCGAGGGTAGAGGAGAGCAGCTAATGTCTCATGAAATGTTATTATTTAAAATGTGTTTCTTATATCTTTTACCTTTCCTTATAATTGTCATACAATTAGCCCATTTTTTTCCAGTTTTGATGAGAGTGTCTCTACCAAAAAGAAATGTGTATGTACCCCACTGACTCCCATGTTCGAAAACCGATTGCACAGTAAAACAATATTTAGTCTCTATTTACGATTAACAAAAACGACACTTTTTATCCGTTTTGAAGGTTTGAGGTGGTATAATTTACACATCACTCAAAACAGCTTTTATTACTGATTTCATGAGCGAAGACTGAAAACAAACTATTTTTGACTGGAGCTTCAAAAAGTAACGTGCGTATGAACATCAAGAAGTTGTTTTGGAGTTTCTGACAATTCATCGACAAATATTTATCCATTGATGTTTCATCGATAAAAGAAACACGCAAAAAACTTTTTTCTATGCTAAAATTTTTTCAGGTGAATCTGGAGAGGCAGGGATTCCTCACTTATCCTTCCTTCATATGTGTTGTTATAACATAGACTTGTATTCCCAATTTTGTGTCAAGATTGGTCCCTTGGGCGCAAAATAAAAAAGAACGAAACCTATTCCATTGTATGTGTGTAAGGAAATATAGCAGTCCGTTGCACAACACAGAATGATTAATTGCAAGTTCTTTTTGACAGAAAATTTAGAAGGAAAATGAAAATTTGTTGCTGCATTTCCACTATTTGCTATTAGTGAGGTTAGTATTTGGTCTGGTAAGGAACCAGCAGTTAGCGAGAGCTGTGTCCTGTCCCCGTTTGCATAACTTACTTTAGATAAGATTTTATATATATATGTAAAAAAAAAATCAAACATGCTAGATAAATGCTGGCGTGTTGCTATATATTAATTCTATAATATCTGGCATCTAATTACGTAATATCCAAAGTCAAGGCCAACTAAACCCGGCGGATCGACCGAACGCCGCCGAAGAGAGCCCCAGTCGAACGCCGCCGAAGTGTCATAACGCCGCCGGCGCGCCAAAGGCGCACGGCCGCCGACAGAGGCGGCGACGTTCGGTCGACTTTAAATTAATTTTGCGGCAATTCTTTATTGCGTCAACCGGAAAGTCGGAGCTTTTCCTTCTCGTGTGGTTTAGTATTTCGATTTTCCTGATTAGAAATCAAAAAGGGCTTGCACTATCCCCGAATTTTCGGGTATTTCCCCGAAAATCTATGCGTCACCCCGAAAAAAAATTTGGTTCCCCGAATCCCCGAAAATCACGTACTCACGGTGCCACCCCTAGCGATTTATCACCAGTGACTTTCCCTGCCAAATATTACTTTGCATACTATAATTCTTCACTACTCTCTTGTTCGTTAATTTTTCTCTCTTTTGTTACTTTGCATAAAAACCAGACAGATGCAATATGGAATAGCAAATATTGCAATATACACAGTTCTTCATAAGTTGACAAAAAACAGTATCGTCTTTATAAAATGAGTTTAAATCATTTCGAACGTAGTTTCCCAATCGCTATTTCTAAAATCGCTCGTAGTCAAGAATTTAATTTTCAAGTTGAATAGAACTATATAACGAATTCACTACTATACAGCTTCAGCCTTCAGGTGGATTTTGAAATTGACAGCCGACAGATTGTTTCTACAGCTGAATTGTAGGTTTGCAGACTTTTTTTTTGCTGTTTTTAGATAAGATTTTCTTAATGTTTAATACTCAATTATTGAACGCCTGAATGTTTAATACTCAATGTTCGGAAGCTACCCCAAAAATATGACTCATAAATAAATTGTAAATTATTGCCTATAGGGGGGTGGATAGGGGGCTGTCATTTTTAAGTAATAATACCTTATTTTTTTTTTATTGAAAGCAGGGATGCCAAAAGGATAATTATTTTTTTCATTTAAAGTGGAGACAGAAGAAAATGATATCAAATTCCCTGGGAAACCATTGAAATATTTTGATAAACCCAGGCCCCCCCCCATTAGGACTTGTTCATTGTCTTAGGTATTTTGCGAATTCTCATAGGCTACTGGCCTAATTTGGATTTTGTGTGTGCTCCCTTTTAATTAGATTCTTTGGATCTTATTGAATGCCACGGCGAATCTATGACTCAGTTTTCCAATAATTTGAGGTATATCTGAATAATTTCGACATTTTGTTGTTGTCTTTGTACCCCTTTCTCATACCCTCAATTTTTTTCAAGGAACACTAAGCTGTTTAACGTTATTTTGCGTGTTTGTTTGAACCATATGGTGACCTAGTTAATTATTAAGTAAATTATTTTTCAAATGAAAGCTGAGACGGTATCCTATCAAGGTGGTATCCAGAGGGGGGGGGTAGGGGGGTATTAAATTTAAATGATAATATATCGTTTTTTTATTGAAAGCAGGGATCCCAAAAAGCTATTTTTTTTAATTTAAAGCAGAGACGGCATTTCATCAAGGTGGTATCCAGAGGGGGGGGGGGGTAGTGAGCTAACCTATTTAAATGATACTACCTCGATTTTTTTTGAAAGCAGGGGTACCAATAAGTTAATTATTTTTTTTAATTTAAAGCAGAGACGGTGTCTTATCCATAGAGGGGGGGCATAGGGATTCATTATATTTAAGTGACAGTACCTTGATTTTTTTTTTATTGAAAGCAGGGATGTCAAAAAGTTGAAAAGTTGACAAATATTAGCAAGATTTTCGTGAGTTATACTTGATACAGCACTTGCATGGTCTTGTCGTCCAAAGGGAAAGGGACATATGCGTCCAACCCGTTTTTTTTCTTATTGATGAAAAAACGGGTTTAATTTGAAAACATTCATTCATAAGTACCAGGCAGATTCACACTAAAACGAATTGGTGTGACGAAAGCGATATCGACATCCCAACCTAACGTTGCGCTCGAGTGACAATGGCGCCCTTGGTCCAGTGCCCAAGTTACATTAAAAGGCCAGGTCATAATAAAAGCTTTCAATTTGGGAGGTTCAAGGAGGAGTCTTTGACAGTCTTATGACCTCAGGGTACTAGATGTTGCAACGTTCTTACGTATCTACAGAGGTTTAAAAAATTCGATCAACCCACAAATGATTACCAAAAATATGCACAAATATAACAAATGTAACATTTGGAATGTTATAAATTTATAACACTTTTTTCAAAGCTTTGAAGAAAAGCAAAAAAAAGCTAAATACCCCTAACTACGCTTGAAAGCTATTTTAAAAAGAAACTCTTTGGAGATTTCCATGGAAATGACCATAACAGAAGCTTTGAGCCTGGGTGGGAATCTAAGAGGAGTCTTTGAGTATTTTGACCACAGGTGACTTATTGTTGCGACTTTCTTAAATTTGGTAATTTTTGTGATCATTTGGAAATCAAAGCTTAAACTCAATAACTGACACCACGTCTCCTAACATTTTGCTTGGATTAAAAGTGACGAACTAGGATGAAAATCTTAACATCTTCCTAGAGCTACTTCAGTCTGCATATTATTTCATTTAATTACATTTAAAACGGAGGAGCTTTTAATTTTTTACCAGAAAATAGCTGGCATTTAATTTTTTCTTCATACCGAATAAACCATTAAGTGTTTTTTGTTTCATTGTAATTGAAGTGTTCTCATGTGAAGTGTTCATCATGTATTTTTACAATTTGATAAATTTACTCCTTTTAGATGCAGTTTATAATTTGACTGACATTAGGTATTTATCAATTTATAATTTGGAATGAATCCCCAAAAGAAAAAAACGAATAATATCAAAAGAGCAGCCAAAAGTAATAAAAAAGCAGCAGTTCAGCCTTAGCCTACTTGACATATATTCTATAAGAAAGCCAAAAAACTTTAAAATGTATTTTTTTTTAAATTGTAACTAAAAACCAGTTTTTAACACACGAAGTCTTTTTAAGAATCCAAAAGAGCAAAAAGAAAAAACAAAAAACAATCAATATCAAAGTCGCCCATTTCAACTGTTTTAAAGGTGACAAAACATATATAGGCAAAGGGCATTATGAAAAAATTAAGCTTCCAAGTTCAAAGTTAAATTCAAAGTTTTTACCCAGATAACTGACGAATTTTGTGATACGGTATTTGAAGTTGTATATGAAGTAATGCTCGATAAAAAAAAATACTAAATTTGATGATTATTTATGTTAAGTAAACATAGCTAATATATACTTGAACTAATTGTATTTTGCGAGGGTTCTGAAACGTTACAGCCCTTTTGTTTCTACTACCTGTCTATTTCACTTCCTCACTACCAAAGAAGGCCAGTTTCCAGCCAGCGATTTGTGAATTCTTGAACTCATGAATAGGCTCGAATCTGTTGTAAATTTAAGCTGTGATTTGAGAAACACTGATGAAAACATTAATTTGTGTGGTCAATATGGTTCGCGCCGGCGGCGCACTGCCGACATCTTACCGGCGGTACGGCACGGCGTGCTGTTTTTGGCCCCACCGCCGCCGGTCTTCCCTCATCGGCGCGGCGCCGGGGTCTAAGGTCAACAACTATAAAGCATAACGTAACTATTTTCTCTATATAAAACATTACTAAATCAGAAATGTGTTTGTCATATCCTTATACATTCAACAGATCAAAAATCAGATTTTTACAGGAACAATTTAAGAAATAAAAGTATACAAAAAAAAAATCAAAAAAATCATACATCTGGCCCCATAAAAAGCTCTACGGCCTGTATATGTTGGGGGAACAATTTCACAACTAAATCAACATATGATAAAAAAAAATAAATAAACGAAAAACTGTTACCCACCATTCAAAACTAAGCTACGAGAGATGCTGCGCACAGGGCAAACACCACTTACAACAGCAAAAATTCCAACCCGGCCCAGAGACGTCCATCCGATAATAATAATGATAATGAGAAAAAAAATTAAATATATTTCATATAGACATTAAAAATATATTAAAATTCTTTTAAAGGTCCCAAACGATTGACATTCTTGAGCTGACTCAGGTAAGGCATCCAACACAAAATGACAAACGGTTAGCGGACTGAAATTTGAGCTCACCGATCGTATAAATGGAATATTAATATTCCTTGAATTGCGAAGATGATACGCTGACCAATCAGTGACAAAAGATGGAGTAGTTTTTAGGACCGCAGGAACATCTCCATGAAGTTGAAGAAAAATAACAGGTGCAGTAACAGGTGCAGTAGCACAAAAGAATGTACAGTGATTTTCAACCAAGTAACAGGTCAGTTATAGAACTATTTGTTTCCTGTTTAAAAGTCTTTCCTTTATCATTTAACTTTGATAGTGATTTCAAAAAAGAAGAAAAAGTTGACATCCATTCCATACAGTAATTAGTCCAATTTGATGCTTGAACAAAAGTTTTTCATCAAGAAGAATATCAAGGAATCGGACATTCTGATCTTTCGGTCTACTGAGAGAACCTCTTGACAGACAGATATCAGGTAACTAATGGCAAGCCTGAGAAATACGGGAGAAAATTAAAAAACTTAACTTGACAACATTTAGGGCAAGGCAATTAGCATCTAGCCAAAGGATGACTCTCTCAAAAAGGTCCACAAGTTTAGAAAGCTTCTCAGACTCCGTTCTTAAATGGAAGGTAAAGCCCTCCTATATGCAAATTTTAGCAAAATTAATGAAGTTTTGGAGGCTGTGAGGATTCGAGGTATGGGAAATGGAGTGAAAATTAACGTTAAAAAGACTAAATTAAGTCGCAGAGACTATGAATGAATCAGGATGAAAAAGTGATATTATATAACCAGTGCACTGCTTCTCGTACCTGGGTAGGAGTTTTAGTAAATATAATGGAGGCAGTAAAGATGTAAAAAGTACAATATTTAAGGCACAGGTTTTTTTTTCAGGTGAAAAAGTTCACAAGAGTGGGAAGATCAAGCTTAAAGATCAGAATATCAGAAATTAATATCAAAATATCAGAAACCACGGTAAGGGCAGTCGACAATCTAGGACTCTGAAAAGTGGGCGCTTTTAAATGGTGAGAAATTTTGAGGATGTTACATGTTCTCTGGATGAATTGTCAAGGGATAATTAATGTATCCATTTGACGGACGGTACATCGAACAATAACCTGTAGGAAACACATGGTTCGATCTAGGGCTAAAACTGAGCTAACACAAAAGCTAAACAAAAAACTCGTTGTCCCCGAATGGAGCGGGAAGAGGTCACAAGAAAGGACAAAAAAAAAATAAGAACTTTCTGGGAAAGAGTAAAGAGGAATCTTTCGATTCATTAGGGTGGAGCAAAAGCGTGTGCAGCTACGTTAGCCACAAGCAGCTTGCTGCTGCACGTTGTTAGTAGTAGTAGCAGTAGTTTTAAGCGGTCAAGTTCAGAATCATTAAATTCATTTATTTAGAAATTCATCTCAGCTATCAGATGCGTGATGCTGTATTGTTTGCAAAAAAACAGTATTCAAGTTCCAGCTTCGTTACTACGTTATTTTGGTAATTTTCAGCTCCATTCAACTTTTCAACTATTTTGCTAAAATTTATACAAAAATTCAACATTTTCGGCTTTTTATTGTTGTTGTGTTTTTGCTTTTTTCTTCCTTTATAATAACACTGTCGTCTGGGATTTGAGGATTTCCTTTCAGCAAAAACATTTTTGTTTATTCCAGAAATTTTGAAACAATCATCCTGACTGAAAACACAAGACGAAATTTGTACTTGTAAATACATTATTTACAAGTCTTATCACGCGCCAATGAAAAAAAAGGACAGCAGCATTTAAATACACAACAAAGCAATATATTTTCACTGCTGGGCAAGGGCCATCAATGCATGCATTCATCATTGTTTTTACAACATATTTCACAGAAATTAAATCTAATTTTATGCACAAAAATTACTTTATTTAAGATCCAAAAAGGGCCACGGTAGTAGTAAGTCTCGTCTGGATTCTAGCGGACTATGTTCCATCCTGTGTTATTTGTCCAATTTACGTTCCATGGCACCTTTCCATGGCAGATTACTAGACTGATTATTGCTATTGTTGTCAATTGAATATGGAATTATACAAAACCTACCAGACAAGTTTTTCTGACATAATTTACGTGGACTAGATTTCTATTTCATGATATACATGTTTTTTTAGGGTAAATCCATGTCAGAAAAACCGGTGCGTCTTTTTTAGCTGCCAATATATTCAATTATTTTTTTGTATATATTCAGATTTCAGATTATCCTAGGTGCTGATTTGACGAGTACATTGACGAGTACAAGAATATACAGTGCAGTCTCACGATCACAAGAATATAGAGTGCAGTTTCACGATTACAAGAATATACAGTGTAGTTTCACGAGCACAAGAATATACACTACAGTTTCAATTGCACAAGGAATTGCACAAGAATAATAGCCTGTAGCTTAAAGGTATCTGAGATCTCGCCCCAGTATTGCATACACTATTAGAGATATCAAAATGATATCTCATTTGCATTAAGCTAACTCAATTTGCGAAAAGAAAATTCCATTTACACAACTCTGCTCTGATTGAATTGTCGCCAGCAATGGATCGAAAATGACACGTAATCACTGCTAAGCCTTTTGTTATTGCCAGAGGATTACCCAATTCGCTTCTTAGTGTTAACTGACAGAGTTCTAAATACGAACATAGGAAGGCTGTTTGGGGATTTTCAGACCTAGGTTTTTTAGATTTTCGTGTGTGTTTGACACCTGGGGTTTATTATTTGAGAAGTTAACTTTAGTATTTTGTGGTTTTACGTGCCTGAAATCATGAATTTGAATAGTTAATTAGCTGTTTGCGTTTTCAGACCTAGTTTTTTTTTTTTAGATTTCAGTGGGTGTTAGGTTCCTGGTATTTATTATTTGAGAAGTTAACTTTAGTATTTCGTATTTTACGTGACTGAAATCATGAATTAGAATATTTAATTTGCTGTTTGGGGATTTTCAGACCTAGGTTTTTTAGATTTTCGTGTGTGTTTGACTCCTGGACTTTATTATTTGAGAAGTTAAAGTTTGTATTTTGTGATTTAACCTGCCTTAAATCATGAATTAGAATAGTAAATAGCTGTTTCCGTTTTCAGACCTAGTTTTTTTTTTTATATTTTCGTGGGCCTTAGGTTCTCGGGATTTATTACTTTAGAAGTTAACTTTATTATTTCATATTTGACTTGCCTGAAATCATGAATTTTTTTTCTCCGAGAAAAAAATGAGAAAAAAGAGAAAAAAATATTTAATTGACTGTTTGGGGATTTTCTGACCTAGGTTTTTTAGGTTTTCGTGTGTGTTTGACTCCTGGGGTTTATTATTTGAGAAGTTAACTTTAGTATTTTGTGGTTTTACGCGCCTGAAATCATGAATTAGAATATTTAATTAGCTGTTTAGGGGTTTTCAGACCTAGGTTTTTTAGGTTTTCGTGTGTGTTTGACTCCTGGGGTTTATTATTTGAGAAGTTAACTTTAGTATTTTGTGGTTTTACGCGCCTGAAATCATGAATTAGAATATTTAATTAGCTGTTTAGGGGTTTTCAGACCTAGGTAGATTTTCGTGTGTGTTTGACTCCTGGGGTTTATTATTTGAGAAGTTAACTTTAGTTTTTTGTGGTTTTACGTGTCTGATATCATGAATTAGAATAGTTAATTAGCTGTTTGGGTTTTCAGACCTAGTTTTTTTTAGATTTTCGTGGGCGTTAGGTTCCTGGGATTTATTATTTGAGAAGTTAACTTTAGTATTTCGTATATGACGTGCCTGAAATCATGAATTAGAATATTTAATTGACTGTTTGGGGATTTTCTGACCTAGGTGTTTTAGGTTTTCGTGTGTGTTTGACTCTTGGGGTTTATTATTTGAGAAGTTAACTCTAGTATTTTGTGGTTTTACGAGCCTGAAATCATGAATTAGAATAGTTAATTACCTGTTTAGGGTTTTCAGACCTAGGTTTTTTAGATTTCGTGATTTGACGTGCCTGACATCATGAATTAGAATAGTTAATTAGCTGTTTGGGTTTTCAGACCTAGTTTTTTAGATTTTCGTGGGTGTTAGGTTCCTGGTATTTATTATTTGAGAAGTTAACTTTAGTATTTCATATTTTGACTTGCCTGAGATCATGAGTTAGAATATTTAATTGGCCGTTTGGGGATTTTCAGACCTAGGTTTTTTAGATTTTCGTGTGTGTTTGACTCCTGGGGTTTATTATTTGAGAAGTTAACTTTAGTACTTTGTAAATTCCATATTCAATTGACAACAATAGCAATAATCAGTCTAGTAATCTGTCATGGAAAGGTGCCATGGAACGTAAAGTGGGACAAATAACACAGGATGGAACATAGTCCACTAGAATCCAGACGAGACTTACTACTCACGGTAGACCTACTTGAATAAAACTGAGTATACAATATGAAATTTACTCACAACAGGTAGACCATGACAGTCCCAACCAAACCGTCGTTCAACATGATATCCATTTTGATGTGCATAGCGTGTAACTACATCCTTAATCGTCCCAGCTAATATGTGCCCATAGTGAGGTAGCCCAGTGGCGAAAGGAGGACCATCATAAAATGTGTAACTAAAAAAATGTACTTTTGTTGGTAAGAGACTGATTACTCAATTCATCTTTAAAATGATCAGATATTCTGTTAAAAGTACTCACAATCAGTAATGTCAAATGCCAAATTTCAAAATAAACGATGACATCAGCAAAATAAAAGAAAAAAAAACTAAACAAAAGGTTTGCGAATAGACTTGGGCATTTTTAAAGCCCAAAAATCAAATTTAAAACAACCTAAAATTACTATTAGTAAAAAATATTAAACCTGAAACAAATATAAATTAAAATCAATGATAATGTAGAACTTAAAAATAACACCTATTGCTATGGATGAATAATCAAGTCAAACGAGATTAGGGCTATCATCTCCTTAAGCTCTTCAAAGGCTAGATCATTTGTGCTTCTCTGAAAACAAAATAAATTCCTGTTTTTTTCTCTAATCATTATAGCACTAAAAAATTATGAATTTTCCAAACTTCAGGGAATTCGTATTTTCAAACAATCAATTTGTTTCAGATGCAATATAGCTTCATCGATACTTTCTTACAATTAATTATATTCCTTTCAAATGTAGCCTACAGAAAAACATTTGTTGATTTGGCGAATTAAAAAATTGCTTCAATAAACCAAACAGGTTACTTCAAAATTACCAACATTGGTGTTTTATTAAATAAAAAAAAACAAGTTTTTTAACTGAAAGTAAGGAGCGACATTAAAACTTAAAACGAACAGAAATTATTCCGTATATGAAAGGCGCTTTTTCCTCCTCAACGCCTCGCTCTTTACGCTTTTTTATTGTTATAAAAAATAGAGTTGTGAGAAAGAGTCTAACTATAGCGTAAATAGCAAGGCGTTGAGGAGGGGACAGCCCCTTTCATATACGGAATAATTTCTGTTCGTTCTAAGTTTTAATGTCGCTCCTTACTTTCAGTTAAAAAAACTTGATTTTTTTTATTAATTTCGAAGTAAAAGCCAAAATAAGCATTTTAGACTCATAGGAAGTTATTCAAAGTCCCACAAATAGGTTTATTTGGTCTAAGACCCCTTCCCAAAAAATAAATAAAAGAAAGTAATTATTCTACAGAAACTACTGGTTTGTCCACAGGTCCCATGAGTTGCAAACCTTCTCCCAGTAATGGGTTAAACTGCATGGTGATGCAGAACACCATCGCGGGAGGATCCTCTATAGGAGGACAACTGTGGTAGGGCGTAAGATCCAGATCTATGGACAACAGCCTCTGCAAAGGGCTGCCTCGACCTTTTCGGGGCACCTGCAAGACTGGGGACCTTGCGGTCAACTCTATTCTCACTTGAGGAGTGGCGACCCTCACGGAAAGTATAGCCAAGTAAACGAAACAGCATTCGCACGGGATTCTGACTAATGGATAATTCTTCTGGGCTTTGTATGTTTTTAGGGGCGTCTTCGGGCTGAAAAACATCTTCCTAGCTAATTTATCTATTATGAGCTGTCTCCCCGTAGTAACATATTATTTGTAGGTATGAATATATAATGAGTCGGAGGTAATAGTCCTGTGATTGTCTGTGCAGGATTTCGACTCTTGTTGATAGTAGAGCATCGCCAAGTGCTGAAAACCATGTTTTGACCAAGATGGGTCCAGGATTACACAAAGCCCCCATTCATGGAGGTCCCAGGGACATCTTGCTGTCCAGTTCTAAGCCGGCTTTAGAGTGTCGGTGTAGACTTGAGAAAATATGTGACCCCCGTCCTGTACTGGTATCCGGGATCATTGTTTTTCCTGAGGCGAAAATAATTTCAATGATTTAAAGAACATGAGAATTGGAACTTGGAATGTTACGACATTAAAAAAGGACTATCGTATCGACATTTTGACTGACGAATTCAGACGATTCGAACTGGATTTATTAGGAGTTTCAGAAACTCGTATCTCAGGGGTAGGAAGCTCGAAATTAGGTGATAAAGAATTTGTTTACTCAGGCAGGAAGGATGGGTACATAGATAGGGAGTAGGGTTGAAGATGAATAAGGAAGCTGCTAAGTCTTGTTTAGGCTGGGAAGGTATTAATAATAGAATACTAATTGCTCAGTTTAGCGGTACAAAGTTCAGGGCAATACTTATAGTAGTAGGTACCCCTGTAGAACTAACAGACGGAAGTATTAGTGACTCAGATGACTTTTACTTACATTTACAGGAGCAAATAGACAAGGTCTCAGGTAGAAATATGATGTTATTGCTGGGAGATATTAACGCCCAGGTTGGTAGAAATAGGGATAGATGGTATCCCAGCCTAGGTAAATTTGATGTAAGAAAAGAAAACAGCAATGGATACAAACTTTTCCAATTTCGTAGGTATAACGATATACTTATAACCATACAGTATTTGGTCATAAAATTGCTCATAAGTTAACATGGTATTCACGTGAAGGTAAGACAGCAAACCTTATTGATTATATTATAGTAAACCGAAGACTGGTAGGATCAATCAAGATACTAGGGTATGTAGCAGTGCTGTTATTGATGTTAAAAGTAAAGATCGCCCTCTAGTAGTGTCTAGGGTTAATCTGAAACTGAAATATCGGAAGGGTAACAACCTCACGGGAACCTATAGTGCTTGTAGACTCCAGGATAAAAATTTTAGAGACACGTTCCAGGAAAAGTTGAATACTAAACTTTAGAGTATAAAATATGATAATGCGGAAGATGGTGGGAATAAGTTTAAAAAAATAATTTGTGAAGTTGCTGAAGGTCTATTAGGAAAGAAAGCTAGAACTGCAGCTAAGAACATTAGTGAAAAAGCTTTATGCTTAATAGAGAGAAAAAAGGACTTGTACAAGACTTATCTGGGTGATAAATCGTATGAAAACAAAAGGAATGTAAAGAAAGTGGAGAAAGCATTAGAATATGACCTAGGAGGTGTGAAGTGGAGGCCGTGGTTAAGATTGCCGAGGATCAGGAAGATGCAGCTAGACGGCATAATAGTAAAATATTGTACTGGCACGTTAACAAATTGAGAGGGAGTAGTCAATCCGGACGTGTCCCAGTTAAAGATAGGAATGGGGTCGCAATTAGCGATAAGGAAAAAAATAAAAAGAGATGGGCCGAACATTTTGAGAACTTGCTTAACCGAGATAGAGTTGCAGGAAAAAATATAGAGGAAAATGAAAAAGTTTGTGATACTTTGGATGTGAAGGAAGATTTGTTTTGTGAGGAGGAATTAGCAACAGTACTAAAAGGATTAAAGAATAATAAGGGTCCAGGTGCTGATAGGATGGTAAATGAGTTTCTTAAATATGGTGGCTCTGAGGTTAGAAATAAGTTATTGAAGATTATGAATATTATTTTTGAAAAAGGGGAAGTACCTAACGATTTTAGGAAAACCTTAATTAAGCCACTTTATAAGAAAGGTGATCAAAGTGAGTGTGGTAATTATCGAGGCATTAGTCTGGTCTCTGTAGGTAGCAAATTACTTAGTAATATGATACTTTTTAGACTGAGAGATGCCGTAGACAAAGTTTTAAGAGAAGAGCAGTGCGATTTAGAAAAGGTAGAGGATGTGTCGACCAAATTTTCACTCTTAGGCTAATAATTGAGAAGTGCCTGAGTTGTCACACACCTTTGGTCCTTATTTTTATAGATTATGAGCAAGCGTTCGATTCTGTTTATAGAAGAGCTTTAGTAAAGGTTTTATCCTTGTACGGTAAACCAGACAAATACATAAACTGATTAGTGCTATGTAAGAGAATAACACTGCTGCGGTTAAGGTAGGAAATGAGGCTAGCAGTTGGTTTGGTATTAAATCAGGAGTTACGCAGTGTTGTGATCTATCCCCCTTTGTATTTATTATTTTGATTGCCTTTGTCTTCAGGAGAACAGGAAGGGCATTGAGAGACCACGGAATCCAATGAGGAGGAAAAAATCTCCTGGCCTTGGATTATGTTGGGGATTTATGCATCCTAGATGAAAGTGTGGGTAAAATGAATGAAGTTTTAGAGGTTTTGCGAGTTCAGGGTGCTAGAGAAGGTGGAAGGGTGGAAGAATAGGAAGATAAGTCGACAATCTAAAAGTGGAATATTAAAAGTTGCAGTGATAGATGCGGTTAAATATGGCTCGGAAGCATAGGCGCTCAAAAAAGTGGAAGAAGGTTTGCCAGATATTTTACAGAAAAATTGTCTAAGGATTGATCTCGGCACCCAGCTGACTGACTGTATTTCAAACAATAGGCTATACGAAAAATGTGGTTCAATACCACTCTCTAGGGCTATAATGAAAGAAAGGTTGAGGTAGCTAGGGCACGTTGGGCGGATGAAGGATGACAGATCGCCGAAGATTGTCCTTTTCGACCAACCATCTAGGGCTAAACGGAAAGCAGGTCGTCCACGACTGGGGTGGGAGGACGTCATAAAGAAAAATTTAAAAGAAATGGGAACTTCCTGGGAGGGTGTAAAGAGGGAGGCTTTGAATAGATTGGGATGGAGGAGGAGCGTAAGTAGCTGTGTTGGCCTTAGGCGGCTTGGTGCTACGGTGAGTTGTTAGTAGTAGTAGTATTCTACAGAATTATCGAAACGGATATGGTAATATTTCATGCACGTTGAGAAAAATGACCACTAATTCTTTTTATTTTTTTTTTAATTGTTTACCTGAGACATTTTAATTCTTAGAAGAACAAGTTAGTTCCCAAAACGGTCAATATTAAAATTCAAATACGAAAAGTTTAAGTAGTCAAGAACTAAAAGTTTGCGTGCAAAATTATTATTATGAAATTCAACAAAATTTTATATATTGTAGGCTTAGTTCACTTTCCTTCGAAATGCTCATTTTATACATAAGAATAACAACAACAAGATAAGGGACGTGTACTATTAACATAATTTTAAGTAATTTTATTCTAAAGACTTGGCAACCTGTAGTTTCATTTACACCATTTGGTTAAACAAACCATAAATATGCCTGAATATGGTAATTTGAAGATAATAAAAAAGGAATGATATCCGTCAGGGCCATTGACAGCGCACATGATGTTGGACCAACAATTCAGTTGCTGAGTCTTTTTACAGAGAAAAGTATCAGGTCTGTCGCCCAACTGTGGTAGCGGGGATGGAGCCCCAAGCCCTGTATTGCAAAGTGGTGCATCAATCCACTGTGCTACCACAGGGTTCAAAATCATGACATAACCAGAATTTGAATCTGGTTTACCATGGTTACAGCGTGCGGTCGCAACCACTAGTCTATATAACAAACTCGATAAATTTTACCAAAAAATAATATTAGTAATTTTGGAAAAGAAGGAAGAGGAAAAAAGTATTAACATAGTCATGGTGCAGACGAACTTCGCAAAGAAAAAATATCATTTGATTAATTTCCACATAAAAGGGAGACACAGAATATCACTAGTGTTTATCGGACTGCAAAACCCTTCGCATTTCTAAATTTACTATTAATTTAGGTTATTAGTAATTGGGTAAATTTTATAATACCATAAATTATACTAATAATTTAGGAAAAGAAAAAAAAATGAAAAGAAGATAATATACAGTTATGTTGTGGAAGAAATTCGCAATCGATTTTTTTTATTTTTTTTATTCACTTCCATACGAAGAATAGGGAAAAAATAATATCACTATCTTTTATGAAACCAAAAAACTCCCTTCATTTCTAAATTCATTGGTAATTTTGGTTACTGGTAACTTTATTATAACTCTTCTATGAAAAGAATGTCATTAGAAAAATTTGGCATTATAATACCTTACGATAGCAGAGTGGATGAGAGCGCGTCCATTGAACGAAGGTGAACAGGTTCAAGTCCTCCTATCGTAAGGAAATTTGCGACCATAATTTTAAATTAATTTTTTTACTGTTTGAATTAAGTATGGGCACTGTTTCTGTTCTGTTTTCAAAGTACCTGTTTCTGTTCTGTTCATGCAAAAAACAGAACAGAAAAAGATGACCTGTTTTTTGTTTTCCTGGTCTGTTTCTGTTTTTATAATAGCTATTTTGTCCTGTTTCTGTTTTTATCTGACTCGTTTTTCTTCTGTTCACAATTTTATTTTAGTGTAAGAGAATGAAATGTTCGAGAATTTCTACTACTACTACTACTACTACTACTACTACTACTACTACTACTACTACTAACAACTCACCGCAGCACCAAGCCGAGAATGAGATATTCGGAAATTTTAGACTTACAAAATAGTGTTTCAAATCGTAAAGAAACGTAATTATACGTTTCTACTGTAAATCAGCGTGGTTTTCTTCTTTCATTAATTTTCCTAAATACAGCAGCACAAATTTATATAAATTCTGGAGGGGGGGGATCGCATAATCTTATATTTACGCCTTTGAAATACGCGTAAATGTCGAGGTTTGGCCATTTTTTCGTAGTTTTACTGGACTATTATTGACAATCAGTTATAGGAGAGAACACTACAACTGGAAAATAGTTTGCCATATCTGAATACACATGTAAAAGTAGCAACATCCCCAATTATGGAGAAGGAGGGGTATCAAAAATAATTTCCAACTGTATCGGATAATAAAAGCAAATGTAGCTTTATACCCGGAAAACTTAAATTATCCGAAAGGATAAATTATCCTTAATTATCCCTGGCAAGGTTCTTCAAAGTAATTTTGGAAAGTTCTTCCAATCCCAACCTTGAGCATAGGCATGAGTATAAGCAGAAATTAATTAATTAGCCACAAATATTTTCAAGTTTGTTTTTTTTTTTATTTCGAAGTAAAAGCCAAACTGAACATTTTAGGCTCATAGGAAGTTATTCAAAGTCCCACAAATGGGTTCATTTGGTCTGAGACTCCTTACCAAAAAAATAAATAAAAGATATTAATTATTTTACAGAAAAATTGAAACGGATATGGTAATATTTCATGCACGTTGAGAAAAATGACCACTAATTCTTTTACATTTTTTTCTTAATTCTTTACCTGAGACATTGTAATTCTTAGAAGAAACAGTTAGTTCCCAAAACAGTCAATATTGAAATTCAAATACGAAAAGTTTAGGTTGTCAAAAATTGTCTTTTTTCAGAAGATCAATACTTAAAGAAAATTGCTCTGGAACTTTTGATGAGATGGCATTTTCTCTTTCTTCAATTTCCTGAAAATTCGAAAAATTCAACTAGAAAGTTACTTATCCTGAATTCAATTTGTTTTTCTCTTCTAAATTGGATTGAAACTTCCCCCTTTACACTGAAAAGTGAAGTTGTCTCAACTCATTCTAATAAAAGAGAGAGGCAAACTTTAGTTCACTTTAACTAGAGAAATAAAGATTCAAATTTATTAACCTAACTAGGATAAAATGGAACGAGCATGGAAATTGCAAACAATAAGAAAAGCCAAGTGCTATCAGAAGGATTTATTTATAAAATTATGAAGATTTTTTTTCTGACTTAATTTTTACACTGTTTATGCATTTTTGGTATTCCACGGGGTGGTGATATTTGCTTAGTTATTCACCTTTACAGCAGTGCAGTAATTTCGTCAAAATCCTGGGGGGGGGAGGGCAAAGTTGCAGCCAATTTTCCAAAATCAAGTGAAAATGACAGTAAAAACTAAAATTATACCATTTGGTAACATAAAGGTACTATTTAGTACTATGAAAGTAATATAAAGGTACTATTTAGCACTATAAAAGTAATATAAAGGTGCTTTGTAGTACTATAATACTACTACTAACAACTCACCACAGCACCAAGCCCCCTGAGGCCAACACAGCTACTTACGCTCCTCCTCAATCCCAATCTATTCAAAGCCTCCCTTTTTACACCCGCCTATGAAGTTCCCATTTCCGTTAAATCTTTCTTTATGACAACCTCCCACCCCAGACGAGGAGGACCTGCTTTCCGTTTAGCCCTAGACGGTTGACCGAAAAGAACAACCTTCGGCAATCTGTCATCCTTCATCCGCACAACGTGCCCTATCCGCCTCAAACTTTCTTTCATTATAGCCCTAGAGAGCGGTATTGAACCACATTTTTCGTATAGCCAATTGTTTGAAATTAAAAAAAAAAAACAAGTTTTTTTAACTGAAAGTAAGGAGCGACATTAAAACTTATAACGAACAGAAATTATTCCGTATATGAAAGGGGCTGTCCCTCCTCAACGCCTCGCTCTTTACGCTAAAGTTTTTTATTGTTTAAAAATATAAAGTTGTGAGACAGAGTCAAACTTTAGCATAAAGAGCGTGGCGTTGAGGAGGGGACAGTTTTTTCTTAGTTAATTTCTGAACGTGTTTGAATTAATGCAGCTTTGATTTTGGCTCACCGTACATGAATAATTAAAACGAAATTGGCCTATTCATTTTCTTCTTTTTGGCTAATTGGATTTCTGGAAAGTTATCTCTGACGTTACTTGCGAAATTACTTATGTAGCGAATTTCTATATTCATATGTTTTTATTGCGCATACTAAGGATTTTACCCCCTATTCAACGCCTCGATCTTTACCCCAAAGTTTGAATTTTGTTCGAATCCTAAGCACCTGAGTCACAAATGCCGGTTCATTAGAATAGATAGATCTTTTGAGAGTACTAAAAAAACTTAAACGTAAAGAGCGAGGTATTGACTAGGGGGCGGGACCCCCTCATATACGAAATAATTTCTGTTCGTTTTAAGTTTTAATGTTGCTCCTTACTTTTAGTTGAAAAAAACTTGTTTTTTAATTTAGTTTCTGATCGTTTTTTAAATAATGCTGGGAAATCTGGCGCCCCCCTCACGGAAATGTCCCTTCTCCCAAGGAAATATCCTCCCCCGTAACCAGTACTCTGACCCCGACCCCCCACTAGAAAAAAATTCCTCCTGAAAACGTCTGTATACTTCCAATAGCTACCATATGTAAACAACGGGCAAAGCTTGTAACTTGCAGCCGTTCCCCCGGGAACTGTGGGGGATTAAGTCATCCTCAAAGACATATTAATTAGATTTTCGACTATGCTGAACAAAATGACTATCTCAAAATTGTGATTGGGTGACTCCGGGAAAAAAATGAGCGTGGGAGGGGGGGAAGTTGCCCTCCAATTTTTTTGGTTACTTTAAAAGGGCACTGGAACTTTTAGTTTCCGTTTGAATGAGCCCTCTCACAATATTCTAGGAATACTGGATCGATACGATCACCCTTGGGAAAATAAAAAAAAACAAAAAAAATAAATAAAATAAACACGCATCCGTGATCTTTCTTCTGGTAAGAAAACTAAATGAATACTCGTTTTTGTAGACAGAAGCTTGAAACTTTTTCAGCAGGGTTCTCGAATTCTATGAATCTGATCGTGTGATTTTCATTGAAGTTCTATGACTTTAAATGGTTATTTTTCCTTGTTTGCAAAAATGAGGCAATTTTTTTCAGGCTCGTAACTTTTGACGGGTAAGACTAAACTTAATAAAATTCATATATTTGAAATCAGAATAAAAATATGATTCTTCTGATGCATCTATTGGTATCAAAATTCCGTTTTTTAGAGTTTCGGTTACTATTGAGCCGGGTCGCTCCTTACTTACAGTTCGTTACCACGAACTGTTTGATTTATGCATGATTTTTTCATCCTTATGAATGAAACAGAATTGAAAGGAAATAGTTTTTTACAAAAAAAACTGTCTTTTAAAATTTTTAAATTAAATTGAAGTCTCATATGTGATTATTCTAAGATATATTTTTTCGGTACTCCTGTACTAAACGCACTCTTTTATATACTGCAATGTAAACCAGTCACGAAATAGACCGAGACACGTGATGAAAAACAGGTTCACGCTGCCTTGTGGGATATTAAATAAAAAAAAAATCAAGTTTTTTTTTAACTGAAAGTAAGGAACGACGTTAAAACTTAAAACGAACAGAAATTATTCTGTATACGAAAGGGGCTGTCCCCTCCTCAACGCCTCCCTCTTTACGCTAAGTTTTTTATTGTTTAAAAAAAATAGAGTTGTGAGAAAGTCAAACTTTAGCGTAAAGAGCGAGGCGTTGAGGAGGGGACAGCCCCTTTCATATACGGAATAATTTCTGTTCGTTTTAAGTTTTAAAGCCGTTCCTTACTTTCAGTTAAAAAGCTTGTTTTTTTTATTTAATTTTTGAACGTTTTTGAATTAACGCAGGTTTTGATTTTGGCTCACCGTACATGAATAATTAAAACAAAATTTGCATATTAACTGTCTAATCTGTCTAATAATTGTCTGTCAAGAAACTGTCAAGAAACTGTCTAATAAATGTCTTGTATTCTTTTTTCATTTATTTAAGTAATTAATAATAAGGTGAAATCAAATAATTTTTTCTTACAATAAATCATACACTTGCTTACTCCAAATTTTCAGTGAACAAAAATAAAGTGGCAAAATGAAATATACGTAATATTTTCTGTTCGATTTAAGTTTTGATCTTGCTCCTTACTTTCAGTTGAAAAACTTTTTTTTTTTTATTATTTAATTTCTGATCTTTTTCTTTAATAATGCTCGGAAATCCGACGCCCCCTTCATAGCAGTGTCGCTTCCCCCATGAAAACTTCCTTCATGGAGAAATCCTCCAATATAACCCCCCCACCTACCAGAAAAAAATCCCCCCTGAAAACTTCTGTATACTTCCCAATAGCCAATACTATATGTTAACATTGGGTAAAGTTCATAACTTTCAATCCCTCCCCCGGGGACTTCGGGGGACTAAGTCATCCTAAAAGAAATAGTTATCATATTTTCGACCATGCTGAACAAAATGGCTATCTCAAAATTTTGATCGAGTGGCTCTGGGAAAAAAATGAGCGTGGGAGGGGGCCTAGTTGCCCTCCATCTTTTTGTTTACTTAAAAAGGGCACTAGAACTTTTAATTTCCGTTCCAATGAGCCCTCTCATGATATTCTAGGAACACTGGGTCAATACGACTACCCCTGGAAAAAAAAAATAAATATAAAAAAAAACACGCATCCGTGATCTTTCTTCTGGCAAAAAATACAAAATTCCACATTTTTGTAAGTAGATGCTTGAAACCTCTACAGTAGGGTTCTCTGATACGCTGAATATGATGGTGTGATTTCAATTAAGGTTTTATAACTTTTAGAGGGTCTTTCCCCCTTTTTTCTAAAATCAGCCAAATTTTCTCAGGTGCGTAACTTTTGATGGGTAAGACTAAACTTGATGAAACTCATATATTTGAAATCAACATTAAAATCTGGTTCTTTAAATGTATCTATTGGTATCAAAATTCCGTTTTTTAGAGTTTCGGTTACCATTGAGCCGGGTCGCTCCTTACTTACAGTTCGTTACCACGAACTGTTTGATAAACAAAGGCAAGAACTATATTTAAACTGCTGTTTTTTAGGGTTTAGGGGGGGGGGACAAAGGTACCTAGGTTAGGTTATGTATATAATATATGGTATGCTTTGCCTCCCACCCCCCCCCCCTAATGTGCAAATATATAGCCTATATTTGTTTCTAAACTATTATATATTCATCCTATTTTATTTTATTTCATTAGCATTAACCAAACTAGCACTATATAAAAGAGTGCGTTTAGTACAGGAGTACCATTTTTTCTAACCTAGGCTTGCTGAGTGAGCATGTGAAAAAGGCTGAAAGGAAAAGGAAAGTGGATGGATATTTAGAGAAAACGGAAGGAGTGTATTTTCACGTGAAAAGAAAGGAACCCCTTTGTGAATTTCAAGTCATCGTTTGAGAAAATGCATAGTGTACCGCCTAGTCAGCTTATGAAAGAATTTATGTTTATGTTTATTCATGGCATACTGCCGCACCAAGATCGAGTGAGTGGTTTTACTCGAGACGAAGGCCCAAAGTGCAAGATATGTGACGAAACAGCGATAAATGGCCTGAAGCACAAATTTTTTCATTGCAAATATAATGATGGAATTGTAGATAAATATTTTAGTGCCTTAATCGAACGTGGGATGGTTTTGAACACTGAGGAAGATAAGATACAGTTGATCATATTGATTGTGGTAATTCCCGGAAATGAGATGAGAGAGCTAGCTGTGGTGTTGATTGTGATGAAATTGTGTGGAAAAGGAGGACGAAGAGAAAAGAGATTGAGTTAAGAGGTTTGGTTTTGAGTGCAGGAGAATGATAGTACGTTTAAGTGTGAGTGAAAGGTGGAAAGAGCGAGTGGATGGAGTTGTTGGTTAATGAATTTATTGGAAAGATGTAGGTTATGTCAGAGCAGATACGTAGTGAGCGTGTATCTGTGTGTGAGTAGAAATGGACAAAATAGCGTTGCCAGTTTTTCATATTGTTTTTTTGTTTTGTTGTTGGAAATAATTAGTAGCCGAATTATAGTTTAAAGGAAAAAAATGAAAAAATAAAGTTGAAAAGTGATATCACTATAATTTTCTTCGATGTTTTTGTAATTTGTTTGTAAATATTTATGTGTATTTTTTTTTTGTAAAAGAAAGTTATAATGATAGACAATTTCGAATTTTTTTTAGTATAATAAATTTAAATAGTTCGTTTTGAAATTTTTTATTATTATCATTTGTTTTTAAAGCAGACCTGTAGGGCCACCATCTGGAAAAGTTTTGATCTGTGGTAAGAAAAAACTATTGTATGAAGGGCTTCCTGTTGGGGGAGGATGCCCTTTTCCACGGGAATGGCAAGATTGTTTATTGGAAAGTTTTTTGGTAGTATATGGCGACTTGAATTGTTCCAGTTTGCAGCTAATTAACCATAGGCAGCGCGATAGGGCTGCCTAAGTAAAGAACGATGTTAGGACAATGTATTTTATTTTTTTTCTTGGTCTTAGACCAGGGCACTTCGTATCGAAGGAGTAGTCTTAGAAACTTCGAAAAGGGCTCATTCGGTTGGAAATTGGAGTGGCTTGTGCCCTTTTTAATAGTCGACAGTGATTGGAAGGCAACTAACATCACTTCCACGCCCACCATTTCCCCAAACAAAACAAAATAAACTTTGGAGATAGCTATTTTGTTCAGCGTAGTTCATTTCCTGAAAGAAATTATGTTTTTTGGGAGAACACACCCTCACAGCCCTCATGGCAAGGGTTGTAAGTTATGCCCTGGGGGCATATAAGGTTTTTATAGAAAACGTTTTCGTAGAGACTTTAATAAATGCTCATTCCATTGGAAATTTAAGGGGCTAGTGCCTTTTCTAATAGTCGAAAGTAAATGGAGGGCAACTAACCTCCCTCTCAGGCCCACCGTTTCCTCAAACACATCCAGTTAAAATTTTAAGATAGCCATTTTGTTCAACGTAGTTGAAAGTTCTGGAAAATGGGTCTTTGAGGATGACAACCCCCTCACAGCCCTCAGGGCAAGGGTTGTCAGTTATGCCCAGGGGGCATAGAAGGTTTTTTATAGAAAGCGTTGTCGTAGAAACTTCAAAAAGGGCTAATTTGATTGGAAATTGAAATGGCTAGTGCGCTTTTTAATAGTCGAAAGTGATTGGAAGGCAACTAACAACCCTTCCATGCCTACCATTTATCAAAACACATCCCCCACAGTCCTCAGGGTAAGGGTTGTAAGTTATGCCCTGGCGGCATATAAAGTTCTTTATTGAAAGCTTTGTCGTGGAAACTTGAAAAAGGGCTCATTCGATTGGAAATTCAAAGGGCTAGTGCCCTTTTTAATAGTCGAAAGTGATTTGAGGGCAACTAACCCCCCTCTCACGCCCGCCTATTCCTCAAAGACATCCAATCAAAATTTTTAGATAGCAATTTTATTCAACGTAGTTAAAAGTTTTAGAAATTAGGTCTTTGAGGATATTAACCCCCCTCAGAGCCCTCGGGGCAAGAGTTGTAAGCTCTGCCATGGGGGCATATAAGGTTTTTCTAGATAGTGATGTTGTAAAAACTTCAAAAAGGGCTCATTCGATTGGAAATTAGAAGGGCTTGTGCCTTTTATAATAGTCGAAAGTGATTGGAGGATAACTAACACCCCAGGGTTGTAGGTTTGTAGGGCAAGAGTTGTAAGTTATGCCCTGGGGCATATAAGGTTTTTATAGAAAGCACAGTCGTAGAAACTTCAAAAAGTGATCATTCGATTGGAAATTGAAAGGGCTAATGCCCTTTTTAATAGTCGGAAGCGATTGGAGGCAGCGAACCCCCCTCTCGAGCCCACCCTTTCCCCAAACACATCCAATCAAAATTTTGAGATAGCCATTTTGTTCAACGTGGTTGAAAGTTCTGGAAATTAGATCTTTGAGGATGAAACCCCCCCCCCCCAGCCCTCAGGGCAAGGGTTGAAAGCTTTGCCCTGAGGACACATAAGGTTGTCATTTAAAGTGATGTCTTAGAAACTTAAAAAGGGCTCATTCGATTCGAAACTGAAAGGGTTACTGCCTTTCTTATCAGCTGAAAGTGATTGGCGAACAACTAACGCCCCTCTCACGCCCACCATATTCCCAAACCCAACCAATCAAAATTTTGAGGTAGCCATTTTGTCGAACGTAGTTGAAAGTTCTGGAAATTAGGTCTTTTAGGATGACAACCCCCTCACAGCCCTCAGGGCAAGGATGTAATTTATGCCCTGGGGGCATATACGGTGTTTATAGAAAGCGTTGTCGTAGAAACTCAAAAAGAGCACATTCGATTGGAAATTGAAAGGGCTAGTGCCCTTTTTAATAGTCGAAAGTAATTGGAGGGCAACCAGCCCCCCCCCCACGCCCAAATTACCATTTTCCCATTATGTTTAAAAAATAATTTTTGCATTAAGATTAAATCAAATTGAACAGTGTTAAGGCTAATTCCCAATAAGGCATCTCAGGGTATACCAAAAACGACTGAGGGTATTATGTTCAAACTTTCGGGGCAACTTCAGCTCTTAAAATTTAACCAAATCAAAATACCGTAAGTGTATCCAAGCTATCAAAGAAAGAAATTTTGCGAATGGTATCAAGTTTTCTTTTTCAGGTCAACTAGAGGAGGTATGAAACTAAATTAAACACTACTATTTGTGTCCAGATTTTTAAAAGGGTGTATGTTGTTAAAAACTGCTGAAAATTTTTCTCCAACATACAAATAGCAGGCCAAACTATAAATTCTTGAAAAAAACGGTAAGATTTAAAGAATTATTTTCTTTTTCCTTGAAAAGACTATTTCAATATAAAACGAACAGAAATTAATTAAAAAACCTTTTTCCACAAAATGAGTTTTTCAAAGAAAAGTAAAGAACTCCATTAAACCGAAAATGAGCAAAAATAATATCTAATAATCTACCAAACGTAACACTACCACATATCAGCATTGACAAATAAATGAAACCCAAAACGAACAGAAATTACAATAAATAATCGAGTCAAACTTAAAACGAGCAGAAATTAACATGAGTAGGGCTCAAAACCCCTATGCCTTCCCTAGGCCAGAACATAATTTGCACTTTACTGAAAAAAATACAAATGGAATGTGCATTGTCAGTTTAATATACATATACTGATATTTAGTAATCAAAATGCTAGTAATATTTCATTTATTAAAGTTATAAAAGAGAACACATTTAAAATCTATTTTTTTTCAGTTAAGTGCCAAATTATATTCTGGCCTTGAGAAGGCATAGGTGTTGTGAGCCCTACTCATGTTAATTTTTGCTTGTTTTGAATTTGACTCGGTTATTTATTGTAATTTCTGTTCATTTTGGGTTTCATTTATTTGTTGATGCAGATTTGGGGTAGTTTCACACTTGATAGATTATTTGATTTTATTTATGTTCATTTTTGGTTTAATGGAGTTCTTTACTTTTCTTTGAAAAACTTATTTTGTGAAAAAGGTTTTTTAATTAATTTAAGCTGCTAAGTCTTGTTTAGCCTGGGAAGGTATTAATAATAGAATACTAATTGCTCATTTTATGACTAGAAAGTTCAGGGTATCAGTTATAGTAGTATACGCTCCTGTAGAACCGAAAGACGGAGATACTAGTGACTCATATGAATTTTACTTACAGTTACAGGAGCAAATAGACAGGGTCCCAGGTAGTAATATGATGTTATTACTGGGAGATTTTAACGCCCAGGTTGGTAGAAATAGGGATAGATGGTATTCCAGCCTAGGTAAATTTGGTCTAGGAAAAGAAAACAGTAATGGATACAGACTTTTGCAATTTTGTAGGTATAACAATCTGGTTATAACCAATACGGTGTTTGGCCATAAAATGGCTCATAGGTTAACATGGTATTCATGTGATGGTAAGACAACAAACCTTATTGATTATGCTATAGTAAACCGAAGACTGGCAGGATCAATACGAGATACTAGGGTATATAGGAGTGCTGTTATTGATATTAAAAGTAAAGATTGCTATCTAGTAGTGTCAAGGGTTGATTTAAAGCTGAAATATCGGAAGGGTAACTACCTTCCGGGAAGTTGTGACGTTGGTAGACTCCGGGGTCAAAATCTGCGAAAAATTTTTCAGGAGCAGTTGATTACTTAACTTCAGAGTTTAAATTGATAATGTGGAAGATGGTTGGAATGATTTTAGAAAAATAATTTGTGAAGTTGCGGAAGGTGTATTAGGTAAGAAAGCTAGAACTGCAGCTAAGTATATTAGTGAAAAAGCTTTATGTTTAATAGAAGGGAGAAAGGACTTGTACAAGAATTTTCTGAATGACAGATCGTATGAAAACAAAAGAAATGTAAAGAAAGTGGATAAAGCATTAAAATATGAGCTAAGGAGATGTGAAGTGGAGGCCATGGATAAAATTGCCGAGGATCTGGAAGATGCAGCTAGACGGCATAATAGTAAGACATTTTACTGGCACGTTAACAAATTGAGAGGGAGTAGTCAATCCAGACTTGGCTCAGTTATAGATAGGAACGGGGTCACAATTAGCGATAAGGGAAGAACCAAAGAAAGATGGGCCGAATATTTTGAGAATCTGCTAAACCGAGATAGAGTTGCAGGACATAATATATAGGAAAATGAAAAAGTTTGTGATACCCTGGATGCGAAGGAAGATTTGCTTTGTGAGGAAGAATTAGCAACAGTACTAAAAGGATTAAAAAATAATAAGGCTCCATGTGCTGATAGGGTGGTAAATGAGTTTCTTAAATATGGTGGCTCTAAGGTTAGAAATAAGTTACTGAAGATTATGAATATGATTTCTGAAAAAGGGGAAGTACCTAACGATTTTAGGAAAACCTTAATTAAGCCACTGTATAAGAAAGGTGATAAGAGTGAGTGTGGTAATTATCGAGGGATTAGCCAGGTCTCTATAGGTAGCAAATTACTTAGTAATATGATACTTTCTAGATTGAGAGACGCGGTTGACAAAGTTATAAGAGAAGAACAGTGCGGTTTTAGGAAGGGTAGACGATGTGTCAACCAAATTTTCAATCTTAGGCTAATGATTGACAAGTGCCTGAATTGTCAAACACCTTTGGTCCTCAGTTTTATAGATTATGAGCAAGCATTCGAATCTGTTAATAAAAGAGCTTTAGTAAAGGTCTTATCCTTGTATGGTATACCAGACAAATGCGTAAATGTGATTAGTCACATGTACGATAATAATAATACTGTTGCTCAAGTAGAAAATGAGGCTAGCGGCTGGTTTCATATTAAATCCGGAGTTAAGCAGGGTTTTGTTCTATCTCTCTTTATATGGATCATTTTGTTGATCTTTGTTTTAAGGAGCACAGGAAAGGCAATGGGAGACCACAGAATCAAATGGGGAGGAAAAAGTCTTCTGGAGTTAAGATTATGCTGATGATTTAAGCATCCTAGATGAAAGTGTGATCAAAATGAATGAGGTTTTAGAGGTTTTGCGAGTTCAGGGTGCTAGAATAACTTCGAAAATTAAGGTTAGGAAGATCAGGTCACCAAGGCTAGGAATAAGTTAAGATGAAAATGTGATGTTGGGTAATGAAAAGATTGATCAGTTGGGCAGCTTCAATTACCTTGGTAGTATTATTAGTAAAGATGGTGGGAGCAGTGAAGATGTTAAAAATAGAATAGCCAAGGCTCAGGGTGTTTTTTCACACTTAAAAAAAGTCTGGAAGAATAGGAAGATAATTCTGCAAACCAAGATTAGAATGCTAAAAGCTACAGTGATAAAAGTGGTCAAGTATGGCTCTGAAGCATGGGCGCTCCAAAAAGAGGATGAAGATTTGCTAGATGTTTTCCAGAGAATGTGCGCAAGAATTGTTCTGTGTACTCAGATAACTGACCGTATTTCAAAGCATAGGCTGAACGAAAAATGTGGTTTAATAATGCTCTTTAGGGGTATAACGAAAGAGAGGTTGAGGGGGCTAGGGTACGCTGTGAAGATGAAGGATGAGGGATTGCCGAAGATTGTCCTTTTCTGCCAACTATCTAGGGCTAAACGGAAAGCAGTTCGTCCCCATCAGGGGTGGGAGGAGGTCCTAAAGAAAGATTTTAAGGAACTGGGAGCTTTTTGGGCGGGTGTAAAAAGGGAATCTTTGAAAAGATTGGGGTAGTGGAGGAACGTGCGTAGCTCTGTTGGCCTCAGTCGGCTGGGTGATGCGGTGAGATGTTAGTAGTAGTAGTAGTAGTCTGTTTGTTTTATATTGACATATTCTTTTCAGGGAAAAAGAAAATAATTCTTTAAATCTTTTCGTTTTTTTCAAGACTTTATAGTTTGGCCTGCTATTTGTATGCTGGAGAAAAATTTTCAGCAGTTTTTAACAACATACACCCTTTTAAAAATCTGGATACAAATAGTAGTGTTTAATTTAGTTTCATACCTCCTCTAGTTGACCTGAAAAAGAAAACTTGATACCAGTCGCAAAATTTCTTTCTTTGATAGCTTGGATACACTTACGGTATTTTGATTTGGTTAAATTTTAAGAGCTGAAGTTGCCCCGAAAGTTTGAACATAATACCCTCAGTCGTTTTTGGTATACTGCTGAGATTCCTTATTGGGAATTAGCCTTAACACTGTGCATTTTGATTTAATCTTAATGCAACATTTATTTTTTAAAAATAATGGGAAAATGGGAATTTGGGCGTGGGGGGGCTAGTTGTACTCCAATCACTATTGACTATTACAAAAGGCAGTAGCCCTTTCAATTTCCAATCCAGGGAGCCTTTCTTGAATGTTCTACGACAGCACTCTCTATAAACACCTTACATGCCCCAGGATATAAATTACATCCCTTGCCCTTACGGCTTTGAGGGGGTTGTCTTGCTCAAAGACCTAATTTCCAGAACTTTCAACTACGTTCGACAAAATGGCTACCTCAAAATTTGATTGGTTGTGTTTGGGGAAATGGTGGGCGTGAGAGGGGCGTCAGTAGCTCTCCAATCACTTCCAAGTATTAAAAAAGGCACTTAGCCCTTTAAAATTCTAATCAAATGAGCCCTTTTGAAGTTTCTACGACAACGCTTTCAATAAAAACCTTATATCCCCCCAGGGCATAACTTACAGCCCTTGCCATGAGGGCTGGGGGGAGCGGGGTGTCATCCTCAAAGACATAATTTCCAGAACTTTCAACTACGTTGAAGAAAATTGCTGTATCAAAATTGTGATTGGATGTGTTTGGGGAAATGGTGGGCTCAAGAGGGGGGTTCGTTGCCTCCAATCGCTTCCGACTATTAAAAAGGGCACTAGCCCTTTCAATTTCCAATCGAATGATCACTTTTTGAAGTTTCTACGACTGCGCTTTCTATAAAAACCTTATATGCCCCAGGGTATAACATACAACCATTGCCCTACAAACCTACAACCCTGGGGTGTTAGTTATCCTCCAATCACTCTCGACTATTAAAAAGGGCACAAGCCGTTCTAATTTCCAATTGAATGAGCCCTTTTTGAAGTTTCAACAACATCACTGTCTGTAATAATCTTATATACCCCCAGGGCAGAACTTACAAATCTTGCCCCTAGGGCTCTGAGGGGGGTTATTATCCTCAAAGACCTAATTTCTAAAACATTCAACTACGTTGAACAAAATTGCTATCTAAAAATTTTGATTGGTTGTGTTTGGGGAAAAGGGGGGCGTGAAAAGGGGTTAGTTGCCCTCAAATCACTTTCGACTATTAGAAAGGGCACTAGCCCTTTGAATTTCCAATCGAATGAGCCCCTTTTCAAGTTTCCACGACAAAGCTTTCAATAAAAGCCTTATATGCCCCTTATATGCTATATACCCCTTAATATTAGAAAAAATGCAGGTGACGTCTACAGTTACAATTAGATGTCGTCACTGAGAGGAGAGGAGGTGGGATTTGAAAAAAAAGAAGATACATTTTTTCTTTCCTAAAAACTGGATTAGTACTGTGATTTTTTTCGGTTTCTTGCAGATGTTCTGACCAATTAAACCACACTGTTCAAAATACATATTGTTTTCAATGAAGTGCAAATGACTCTAGCCATGTAGAAAGTTTGAGTGGGCAGCAGCCTCGTGCTTATTTGTAAACCTTGATTAGCAGTGTGATAAAGGCTAACAAGTTATCACGCTGATTTGAGAGTATCTAGTATAAAAATGAATGCAAAGAGGGCATGTCTGGAATAGTTTTAGCTTTGATTTTGAAGCTTAAGGGTAAGAATCCTAATCACTGCTTCAAATCTATTGAAGTTGCACCTTTAAAAAAAACATGATCCAATGGTACTAGTATTCACAAATTTGATTCTCTTCTTAAATATGGATAAAAAAAAACAGATTAGAGAAAAGAAGCCCTAGAAACACAGTTGGCTGAAAACAAACAACGTCAATGCAAGTTGATGAGTCGAAACAAAGATCTTGTGACAAAGTAAACTTTGTGAAGAACAAAACATATAGTAATAATATCAAAGCACCATAACAATTACAGCACTTGAATAATAATTCTAAAAATATAGAAATTTTAACAACAAAACCAAAAATATTTGGATTTGTTTGGACTAGCAATATTTGGATTCAAAAGAATTCTACCTGATGAATTAAAAAAAAATGCAAGGGGAGAGACTTTAAAGATGGAAAACGATATGTGTAAGGAATTTCAGAGTTATTTTTTCAAATATTAGCCCGAGTCTAGCAAGTCTTTCGAGTATGTCAGTTGTGTTGGATAACAGTGATCCTTTATTGAGAGACCTGATTGATAGTATCTCTTCATCAAAGGGTTATAACAGTTGAGGAGATCAAACAAATTGTTTGTGGATTGCATAGTAATTCATGTGGTAGTGATCATTTTGTCACAGAAACGCTTAAATGTATTTTCCCCGTTATATATCAGTTTTATGTGAGTTAATTAACGGACGTTTTGTCAAATTATGAGATTGTTTTAAAGTTGCCGGTAGAACCCCAATTCATAAGGGTGAGAGTCAAAGAGACCAAGGAAACTATAGAAAGTTCTAGTGCAAGAATGATGATTTTTTGGAGGGTCATAAGTTACTGGTACACGCTTTCTTGGGTTAAATAGAAAAGGACGACGGAACAGGCGGCGATTTATTTGACGAGTATTGTTAATGATGCATTAGATGAAGGTTTTAAAGTAGGAGCTGTATTTTTAGATCTGATGAAAGCTTTCGACATGGTAGACCATGAACTTCTACTTAAAAATTGTTAGGCGTATAGTCAGAGGAGAAAAACATAAAATTTTGAGGAGTTTTTTTTAAGTAGTTCTTAGCAGTATATCCATTAAACGATTCTTCTTCAAGAAAAAAACAGGTTGAAATTGGTGTTCCAAAGAATCAGTCCTTGGTCTTATATATTGTATTTTAAATTTATTAATGATTTGCCAAATTGTTGAAATAATTTTGTCACAAAATAAATGAACTAAAGGACGCCCTAGACGGTCAATCATTTTGATCAGAAGCTTCCGTCAATCGATTGATTTAAGCATGATTGACCGTCTAGGAACCTGTTTGATGCTTGAGTCAAGCGTTGACGGTGATTGATAGAGTTCGAATGACTCAATCGGTTGAAGAAGGTGATTGACCGTCTAGACTAGTGTTGTTCAAATATTGCGTCAGTCACGCGCAAACAACAATGGAAGATATACCGGAAGAAAGCAAAAATGTGGAAAACGAGTTTATTTGTTTATTAATTGAGTTATACCGGGATCACCCTGAGTTATGAAACGTTAAAAGTAAAGAGTATTTTAATCTAAATAAAAAAAAAGTGCAGCATTGGGCAGGATATTGCAGGCGGTAAAGATATTGAAACCAGATTATACAGTTCTCGAACTAAAAAGGAAAATTAACTTTTAAGAACAAATTTCAATCGCGAATACAAGGCGATCGAGAAAAAAAAGAAGTCTGGAACGCAAACAGATGACATCCCACAACCTTTCCTGTGGTACTACAATGACTTTCATTCATTTGGGATCAGATTGAAATTGCTGAAACAGAAACAACAGAGGTAAGAATTTTAATTAATTGTACTAGCAGTAGACACTCGATTGTTTGGTGGGCGGCGTTTACCCCCCCCCCTCCGGAAAATACCCCCGCCGTGGAAAATCTCCCCTCGGGAAATAACACTCCTCGGAAAATAACACCCCTATGCGGCTGGTTCGTCTCTAATCCCTTTGCACTTTAAAAACAAGGACTAGAACTCTCAATTTCTGATCTAATGAGCACACTCCGAAGTTTCTTCGATCATGAGGTTGAGGAATGGGCATTCCCTCTCCTATACAGAATATATTCTGCTCATTTTGGGCTTTAATGTTACTCTTTACTTTCATAATAACAGCGTAGACCAGAATTATTCCCAGAAATCATAAGGGAGTAGATATCGATTTCACAGTTTTGATGCGTTTTATAAGTTTTTTAAACCTCTCGCCTCCCAAAAAATCTTTGCTGGAAAATACCCTTTTGCTGGATTTTTGATGGAAAACTTTTCCACGGAGAAGGGAATTACCGGCATGATTTTAAAAACCATCAAAAATTACAGTTTTTTTTTTGCAAATTAAAGTGTGCCAAGACAAAATTTTCACTCGAGTTCATTTGCAAGAAATTTTTTCAGTGGAACTTTCAGCTAGAATGAAAAAAAGGGAAAAAAGAGGAAAAAGAGAAAGAGAAAAAAACGTCAGGCAGATTCCACTTACCAACTTGTGCAATTAGCTACGGATACTTCAAGCAAACTCAGACAGAAGAGAATATTCTAGCTCACGGTTGGGCTATGAAAATGAAGAAGCTAAGCCAAGACCAAAAACGATTTGCTGAAACAATTATTAACTATACGATTTTTGAACCGGAGTTGTGCAATCTGACGAGAGAAGGAGTGCGGTTCTCATCTTTCTTCTCTATATTGTGCCGTACTAACTTGAGTAAAAAATCAAAACTATCTTGGTCCATTCTGATAAAGTTCCTGTAGTCCTCTTGTTCGGTATCGCGCGGAACGTTTAGTAACAGATCACGAGTGAAGCGATTTCTCATCTTGCACCAGTCCTTGGACCAACGACCTTTCTTTTTTTTTCGCTTTAGAGCAACCAAAGTGCATGCAATAATAGCCAAAACAGTATTATTCTGCATTTCACACACGATAGGCACTTTAGTACCCGACTGTGAACTGAAAATAAAAATTTAGCCGGTAGTCAAAGTTAAACCTAAAACTAGCTTTGGTTAAGATTGAAGAGTCGCTTGAAGCACACGTCAATTAATTGACGGAAGCTTTTGATCAAAATGATTGACCGTCTAGGGTGTCCTTAGCAGTAAACCTAACAAATAAAACAACTTCACTTTTTCTGATGATACAACAGCCATTAGCACTGCAAACACAGTAGACCTACTGGAGAGTCGGTGAAGGAAACAGTTGATAGAATTGTAACGTGGCTGAGGGTAAATAAACTAAGAATTAACATAGGTAAGTCTAATGTTATTATTTTTCCGCTATCACAAGCATTTTACCCATGGATCAAGAATAAATACGTCTAATGAAGTCATAAAATGGGCTGCGTCTTCTATATACATTTGGATTGTAATTGATGAACTTTGTCTTTTAAGCAACACGTAACTTTAACTAATAAAATTCTGTCAAATCTATATATAATGAAGAAACTTCAGCATTTTTTTTTTTTTTTTTTTACTAAATCTGTTCTCGGCCCTCTTTATTTTTGTCTTATACACCTGCAAATACTTTACTGTTAGGGTATTTCGCTCTCTACTTTACCATCTATCCTTAACAGTTTTGGTTGTGGGTTTCCCACTTTTATTTTTTTAAAAGAAGATATTTTTGAACAAAAAATCCAAAGTCAGGGAATCTTTAAATATATATTTTTTTTTGGATGTGGGTGGCCTGAAAACGGAGCTCATAACAAGCACTTATATATATGATATCGAAATGCTACTGTATTGTTGGTTGATGAAACTCCACACCCAGATAAAATGGCAGAAGATAACTAAAATGTGTATACCTGCTCTGTTGATGTGTTCAGTCCATCAGAATCTTTTCTTTCTTTTTTTTAATACGAGTAAGGTAAATCACAGCACAGAGCACCATAATTTTGTCAGCTCAACTTTAAATTACGCAAATAAAGCAAATAAGATTGTTGAAAAAAGAGTAATATCTATAAGTGAAATCAACAGTTCCATCAAGTGACAACACTAAAACAATATACTTAATATTAAGACAAAATTTGTCAGAAGAATGACCACCCAGTTTCTAATTGCATCCTCCTTAAAACACTTAGGCAAGTACTGCAATACAGTTTTAATGCCAACAATTAAAATCACAAACCTAGGCTTCTTTTTGGACTGGTTGAGACACTCTTGAAACGCCTTAACTTCATTCCAAAAGTCAAGAATTTTCTCCTCTTCTAAAGGAAAGTTGAATTTGTCAGATTCTTGTTCACCCATACTGAGATCTGAAAGGCAGAGAAAATTTTAATACACTAATACGTATTCTGATTTGATTTAATACATTGCTGATTTATTTAATACACTAATACGTATTAGTAATTTAATATACAATACGTATGCTAATACCGTACTAATACGTATGCGTATGCTGGCGCAGATGGATCACAGCTGAATCTTGGTAAACGCCACTTTGCGAAAGTATATAATGCTGTTTCTCTCCCTTATCTTCTATACCTGGTTCCTTTCTGGGACATTTTTAACCAGTCGGATAAAATAGAAATTAGGAGGGCCAAATTTAAATATTTAAAGTTCTTTATGCGGGTTTCTTCTTGAACTAGGAATGGTAGATTACCGGAGAGATACAGCATGCCGAATCGTCTTGACTTTGTAGTTAAGCTTTTATCCAAGTTTTCAGATTATCCATCGAACCACCCTTGGAAGGATTTTTCGTTTTAATGCTGGGTCCCTTTTTATTTATTTATTTATTTTTGCTGGGTTACTATTTTTTTATATTGTATTATTTATTTGTATGATACATTTAAAGAGGTTTACAACCCTTGGAGTGGCTTAATTTTCTGAATTTTTTGGTTTATTGAGTTTTAATTTGCATGTATTTGCTCCTGTTTTTGTATGTGTTTTTTTTTTTTCATTTTCTTTCTTTTTGTTATACTCCATCGTCACGCTTTGTATTTTTGATGGGTTATAAAATAAATATATATTTATATAATAAAAAACATCCCAAATAATAATGTCAAAATAGAACAAAAAGCACAAATTACCATAAGAAAAAATGGCTAAATTGGAGACTAAGCTAATAACATGATCAAAAGTAATGAAGAATCTCAAAATGAATAACACAAAGAGCAGAACTGTTTTGATTCAGTAAGTTTGTGTATGAACCCTCTGTGGAACTTTCCACCCTTTTTTATGTTGAATGATATGAAACAGATATTTTTTTTTGTGCTGTCAATTTTACCTCAGGGGTAAGCCTAATTGAAGAGACAACCATGAACGTTGGGTTGGAATTCATTATGCTTAAAATTTTAGAGGTAACGCCTCTTAATATGAAGAAATACATTATGTAATACAGATTATTTGTAGTTTTTATGAAATGTAAAAAAAACTGCTAAGGCTTGGAGAAGTGTGAAAGATAATCCAACATCACGGCTACACAAAATATCCTGAAAAGGGCAAAACTGTACTTTGTGAGTCTTAACCTAAAAATATAAACTTATAATAAAAGTTGGACATATCAAGATTCCAATATAGGGTTTGTCCTTTTAGACAGACCCTCAATTACCTATCTTGCCAAACTATAGTAACAAAAAGTAGTGCCATTAAACTCCTCGTTTGACACTGATTCCAAATATAAGCTTCCCCGTAATGACAATTCCACTCCACTTCCCTAATGGAGCCAGATATAGCCCTATAACATGTAAAACATTTTTGACAAAATACTTAGACATTAAATTCCTCCTTGGGGCTCTGAAAATGTGGTACATAGGATTTTTTGTAAATTGTTCAAATTTGTGTATTATATGAAACTTTTACTACATTAATATACATCATGACCCCATCAAAATGGCACAATTGAGGCGAATAATTGCATATAGGAAAACAAAAGTAATCTACCTCACCAAAATATAACCTAAGCATGCAATAGTCCTGGAAAATATTCAAATAGGGGTATCAAGTAATATTCAATCTGTCCCATAAGACTAGAGGAATAATAATATTTATATGGCACAGAGCACTTATCTACAAAAGTCCAACAATGCAATCCAGAAAGCATGGAAATTTTTCCAATTCATCTCCCAGGATGCAAACATAATACTTGCCTGTGTAAACTGGTTGACAACATGAAGCCCAGAAAATAGAGCACAATCCCTGCAGAAAATAAATACTGAGCAAACCAGCCTGTTTGCAGACAAGAAAACCCTCACATGTATAGTATTTAGTTGATTTTAGGCTCAAGAAACCTGCCTAGGACAAAATTATAATCCAGGGTTATCAGTTTATGACCATTTTCCAAGACCTGTTCGTTAGCAAACTTGTAAAGGAGCCAAGCAGACTCCAAAATCAACAGAAGGCCAACACTCTGGATTGGGTACTAAGCAAAAATCCAGACACAGTATCATAAATCAAAGTAGCCCCATAGATCAGATGCAGTGATGATGCGGGCTTGAAAATCAACATCATGACAAAAGCCACTTTCTTGCACCCCCACAGGAATCAGACATTAAACTAACTAGACAAATGGTTGCTACAAACAAAATTCACACAGCAGGTAAATTAGAATCGTGTTTGTAACAGAACACATGGACAGCAAAGTTGAGCTACACTCAGAAGTCCTCTCTAAAGTAGTTCATGCTATCAAAAGACACACAGAACACTAGCCTTTATCAGTTCAGTGGAAGGATAAAAAAATCGATAAAAAGAGAACAATTTTAGAACTAAAACATGGGAGAAATTGCACACAGACAAAGACAACAAAAATACAGACAAGAGAATAACAAGGTGAGGAGCAAATATTTAGCAACAGAAAAGAAGCTGAAATGAAAAATGGAAAAGTGCCAAAACCCCCACCCAAACAAATTTTGGTGTCACATCAATACCAAGCTTCTTACTTGAAAAGTCATCCCAGATCTACAGAAATCAGAAGGGGAGAAACAAAACACCAGAAGAGAAAGCAGAAGTTCTAAGCTCAATATATATATATATATATATATATATATATATATATATATATATATATATATATATATATATATATATATATATATATATATATATATCATACTATACTATACTATATATATATATCATCATCATCATCATCATCATCATCATCATCATATATACATACATACATATATATATATATATATATATATATATATATATATATATATATATATATATATATATATATATATATATATATATATATATATATATATATATATATATATATATATATATATATATATATATATATATATATATATATATATATATATATATATATATATATATATATATATATATATATATATATATATATATATATATATATATATATATATATATATATTTATATATTTATATATATATATATATATATATATATATATATATATATATATATATATATATTATTATTATTATTATTATTATTCATTTATTGCCCGTCAAAAAAAGGTAAAAAAGGTACAGTAGACGGAGTAATCACTAAAGAAAACAAAAAAAAAAAAAAAGAAGAAAAAGAAGGACACAAACACACATTGAAAATTCAAACACATGACAAAAGAAAACTCTTCATTACATTAATACGAACAGTGACTATATGCCTTACATTAATATATAAAAAAACTATTGTGAACAAATAGGTGACCATGGATGATTAAACTTACTTTGAAAACGGGATAGAGATTTATTAATGCTAAAATTAGGGTCAGCTAGCTTATACCATTGAATAACTTTACGGTTTCTTGTCCAAGGGGGCAAATGTAGAAGATAATTAGCAAATCTGAAGAAGATTGATTGTAGGTGCTTTTTATCTGTAACTGTAAAAAATCTCCAGAAAGGAGCAATGTAAAGCATATGAGGAAGGGCTGTGGCGTTGTAAATGGATGCTAGAATAAAACGGTTGAAACGTAGTTTGGTTTTTACGATTACAGCGTAAGAAATGCTAATTTATCGCTCAACGTGAGAAATCAGCAAACAACATGTTTGACCTATAGATGTGCCAATTGGGAGGCCCAGGTATGTAATATGTTCTGAGGGTTTAACAAGAGAACCGTCCATATTTATAAGAGAAGTAGAGGGATTTCGCCAATTGAAAAGGATTACTTCAGATTTCTCAGGATTAAAAGACAGACCGATTTTTGAATATTCATCTTTGAGGATTTTGAAATTCTGCTCAATGCGCTGGATCGTACGGCTGAGATTCAGGATGTCATCAGCATAACAAATAAGAGACATTTCAATTCTCTCAAGACTGCATGAAGGAAGACACTTTGCCTGCGCTTCCAGGACACTATTATTGAACAGGGTTGGGGAAGTGATAGCTCCCTGTCTACTCCGTTTCTTAACAGGGACGGGGTACTGAAGATTCACAAGCATATTCGAGGGAACCGAAGATTTTGACCTCACACGAGAATTAATGCAATTATATAGGGAAGGATGAAGAGCCGACTGCAGGGAAAAACGGGATGGGAGTTTTAAACGCACTATTAGATTCTTATATCAATCACGAGAACACGGACAACTGATGGGTTTACGCCTGGCCTTGCCATATGAAGAAGCATGGACGAATGAACTAAGGAATCGAACGCACGTTTAACGTCAATTCAGGCGAGGATCATACTTTCTCCCGAAGATTCAGCGTCGGCGAGGGCAGTAAAAACTGCTGTAAGAGCACGAGAACAGCCAAGATTAGCCTGAAAACGGAACTGATATGGGGGAACGTAACATTTCTGTCTTAACTCATCAAGAAAAAGAAGCTTGAAAAGTTTGCATGTCGTAGTAGATACGGCGATGGGACGGAAAGAGGAACATTGCAGCTCAGATTTCTCTTTTTGGGAATCGGAGTCAGATCACCAATGCAGAACGAGGATGGAACAATACCTGTAACAAATATCATTTGCATGAGAAGGCTGAGGTGACGCACCAAAAGATAACTTCCATTAATGATGTGTAGAGTGCTCACCTTATCTATCCCACAAGACGCTTTCTTTTTAAGTTGGGAAATGGCTTTTATAACAGCGTCACAAGTAACAACAAAATCAAGGTCAGGAGATTCATCAATGAATTTGCAGAGCTCCTCACAAAATTGTGACTCTAAAACAGGATCAGGCTCAGAAAATTCATTCGAAAAATGGGATATCCACTCGGACAAAGGAATGTCATTCGGGTCTGGCAAATTGGAGGAGATAGTACGAGGTAATAGCTTCCACAGAAGATCAGGTGAATCCCTGACCTTCTCGGAATAAAGTGTTGGCATTTTAGATCGATGAAGGGCAAGTTCCTTAGCAAAACATTTTTTTGACATTTTTTTAGTTCATTCACTATTTCTTGACGGGGGCATAGACAATCTCTGCATAATTTATATCAAAATTTAGCACGTTCACAAGCTTCAGACAGCGCTAGTTTTCCTGACCACCCGGTAACTTGGGTACCAACACCTATTTTTGTAAGTGGAACTGCCCTTTTTTCAGCAGACAAAAGTGCATGGCAGATTTCTGCGGAGTATATATCAAGAGTTAATCTAACCACACAATTGCACAAAAGGTGCTCTTTTAGAAAGTGATCCATGGAACAAAGAAAAGTGTCTGAGATGATCCATCACCTGCAATAAACTTAGCCAATGTATCCTGGCAGTCTATCTTGATACATCCTCTCTGGGGCTTTGAGTTTTGGAAAAACAAACACTGGTGGAAACATCTGACCAATTACAGATACAAAGCATACTAATGCGACATTTTTCCCTCTTTCTGCTGGCACAGTCTGTACCACCTTTTTTGCTCCCTTTTTAACAATCACCTTTGGGGCCTGCACAACTGTGGTTAATCCTGTTTTGTTGCAGGTCAAACTTTGGCCAGGACGAAAATGATATTTGTAATACAGCTCCAGAAGATTTCAAAAGAAGGCACCAATTACAATGGCATTAAAGTTGGCAACACCAGTCTGGCCTGTATTTTCAGGTTTTCTGATGGACAAACTATAATCCCATTTGATGAACCCTTTAGCCAGTTCATTCCTGCTCTCTCATTCAGTTTCCAGCTAGACAGGAGTTTGATCTTCAGTGCTATTGTCCATTAGTAGGCTAACTTTCTTGTTGTATAGGGAGTCATCCAATGGTTCAGCAGTGAGCATTTTTCAAGGTGTGCAGTAAGCTCCATCTCTTGTTTAGGAGTAAAAACAAGCTTAGTGATCTCCTAAACTCTGTCATTATTATTATTATTTATTGAAAACCCATCAATCACAAAACATGACAAGACGGAGTAAAGGGAAAAGAAAAGAAGAACAAAACAAAAGCTAACGAACAAGAAACCACTGACATAGACAAACAACAAAACAGAACATTATTGATTATAGTGCTATTGAATTAAAGTATGGTACCAGCATGGTCCCAATCATTCTGTGAATCCAATTTTCGGTTATGTTTGGCAATTAATTTAAGGATTGCAAGATTAGGATCCGCAAGTTTGAATTTTCTGATTAAAGGAGAATTTTGATGCCAAGGAGGCAACTGAAGCAAATACTTAGCAAACCAAAAGATAACGGACCGGACTTTCAGACAATCAGTTCGAGTAAACAGCTTCCAAAATGGGGCAATATACAAAATGTGAGGGACGGTTACAGCATTGCAAAGTCTAGCTAATAGTAGGTGGTTGAATCGAAGTTTTGCTGAAACAATAGATGCATAAGAAGCAGATATATGTCGTGTGAGATGGTCTAGGAGCAGTGATTGGATGTGGTGCAGCGAGGAACCAATGAGAAGACCTAGATAAACGAGGTGGTCGATGGCCCTAACCATGGTATCATCAAGCACTATAAGGGATGGTGGCTCACCTTTCGAGTTAAAAAGCACAATTTCAGACTTGTCAGGATTGATGCCCAAGTTTAAGATACTCCTGTTTATGTGTGACAAAGATCTCATTCATTTTTGGAGGGTAAGGCTGAGATTCAAAACATCAGCTGCATAACACACTAGAGACAGATTCAATGAAGATAGAATCAGAGATGTGGGGCAATGATCTTGAGCATCCAAAACACAATTATTGAAAAGATTGGGAGATGATGCTGCTCCTTGGCATGCACCTTTCAAGACTGGAATGAATTTCCCATGGGCAACAGGGGGCATATTTTTATCTGGAGGTAGTTTTAAACGAACGCAAGGTCGAGAGTACATATCTCGAAGACAGTGAATGACCGAGGAATTCAGTCCATGTTTGGCCACTTTGAGGAGTATAACTGGGTGGATGAGGGAATCAAAGGCACGTCTGATATCATGACTAGCAAGAACTAGTCATTCTTCTGAGGATTCGGCATCAATTAGTGCATTAGCTACAACTGTGAGAGCATCAGCACAAGCTGATGCTCTCACAGGTGAGGTGGGGTGTAATACGTCTTTTCAAGTTCAGATCGGAAAAGAAGCTCGAAGACCTTGCAAAAGGAGGTCACCACCGTAATAGGTCAAAATTATAAACATTCTGGATTTGGTTTTCCTTTTTTGGGAATCGGGATAGGATCTCCAATGCAGAAAGAAGAGGGTACGATTTGCTATTTAAAATTCCTCTGCAGTAAAAGTGCCAAGTGTTGGACTAATGCCTCCCCACCAAATTTCAAATTTAAAGCACTGATGTGGTCAATACCATTGGATGATTTAGCCTTTAAATGTCTGATGACATTTTCAATCGATGCTCTGCTAACAACAAATTCTTTATTGAGACTGGTAGCAAGGAAATGATCTAACTCAGCTTCATAAAAGAGTTAAGGGGCTGATCAGGAGCAGCAAATTTGGATTCATAGTAGGTATACAATTCCTCATCAGGAACGTCAGCCGCAGATAAAGATGGTGGAGGCCTATCTTTGCAAGAAATAATTCTAAAATGAAGATTTTTATCATTCTTAGTATGTGCTGAATTGGCATTCACTAGGTTTCTACAATGAAGAGTGAGAGTCTTGAAAAAATTTCTTTGTAAAAAGACAAACAAGATTTGCAGCACCAGTCAATGGACAGTCACAATCCTTCCAAACATTGAACTAAAATTTTGCTTCAAGGCAAAAAGCTATGAGATCAGGGTTCGAAGACCAGCCTGCAATGACAGCCTTACGGATTTTCTGAAGCGGTACAGATTGATTTTCGGCAAAACAAAGAGCATGGCTGATTTCGGCTACATATGTAACCTGGCAAATTCTCACTTCATATTTTGGTAATTTGGCAGACCTTTGCAAAAGGTGGGAAGGAGCCCGTATTGTACTCAGAATAAAACCTGTACAAGAAGCATATAAACCAGAATTGATTCTAGCCCAATCACGATAGGTTTTTAGCCTAGGAGGAATCACATAAATATTCTGTTCTTTGAAATCATAGAGTTGCAAAGAAGATGTAATAGGGAGATGGTCAGATAGTTGATAGTCAGAAATAACCTTCACCAGTTCAGCAGAGACATTGTGGGACACAGCAATATGATCTAGATTAGAAATTCGAGCAGAATTGTGTACATATGTAAAAGTGCTATCTTTTGCAAGAACACTAAAATAATCGCCAAACATACTCATTATCATTGATGTACGAGCTGATTGATGAATCCCAATTTCTGAGAGGTCTCAATTAAAGTTGCCAGCAATTATGCAGGGCAAGCCCATTTGCTTAACTTCATCCAAACATGAATCAGGTTTTTTTAACAGAAAGTGCGAATAATTGATCAGATTGATCATTACCATAATTTGTTGGCAAATACACATTAATGAAGATACAACTCTCAACCCTAATTGCAAGAAAATTATCATCCATGTCAAATAAACTAGAACAGACATCCGAAATTATGAATGATGCTACACCTCCCGATGGTCTACCCCCTCTACTTAATATCTTAGTCGGCACACAGAATGATGAAGCACCTTTTAACTTAAGTAAATTTATACTAAGCTAAGTAATAAAATGCTCATGAATAAAAATGACAGAATATTTAGAAATAAGGGCATTTAGCGCTGGTAATTTATTTAACAAGGCTCCATTAATATTCCAAGACATAAGGCTTAGCATTATGGGCTCAATTTTGATGGTTTATGATTTTCGGGACAGTTAACACCATAGCACATATGACCTTCCACTTTAGAAGTAACACAAATAGGAGTTTTCTTGCACGGGTGATCAAAGGTAGACTTGTGGTCACTTGCTCCACATCTCAAACAAATGGTTGGCTTTGTACAGTTTGCAGCAACATGGCAGTTAAAGCACCAGCAAGGGAGAAAAATAAACTCCTGCACAGGAAGACGCTGATATCCAACTTTAATTGAATCCTTTAGGAATCTGTCAAGCTCATTTTGAGATTGGAAGTACACTTTAAATGTTCGTCATTTCCCACATTGTGCTGTTTTGACGCACCTCGGAATAAGCTCTTTAAGTTTAGTGTCATCCAAATTGTCGGGTACCCACTTAATGGCTGCAACAAAGACGGGTTCTTTAATTGATGCCTCAAGAAAGAGTTCAGAGCACTTAGCTTTATCAACAATTTGGCTAGCAATATGTTTATTAGAAACAACAAGCTTCCACTCCCCTTTGCTTCAGCAGAGTTCATTAATCCCTCTGTCAGCACTAGAACACAAACTATCTATACAGGTTTTTCTCTCTGATGGACCTTTCAAATCTTTAGGAGGATTCTTGAGAGCCACTGCATAAGAAACTTTTGAGGCAAAATTTGACTGTTCTTGCAGTTCAACTTGAGGCCATTTAGGGGTAGAAATGGAATTTTCAATAAAACTGTCCAGCTTTTGCAACAACTCATTCATTTTAGATACAACCGTAGAGTGTACAGCCTCACCTATGGTCGGGACTTTGCATGGGCTCATTATAACAAAATTAGGTATGGGGATATTTTGCTTTGCAGAGTGCTGTGGAAAGAGTTTTGCACATGTCAGAAATATTGTCCTCATCTTTCAAGTGTGATACCAGGCAGCTTGAAACACTCAGTTCAGTATTTAGTAGCTTTTTAGCTTGCAAAATTACATCTCGATTGTCGTAGGCAGCTGCTGTTTTTACTATTAAATCAATTTTCACACCATCAATCATCAATCTTTTAAGGAAATTTAAAACTGGGTTTAAAACTAGCTCCTCGCTCATATTGCAGAAACAAAATTTTTTACTACTTTCTATAGATATTCAAGGCCATCTATTAATAGATAAAGTAGATTGGGCTATTTACTTCCAGATACTCTAGTATTTGGAGATAGTACTTTGGTCTAGTATTTGGTAGCTAACTCGAACTTAAACATGGAATTCAGAGCAACAACTTAAACAAAGTCTTTTAGTGTAGGTATAAGTTACCTTAAACAAAGTCTTTTATCCTTGCAAAAATAGCTGCACAAATAAACTTGACACAACAATTATTCATTCAAGATGGCGTAGATTACTGCTACCACTAAAACCACTCTTTTCAAAATCTTGTATTTTTCTTGTATCATTTCATGGCATCCACAAGGGTATGGTACTCTTCTTTAAAGAAAAAACTTCAGCAGTTACTTGGAAAGACAAATTCCCATTTACAAATTGAACAACAGCATACCTGCTAATTCTGTATCAGGAGGACAACTCTCTTTCAAATATATTTGAAAACCATATGTGAAAGAAAATTACAATTTTCAGCATCTGAAGAAAACAAGATGGAAATTACATAGAAAACACCACTTCGTGCTTTGATGCACAGAATGGAAAGAAGCCTGCAGGTCCACTATAACAAAACTGGAACACTGCAATTTTCTACTTCTAGCTATATCTAATTCAATTTTCAAGGTTAGGAAAAACTCTTCCATCAGTATGGGGTGAAACCAAACCCTGAAAAAAGCATCCAGAGTTGTCCCAAAAAAAGTATCAAGAGTTGTCCCTTATCAAAGTATAATCACCTACAGAGCAAGTACTGACAAAACCTATCCTCTCCACACAAAAAAAGTGACCCTTTGTATACCTATGCGAACCTGGCAACTAAAACCCGTAGTTACACAATTCATCCCGGTCACTCGGTATTTTGGCGCGGAGCAATTAAGTAGTACAGCACTTTGGTCTAGAGGCGCTGAGGTACGCGGGGTCACTTTTGGAGAGTTTTGTCAGTACTTGTTCCGTAGGTGATTATACCTTTCCCCTTATTGATGTCATTTTGAAAATTTGTTTTTTTGTATATAATGGCCCAACATTTACTGAAGAAAATTGCCCTGCAAATAACAGGGGCATAACTTGTCTGATCCTGCTAACTTACTGCCAAAGAGGTACAATAACATAGAAAATATTCAACAAAGACTACATGTTTCAGGATTTCCAGCAAGCATATAAAAACTTCTTTACCTCTTTTCTGAGTAGTCTCTTTTATCCAAAATCTGAAACTTGCAGCAAATGTGCATTACACAAAAAGCTCCTTTTGGGATTTTTTTTAATGGATTAGCTCAAAAGCTTTAGACAAGAGGTCCAATGTTTGGAGTCATCCCCAAGCAGTGTCATCCTCTTCTCCCCTACCCAAATATAAAGCCCATATTATATATTTCCTATGTATTTATTGATTCTTGATTTTGTCCCCATTGATGCTAACAGAGGTATATAAGCTGTATCTAAAATAAGAGAAAAAGGTATCATCTTTGAGGATCAGTAAAGGGCTTAAAATTGAATTTTCAAGTAAAACAATTATTATATTCAGATATAGCAAAAAAGGCATCAGGTGGTATGTTCAGAATCAGAATCAGTTTAATGAAATCAGCTGTCATAGACACATTTAAAAAAGGCACTAAAAGGTGCTGTTTTTTTTACATGAAAAACACTTCAATACATGAAAAACAGTTCACTACATTTTATTAAAAGAAAGGAACAAACGAGTTACTGAGTCTGTTGTGCAGCACGAGACGGGCATAAGCTTGCTCTCGCTTCTGGTATTAGCATGGACAGGCATTCCAGGTGGTAATATTGTCCAATGTACAGGACTAGACAATAAAAACTGGCCAAAACTAATCATGAGCTGAAAACGGCAATCATGAAGGCTTGGTATTTCAAGTGACTTCAGAGCAGAGCTATAATCTACATATTTGTCACAAAGAACGACCTTTACAGCTCGTTTCTGGATCCCCTCCAAATCATCACTTAAATAATCTATGTGATGAACTTGCAGGCTCCACACGGGACACGCATATTCAAGGATGGGCCAAATAAAAGTGAGGCACACCGTTTTCAGTTGATGTATTGGAAAACCTAGCTGGCGCATTGCCACTAGTGTCTGCATAGCATAATGCCCCTTCTTTACCAGCTCTTGTACATGAATAGAGAACAAACAGTCCACACTAAAGGTGATGCCCAAGATAGTCGCACATAAAGCAGAAGGGAACAAAGTCGCAGGGCAGGTAAAATCGCGTTTAAGTGGGTTAAACCTCAAAACCTTTGATTTATTCTCATTAATTTGAAGACTGGTAGCAGTACACTGTGATTTAAACTGATTGAAAAAATTTGGGTCAAACTAGGCTACAGCTTGCAAATCCTTTATGTGGTATTAAGAAGCACAGACAAATCATCAACAAATTTAAAGCAATCGTCAAAGCTGGAAAGGACGCAGTTGATAACAGCCAAGAAAAGAAGAGCTGCTAATTTGGTACCTTGTGGGGCACCACATGTAATTTCCACCCATTCCAATTCAATATCACCAGGAAAAAAGGCATACACTTTTTTATACCTGTGATGTAAGAAATCAACTACCAATAGGAGGATGTGCTTATGGACACCCATTGACTTGAGATTCTGGGTGGCAAGAGGGTGATCAAATCAAATGCCTTTTGGTAGTCTACCAGAAGCAAATCGACAAGAGCTTCCTAACTCCAACCATTCAAGACATGCTAAATAAACAGACATGGTGCATCCCTTCAAGCAACTGTACTGGAAGGGGTCAAGTGATGGTTAAATTTGCACAAGAAGTTCACAATACATGAAAGATTCTGCAACTTTAGCAAAGTTTGGTGTAATCAAAATAGGCCTTAACTGATCACATGTAGGTCCTTTAACTTTGGGTATTATGCAAACATAGGCTTGCTTCCAAGCATCAGGAAAGGTTTGTTCACTCAAGCACTGATTGATGATCAATGCCAATGGCATAAAAACAAGGCATATTCACGAATAAGTTTGACTGGCAACTCACCAGGGTAGGAAGAACAGTTTGGTTTAGTTTTTTAAGTTCTTTAAAAACAGCAAATTTGGTAAACTGTTTTATTTTGTCAGTTTCACAATCAACTAAGAGATAAACCAGTTTGGCCTGCATAATTGAAGGGCAGGTGGTACAAATGCCAGCAAAGAACTCGTTAACGTCTGAAGCGTTTGTAAGATACCCATCAGACTTGGGTATTTTTAGCTCACTGTTAACTGACTTGCGAGTCATCTGTTTCACTGTGGAATGCCACTTCTGGCTGCTACTTTGGAGAAGAGATACTACCTTTTCCTGAACATAATTTCTTTGCTTGAAATGATTGACAGCCACAATATGGTTTCTAAGTTTTGCTGCTGTGGCTATTTGTCTGGAACTGTGCAGCCTGCACCTTATCTTGATCATTTGTTTGAGATTGCTTGTGATCCATGGCTTATTGGACTCACTTACCACTACAACTTTAGTGGAAAGAAACTTGTGAAACATCTCTAACAGAAAAGAGTTATCAAAGCAATAAGTCCCATCCACCAACCCAAATCACAAATTGATTGAGGGTTAAGCAGATGAATAGTCACTTTGGTTTTCTTTGTCTTCTTTTGGTTATTTTTGGCTTGCCAAAGGATTACATAATGATCTGAACTCTGGAGAGGACCTAATGACCAAGGGGAGTAATAATTGTCACTCAAGTTTGTAAAAATTAGGTTTAGAGTACTGCCACTCTGGTGCATAGCAATGGTAACTACCTGCTTCAGATCAAGGACACTAGATACCCATTGTCTGTTTGTCTGGTTAAAATTGCCAGCTATTATGAAGCCAGGATAGGCATGGGCGTGACAAAGTTTGTAAAAGTAGGTCTGTAAGTAGCTGATAAGCTCTTTCCTGTTCTTTGCACTCTCTGGGTAATACACAGACACAATTATCAAACAGGAGAACTTTTTTGATAGTTTGGATGGCTTGCACTCTACCCAGACAACTTCATGACACAAATCAGTTGGTATATTTAACAGCTTAGACAAAATGTCATCACAAATATAAATACTAATGCCACCACCTTTTCTACTCAAGCCTCTATCACAGCAAGTGAAGTGTAGCCTTTTATTCTGCCCATTTTGTCAGTTATATCCCAGCATTCACTAACTGCAGCAATAGGAACACTCACTTCTCTCAGCAGTATCTCCAACTTGTCAACTTTGTTTGTTAATGATCAGGCATTACACAGAATAAAATTCGGAAGCTTTGTCTGAGCTGATAACTGCTCAGGACATAATAGCAGGGGAAGCTTATCAGAGGATCATGGTAAGATCAGCTGCAACTGTGATGGAGAAAGAGCGGGAGGAATTTCATACCTTTGCAAACATCTTATTTTCACAAGAGTCCTTGGTTCACACACAGCCATCCTCCAGTCAGAACAACGTTCTTCAGAAATATTAACAGGTATCACCATCTGTCTGTTTTGCCACCTGCCTCTCTTTCCATGCTGTCTATGCTTTTTTTGAAGCACCATAAACAGTGAGTCCTCTGGTGACCATTTGAGTAATCCAAAGAGCCACAGACTGACAAATGTAGATGGCGCTGTAGTCAGTTGAAGTGAATTAAATCTTTTTAACAGTCTTTTTTATAGGTATAAGTCATTATGATTGCACTTACAAATCTAGGTGGGCCTTCTTAAACAGTCACTTTATTGGTAGGTCAGAAACGTGGACTGCTCTTTATTTACCTAAAATTGCAGTTAATCATTCCTAAAAAGCCCTTTACTGTACCCTCACCCCCCTCTCCAAATGTGCAAATAGGTAAAGGTCTGGAATAGCAGCTCTCTATAAGAAGACTTAAACAAAAAAGAAAACTTTTAGATGGTTGTGGTTTTCTTTACATTTTCAGCAATTCATCCTCAGCTCTTCTTACTTTGTAATATGCAGCAAGCACCAATGAATCATATTTCCTGTTTTTCCCATTTTTATCTGTTTTACAATCAGTTTTCATCAATTAATGCTTAGTTGTTTTTTTTTCATAGCCTAGGACTATATGAGACTATTAGAGAGAGCTTGTAATGAATTGTCTAAATCACAAACAAAATCAAAAAAATTAACATAAAATTGGCAATCTGAAAATGCACCTCTTTTTGTCCTAGCAATTCTTCTTCTGAAGAGCTGCTATTCTAGACCTCTCCTGTTCAAATTTTATAAGGAAATATAGCACAACATTATAGAGATGCTCAGTATAAGAGTTAAGCCAAAAAAAAGTATTTTTGTTTAAAAATTTCCAGGCATTATTCTAGCTTCAATTGACAAATCATATTTTTTGTTAAAACCCTAAAAAATTACTACGATTTATACAACTATATTTAAATGCTTTTTATAATGCTAAAAATCCTATTTTGATTATCATATGCAAGATGATGTTTATAATGTTTGCTACTACAATGTTGAACAAAACTGCAGTTTTTTGTAAATATTGATTTTATTTTAAAAACTTTTTTCCATTACAAAAGGCACTAGATGTAGCAATTTCCTTTAAAATGAGCCATCAAACAGCTCTCTATGATGTTCCAGTGCCCCGCTAGCTGCGGAGGAAAATGAAATTTTCATAAAAAAAATTATATGTTTAAATTCTTTTTTAATACAGAAGGGACTAGATGTAGCAATTTCCTTTAAAATGAGCCATTAAACAGCTCTCTGTTATGTTCTAGTGCCCTGCTAGCTGAGGATACAGAACAGGAAAAATAGACATCTTTGATGTAGAATGTAGTAGTTCAGGCCACTTTTCTTTTTTTTCAAGCAAACCTATTTTATTTGTTGTTGAATGCAAGAGACTGTACTCAAACCCCTATGCCTTCCCAAGGCCAGAACATAATTTGCACTTTACTGAAAAAATACAAATGAATTTGCATTGATAGTTTAATATACATGTACTGATATTTAGTAATCAAAATGTTAATATTATTTGATTTATTAAAGTTACAAAATTAAAAACATTTATCTTTTTTTCAGTAAAGAGCAAATTATGTTCTGGTCAGGGGAAGGCATAGGGGTTTTGAGCCCAACTGATGTTAATTTCTGTTGTTTTGGGTTTCATTTATTTATCAATGCTGATTTGCAGTAGTTTCACACTTGGTAGATTATTTGATTTTATTTTTGCTCATTTTTTGTTTAATGAGTTCTTTACTTTTCTTTGAAAAACTTATTTTGTGCAAAAAGTGTTTTTAAGTAATAAGAGTTTAAGACAAGGTGGTTCTAACAGTGTATTTTGTGTTTTGATCTGACATTATTTTTAGGACTTATCTTACCTTAAATTGCAGCTTGGAGCAAAATTAAGGATCTTCATCCTTGTAATGATTTGAGGACTAAATTTTGCTTGAGGACTCAGCAGCTTCTCAGTCGTACAGAAACTCTTGCTTTAGCCATTCTTTGTCTAGATTTTTCTTGAATGTACCTGTTGAGTCAACAGCCACTGTACTTTCAGAGAGTATATTCCACCAGCTCGTTATTCGTTGGCTGAAAAAAATGGCTTTTTTCTAGGACTATGGAGCATTGCTTGAAGATCTTTTTGGAATGACCTCTAGCCACAGAATGTTCTGGGGGAGGAGTAAGGAGACAAGGGAGAACATTTTTGGAAATAATTTTGTGGGTCATTATCATGTCACCACGTTTCCTCCTGTATGCAAGAGTAGGAAGTTCCAAGTGATGTAAATGGCATTTGTTTGAGGCCTTTGACCATTTTGGTTGCTCTTTGTTGAACTCTTTCTAGAATTTCTTTGTCCTTCTTGAAATAGGGGGATGCCAGGGACATTCCAACCTCTAGGCGCGGGCAAACAAGTGCCTTGTAGAGCTTCATAAACATGCTTGGGCATCTGCTAGAGATAGTTCTTTTGATCATTCTGAGAGATTGGAGGGCAGATGATGATACAGATTTAGCATGGGTGCTGAACTTTAGTTGATGATCAACAATGATCTCCAAGGTCTCTTTCTTCAGAGACTGCAGAAAGGGGGTTACCTTGGAGATGGTATTGCTGATGTGTGCTATGATTAGCAAAGTAGATTACATGGCATTTGTGAATATTGAACGAGAGGAGCCATGATTCAGCCCAAGTTCCAAGAATATTAAGGTTATTTTGAATAGATTGCCAGAGGTTGTGGTTATAGTCAGAGGTTGTGGCTGCTTAACCAACAAGTTTTGAATCATCAGCATAAAGAGTGAGGAGGTTTGAGAGGAGATTGGGTGCATCATTTATATATAAGTTGAAGAGACTTGGCCTAAGAATGGTCTCCTGGGGAACGCCGCTTAAAACGGTTGTAGACAAGGAGCAATGAGGGACACCTTTAGAGTCGTGAACTCTTACAACTTGTGTTCGTTCTGAAAGGAAACTCTGTATCCACTGGACAATAATGTCATCAACAGCTCCTGCTTTTAGTTTGGTAATGAGGAACTCATGGCAAACCCTGTCAAATACTTTTGAGAGGCCCAGGAGCACCATATCAACAGGTACATCATTATCCACAAATGATGTAACACACTTGTTTGTGTGTATCAGATTAGTGTCAACAGATCTTAAAGATCTGAAGCCATGTTGATTGGAAGTGAGGATGTTATTAGTTTCCAAGTGCTGAATTAGAGCTCTATTAACAAATCTCTCATTCACCGTCACAGCTGCAAAAGTGATGCTAACTAGATAGTTATTTTCCGTTTGTTCTGTGAGGCCTTTTTTGCGGACTGGGTTTGTACAGGATTTTTTACATACTTATAGTAGTTCTCTTGGGTTTGGGACATTGGGAACAGGCCACGCAAGTAAGAAAATAGAACAATTTGTTATTTCTTGAGAAGCCTTTGGTGTATTCTATATGACCCTATGAATTCATTAGCAACAAGTTTTTCTAGGCTATTTGAGACTACATCTTCGGTAATTGGTAATTTTGGTATTGGATGGTACATTAAGTTTGATGGTGTTGCAAGAAAATTTGAACAAGGTTGGCTGGTGAAGGCAGAGGCAAACTTGGTATTCAATATATTAGTCTTATCTATTGGTGATGAGTGGGTTATGCCATTATGTCTAAGGTCAGGCATGACCTCAGACTTGAGGTTATGGGGTATTGTATTTCTTGGTATGGCTTGTGATTGTCTCTTACTAGGTTGCTAGCTACTGCTGCAACCTGGATAATGTGAATAACATTTGTTACTCAAGTTTTATACAAAAATGTAGTTTTTTTGTAAAAATTTGATTATATTTTAAAAGTTATTTTTGTTAAATTACAGATGGTTTTAAATGCATAAATTTCCTTTAAAATGAGCCATTAAACGGCTCTCTATGATGTTCCATTGCCCTCTAGCTGCAGAGAGGAAAAACACAAAGGAAAAAATATACTGTCAATGCAGAATATTGTGGTTGTAGCCACTTTTCTTGTTTTTCAAGCCAATATACTTTCCTTGTTATTCAAGTTTCCTATATAGGGGTCTCAGACAAGGCAGTTCTAATAGTGTACTTTTTATTTTGATTTGACACTGTTTCTATGAGTTATGGGATATTGTCAAATTTACTATGCAACATGATCATCTCTTACTGGGTTGCTAGCTACTGCTGCAGCCCAAAAAAAGTATTTCTGTTACTATGGGCTAGAATTGGTTCTTTACTGTAAATTTTTAGGTCAAAAGTGATTTGAGAGCAACCAACACCCCCTCCCATGCCCATCATTTCCCCAAAACAAACATACAAACAAAGTTTGGATATATATATATATATATATATATATAAAGGCATCAAGTGGTATCTTTAGCCTACTTTATTTGTAAGTCAATAATATGAACTGCAAAAAAAATATCCAATTTCCTCATTGTTCAAGCCAAGAGATGGTAAGTTTCCTATAGCCTAGGCTATAGCCTAGGGGTTTTGGATGAAATATCACCAGATGGCTAATTTGACAGTGTATATATATATATACAAATCTTTAAATTAGCCAACTGGCCAACCAGTATTTTAAGCCTAGGAGTCAAGCTGGACATAGGCCTAGGAGTCCAGCTGGACATAAGGAAACATATTAAGAAAACAATTCTTACTCCATAGCCTAATATGCAGAATAATCTTAGGTAGCACATTTTTCAGGGGGAGAGCCTTTATCTTCACTTCTTTCCTTGTTTTTTACAGTTTTTCTAAGAAATTCATGAATTTCTTAGGACCTAGCCTATATATTCACAGAATATATACCCCCACCCCTCTATTGTGCAAATTTATACATAGAATTGCATCCTCAATGTAAATATAACATCCATTTGCATCACAAATGAACTTCACTCCCATATTAGCCATATGGTGGATGTCTGTTTTGGACAAGATGGTTCTATTAGTGTACTTCTTGTTTTGATCTGACTCTATTTTTAGGAGTAGGCTAACAGGTTATTATAATATTTACTATGGGACATGATTGCCTCTTAATAGGTTGCTAACTACTGCTGCAACACAGATAAATTGGCCTAGCCCAAATTAACCTTGGCTTACATATTTCCCATGTATCTTCCTGTTTCTTGATTTCATTGATTGATTTTAAGGTATCAATGATTTTAAGGTTGCTTCAGTTTAAAGGTATCAAGTTGAAACAAGAGACTGACAAATGGCAAAATATTTGGAGAATATATGATTTAGATACATCTAGCCTATTTACACATTAGGGGGGTTGAGGGTAAAGCAAAAAGAACCACTGTTAGGGATTATTACAATTATTCTGCACATTGGGAATGAAGAATTGTTTTCTTAATCGAGAGTCTACTCTGGGAAGGCGTTATCAAGCTTCTATCTCTATGCTTTCTTATTTCGTGTGGTTAGAAGATTGCATAGATATGCCTAGTTGATTTGTAGCATACCTTTCCTTTACTCGTCTTCCTGGACTGGACTGGACAGTGCCACGTTTGATTTCTCATAAGCATTGCCAACTCTTTGGCATAAACTGTTTCAGTTTTCCAACTAAATTGTACCACAGGGGCACAGACAAAATGTGTGTGAAACAGACGTCCAACTGAAATAATTATGTTATCAATCAATTTGGTACTTCTGCTCGTCTATCTTCAGTTTTTCAGGCTTCTAGCATGCATGAACGTCATAGCAAATAGCCTAAAGGCAACTGAATACGTATCCGACCCTTTTTAACATTGTAAGATAGGACACATAAGCGTTTGTATTACAGGGGTTTACTCTGTACCATTAGAAAAATAATTTAATGTTTGCAACTTGCATTGCCTTAGGAGGATCACCGGTAGTCATATTTAATTGATTTGTCTGAGAAATGACAAAGGGTTCTAAGCCAAAGGAAGATAAAATAATCACCTGGCAGTCGTAACTCCCAAAATGTATCACAGAAAAAATGTATCGCTTGTAAGAAACTTTCCTTACAAGCTAAAATAAGAATTTAGTTTCGCCTTCTAGAATTTGAAAAAATATAATCTTTGGTTAAAAAAAAAACTATGTTCGGTATTTTTATTATTAAGAAAAAAAAAAGAAAAACAAAAACTATTCTTTTAAATTTTGAGTAACAATTTCTTCTGTATCTTTATATAATAAAACAAACCGAAAAAAATTCTTTTCACTATTCCTTATATTTTCGAGAATCGACGCCCCTAAAAGTTGCAAAAAAAAACTTATCTTATGAAATCTAGACCGAATTAATAATATGTTTAATAATTTTTTTACTTAATGTCTAAGTTCCAACTGATCATTTTATTGTCGATTGCCCTTCAACTTACTTATTCCATAATCTGGTGGCTAATTAATTAAGCAGCATTTCTTTATTCGAGCCAATGGATAAAATTTGATCAATCCAGTTTTGGAACGTTTCATAACGGTCATGATGTAATATATATTTGTTCTTGTATAGGAGACATCCTCTGATACATGGCTTTTCTTCTGTTAATTTCCATCGAAAAAGTAGTATATTTTCGAGTTTATCATAATAATTTAAAATCGTATATTAGGTTTTTTTAAGACTAGCTTACCCGTTGCGCGTTTCTGCGACCTCAAAAGAAAGGAAATTCAAGAAAAATTCCACCTGAAAAATTTCCCGAGGAAAATTCCCCCATTTCAAATTTTCCTCTGCGGAGAATTCCTCCTCCATAGAAAATCACCTTGCGTAAAATATCCCCCAACGGAAATCACCCCCCCCCCCACCGATTAACAAATATCAAACTGAAGAATTAAACGTATTTAGTAAATGCTCTCCCAAGGAAAACCCCTTGTATATGGAACCCTCCCACCCCTTCGTGAAAAATTACCCTAGAAAAAACCCCAAAGAAAATTCCGCCTTGGAATTTTTCCCTGCGCATCAATAACGATCTTAGTTTTAAATTTAAAAGTATTCAGAGAAATAACTTTGAATTGTTAACTTCTGCTTTACTACCTCAGTGTTTCCAATTGCAATTATTTGTGTTCAGAGGGTTTCTAATTTCAGTCAGCACAAAAAGTATTCGATAGATTAAAAAGACTATGGGGGAGTAAAAACCTTTATGCCTAAGACTTTCAGAAGACAGAACTCGACAGCTTCTCAAAGTTTTTTGGCAATCGGATAAACAGTAACAGTGTAGTAATGCATAAAGGACATACAGACAGACACACATTCGATTTATATATTTGGATTACTAGTTTACCCATCGCACATTGCTGCAATCTCAAAAGAAAGGAAATTAAAAAGGAATCCCCCCAGAAAATTCTCCCCTGCAGAAATTTTCCCCAGCCACCCAGAAAACTCCCCTTTGTATTAATAATGATCGCAACTTTGGACTTAAAAGTATTAAAAGAAAAGAAAATTCTATCGCTGACAATTCTGCCCCGAAAGGTCCCTTCTGTCGAAAATTCCTCGTCTGCGGACATTCCGCTCTCTGTACCCCTTCCTTTTGCAAAATTACTCCCTAAAAATCCCCTCTGATAGTTCCACCCCCATGGAAAGTTCCCCCTGGACAGTTTTTTCCCACAGGTAAAATAAAGGTTGTATTTTTAAATTTAAAATTGCTTGAAAAATTAGGCTAGGGTATTAACTTACCCGTAGGGCGTTGTTGGATAATTAATATACAGAAAATGTGAATAATGTGAACGAAAGAAATTGTCAAGTATTTGGGGACCTCTAATTTCAGTCAGCGCGAGAATTATTTGAAAGACAAAAAGCTTTGGTGAGGATTTTCTACCTAAAACCTTCACAAAAGTATTCGCAACAACTTCTTAGGGTTTTTTTTTTGTCATCTGATGAATAGTACAGGAATGCATGAATGACACAACATGGTTATACATTCAATTTTATATATAGCAGACATTTGAGATTGTTCATAGTTTGAAACCATATTCATTTTTATTCCTTTACATTACCCTATTATATTGGTAAATATGAATAATGAGAAAAAACCTAGTCTAAAGGGCTTAAAAACTTCGCTACTTATATTGCCAAAGTTTGAGTGGTATGTATACAAATAAGGATAGAAAAATATTTGTCTGGCTTAAGACCTGAAACTGTCGGCAAGGCCTTAACAATATGCATACATATCGGTGTTTTCAACGTAAAGTTTATTTGTAAAATGCCAGTCATGTGTAAGATTTATACCCTTGTCTTTTGGGCTCTCTGTTTTTTCCCCTTAAATGAGTATTTCTTCCTTTCTTTATTTTTCGACTAGTATCAGTTAATAGTTCAAAGTGTCAGCATCTAATTTGGATAATGCATTGACTTTATTAATTCAGTAGGTTTTACCCGAAGAAACAGAAAATTTCCCATAGGGATTACAGTTACGTATAATCCGTATAATCGCGTAGTCTAATATCTAGAATTGAGCCTTAGGTCATCATTAATGGAACGAAAATATTTTTGGTGCATCAATTTAAGTACCTTGGTGTTACATATGGCTCTAGCATCATCAGTTCTAGGACCCTGATTATCGAAAATGTATCCACTGCAATTCGAGTTAGTTATGCTAAGTTAGCAGCACTCAAGTATAGTTACAGTAGAAAAGTGCTATCACGACTTTATTCAGCGGTTGCATTGCCACATCTTCTATATATTTACCGCTATGGAATTGGTTAACGGCAACAGAAAAAATGAAACTTCGATCAGTTTATTGCAAGTATCTGAAATTTTTGCTGCGTTTACCGTTATATGAACGTAACACTTGTCTCCTGAACTCGTATAATTTGCGTGACCCGACTGAAGTTCTGCCAGATCTGGAAAATCAGGCTAGAAAAAGATCATTCGAAAAATGATCCGAGTTATTGCCGGTGCACGTCCTTTATGACAATGCTGATTAGTTAATGTGGTATTATAGTGTGTATGATTTTCATTGTTGTAGTTTCTTTGCTGTTTCCTTTTTCTCTCTTTGTACTCCGCTTGTCATTTTTTTATGTTCATGAGCGGGCACAAATAAATTATTACTATTATTATTATATACTTATTGACCAACATATTAAAGATATTGCACGGACAATATTAATTCAGTAGGTTTTTTTATGTTAAGATTTATATCATGTTGCAATAAGAATTATAGTGCTTTGGACTATGATTTTCTATTGAGAAGCGAGAGCTGGCTGCATAGTAATTAAGCAATGACAGGCTCTATTTTTATGTGGCCGGTGTTGAACTTTTCGAAGCGACATATAGCGAAAGTTAAGGATCCAATCATTCAAGTTGCTGCAAAGCTTTTTGGTAAAGATGCGATTAAGACGTGCAAAAATGCTTTTCAAGCGAAAATTTTTGAAAAGCAAAGAAGTTCACACCCTGCTATGTCGTCCTATCAGATCTTTATGAATTAGTGGACGGCTTAGTGCAACATGAATAACCTCCGCCGCTTTTTGTCATCATAGACCTCTCGGATGTGCCATCATTCCCAAATGATCTTCTCAAAATGTTGATTGGACATGTTTGGGGAAATGATGGGCGTGGGGGGGGATTCTCCCTCCGATTACTTTCGAATATTAAAAAGGGCAATAGCCCTCTCAATTTCTAATCGAATGAGCCCTTTTTGAAGTTTTTACGACAACACTTTCTATAAAGACCTTATATGCCCCCAGGGCATAACTTACAACATTAGCCCTGAGGGCTGTGAGGGGGTTGTCATAATCAAAAACATAATAGCCTGACCCTTTAACTATGTTCAACAAAATGGCTATATCAAAATGTTGATCGGAAGTGTTTGGGGAAATGATGGACGAGGGAGGCACTCGCCCTCCGATCGCTTTTCACTATTAATAAAGGCACTAGCCCTCTCAATTCCCAGTTGAATGAGTCCCTTTTGAAGTTTTTACGACAACGCAGGCAAAGACCTAATTTCCATAACTTTCAACTACGTTGAACAAAATGTCTATCTCAAAATGTTGATTGGATTTGTTTGGGGAACTGGTGGGCGTGAGAGGGGCGTTAGGTGCCCTCCAATAACTTTCGATTATTAAAAAGGTTCTAGCACTGGAATGTTTTATTTTAGGTATGCTGACTACAGCGTGTTTTATTTAAATTATATTGAAAAATAAACATGCCCCTTACAGTTATTAAACAAAAAAAAACAAGTTTTTTAAACTGAAAGTAAGGAGCGACATTAAAACTTAAAACGAACAGAAATTATTCCGTATATGAAAGGGGCTGTCCCCTCCTCAAGGCCTCTCTCTTTACGCTAAAGTTTTTATTATTTTAAAAAAATGATTTGTGAGAAAGAGTCTAACTTTAGCGTAAAGAGCGAGGTGTTGAGGAGGGAACAGCCCCTTTCATATACGGAATAATTTCTGTTCGCGTTTTAAGTTTTAATGTTGCTCCTGACTTTCAGTTTAAAAAACTTGTTTTTTTTGTTTAATTTCTGACCGTTTTTTAGTTAATGCAGCTTTTATTTGCATAAAAATTTTACTGTTCTTTTGCTAAATGGATGTCTTTACAAATTAACTTACGTAACTAACTTCTATATTCGTATATTTTTCTTCTGGCAAAAAATACAAAGTTGCAGATTTTTGCAGATATGAGCTTGAAACCTATGTAATAGGGTTTTCTGATATGCTGAATCTGACGGTGTGGTTTTCATTAAAATTCTTTCACTTGTAGGGGATGTTTCCCCCTCTTTAAAAAATCGAGTAAATTTTCTCAGGCTCGTAGCCTTTGATGAGTAATACTAAACTTAATAAAATTTATATATTTAGAATCAGCATTATAAACACATTCTTTTGATACATTTATTGACATCAAAATTCCGTTTTTAAAAGTTTCGATTACTATTGAGCCGTATCGCTAGTTTTTTTATTTTTTTTTTATTATTACGTATATTTTATTGCGTATACGAGAAGGTTCTCCCCATAGTCAATACCACGCTCTTTACGTTATAAGTTAAAAAAAAAATTGATTAACAAACCCCGGAATCACAAAGGCCGTTTAATTAGAATAGATAGCTATTTTGAAAGCACTAAAAAAAAAACTGTAGCTTAAAGAGCGAGTTATTGACTTTGGGGAGAACCCCCTCACATACGTTATAATTTCTGTTCGTTTTAAGTTCTAATATTCCTTCTTACATTTCAGTTGAAATGTAATTATTCCGTATATGAAAGGGGCTGTCCCCGCCTCCACGCCTCGCTCTTTACGCTATAGTTTTTTATTTTTTTAAAAAATAAAGTTGTGAGACAGAGTCAAACTTTAGCGTAAAGAGCGAGGCGTTGAGGAGGGGACAGCCCAAAACCCCTGAATCACAAAGGCCGTTTAATTAGAATAGATAGCTCTTTTGAAAGCACTAAAAAAAACTGTAGCGTAAAGAGCGAGGTATTGACTTGGGGGAGAACCCCCTCACATACGTTATAATTTCTGTTGGTTTTAAGTTCTAATATTCCTTCTTACATTTCAGTTGAAATGTAATTATTCCGTATATGAAAGGGGCTGTCCCCTCCTCAACGCCTCGCTCTTTACGCTAAAGTTTTTTATTGTTTTAAAAAATAAAGTTGTGAGACAGAATCAAACTTTAGCGTAAAATGCGAGGCGTTTAGGAGGGGACAGCCCCTTTCATAAACGGAATAATTTCTGTTCGTTTTAAGTTTTAATGTCGCTCCTTACTTTCAGTTAAAAAAACTTGTCTTTTTATTTAATTTATGATAGTTTTTTATTTAATGCATATTTTATTTACATAAAAATTCTAATTTTATTTTTATAAATTGATTTATTTAAAAATTAACTTAAGTAACTAACTTCTATATTCGTATATTTTTCTTCTGGCAAAAAATACAAAGTTGCAGATTTTTGCAGATATGAGCTTGAAACCTATGTAATAGGGTTTTCTGATACGCTGAATCTGACGGTGTGATTTTCATTAAAATTCTTTCACTTGTAGGGGATGTTTCCCCCTCTTTAAAAAATCGAGTAAATTTTCTCAGGCTCGTAGCCTTTGATGAGTAATACTAAACTTAATAAAATTTATATATTTAGAATCAACATTATAAACCCAGTCTTTTGATACATTAATTGACATCAAAATTACGTTTTTAAAAGTTTCGATTACTATTGAGCCGTATCACTTGTTTTTTTTATTGTTTTTTTATTATGTATATGTTATTACGTATATGAGGGGGTTCTCCCCTTGGTCAATACCACGCTCTTTACGTTAAAAGTTAAAAAAATTTTGATTCACAAACCCCTGAATCACAAAGGCCTTTTAGTTAGAATAGATAGCTCTTTTGAAAGCACTAAAAAAAAACTGTAGCGTAAAGAGCGAGGTATTGACTTGCAGGAGAACCCCCTCACATACGTTATAATTTCTGTTCGTTTTAAGTTCTAATATTCCTTCTTACATTTCAGTTGAAAAAACTTGTTTTTTTTAATTTAATTTCTGATCGTTTTTTAAATAATGCTTGGAAATCCGGCGCCCCCTTCATAGAAATGTCCCTTACCCCAAAGAAACAACCTCCAAGGAAATATTCTCCAGAGTAACCCCTCCTCTAGCAACCCCCCCCTCCAGAAAAAATCCTTCCTGAAAATGGTTGTATACTTCCCAATAACCAATACATAATGCTTGGAAATCCGGCGCCCCCTTCATGGAAATTTCCCTTCCTCCAAGAAAAATTCCTTCATGAACAGATCCTCTAACATAAGCACCGACCTCCCCTTACATTCCCCAAACCCAAAAAAAAAACAACTGAAAACATCTGTATAATTACCAAAAACCCATACAATATTTTAACAGTGGGTAAAGTTCATAACTTTTAGCCCTCCCTCTGGGAACTTCGGGGATTAAGTCATCCTACAAGACATATTTATCATATTTTCGACCATGCTGAACAAAATTGCTATCTCAAAATTTTGATCGGGTGACTTTGGTAAAACAATGAGAGTAGGAGTGGGTCTAGTTGTCCTCCATTTTTTGGTCACTTAAAAAGGCATCTAAAACTTTTATTTTCCGTTCCAATGAGCCCTCCCACGATATTCTAGGACCACTGGGTCGATGCGATCACCCCTGGGGAAAAAAACAAAACAAAAAAACGAAAAAACAAACAAATAAACACGCATCCGTGATCTTTCTTCTGGCAAAAAATGTAAAGTTCCACATTTTTGTAGATAGGAGCTTGAAACCTCTACAGTGGGGTTCTCTAATACTCTGAATATGATGGTGTGATTTTCATTAAAGTTCTATAACTTTTAGGGGGTCTTCCCCTTTTTTTGAAAATCAGCCAAATTTTCTCAGGCGCGTAACTTTTGATGGGTAGCACTAAACTTGATAAAAGTTATATATTTGAAATCAGCCTTAAAATCTTATTCTTTTGATATATCTATTGGTATCAAAAACCCGTTTTCTAGAGTTTCGGTTACCATTGAGCCGGGTCGCTCCTTACTTACAGTTCGTTACCACGAACTGTTTGATTTCATATGGGAAAACTTGGGTTCTGGAAAACTTAGCGGAAGATACTCAATACTTTTTCAATATATATATATATATATATATATATATATATATATATATATATATATATATATATATATATATATATATATATATATATATATATATATATATATATATATATATATATATATATATATATATATATATATATATATATATATATATATATATATATATATATATATATATATATATATATATATATATATATATATATATATATATATATAATATAGAACTTGATTAAATATATTTGATAAAAATCAAGGAGAGGATTAGTGGATACAGCAGACAATTGGTAAGTTGGCTACTAGTTTCTGACTTGCTTGTACAATTTACAAGTAATATCTGACTAACCTTAACGAAAAAAAAGAAACTACCGAAACCTCTAAGAAAAAGTACCAAGATCTTTACCTCTTAAATGGTATGGAAAAGAGGTTCTAAAAATTATGATTGGATATGTTTTGGGAAATCGTGGGCGTGAGAGGGGGATTAGTTGCCCTCCAATTGGTTTCTATTAGCCTATTAAAAAGGGCACTAGCCCTTTCAATTTTGAATTAATTTAGCTCTTTTTGAAGTTTATACGACAACAATTTCTATAAAAAAAACCTTACACTCCCCCAGGGTATAACTTACAACCATTGCCTTGAAGGCTGTGGGAGGGGGGGGGGTTGTCTTCCTCAAAGACCAAATTTCCAGAACTTTCAACTCCGTTGAAAAAATGCCTATCTAAAAATTTTGATTGCATGTGTTTCGGGAAATGGTGGGCTTGAGAGGGGGGTGAGTCGCCCTCCAATCACTTTCGACTATTAAAAAGGGCACTAGCCCTTTCAATTTCCAGTCACATGAGCCCTTTTTGAAGTTTCTACGAAAATGCTTTCTATAAAAGAACTTATATGCCCCCAGGGCAAAACTCAGACCCCTTGCCCAGAGGGGTTTGGGGGGTTTGTCATCCTCAAAGAAATAATTTCCAGAACTTTCAACTACTTTGAAGAAAATACCTATCTCAAAATTTTAATTGGATGTGTTTGGGGAAATGGTGGGCTTGAGAGGGGGATTAGTTGCTCTCCAATCACTTTCGACTATTAAAAAGGGTACTAGCCCTTTCAGTTTCCAATCAAATGAGCTTTTTTTTTAAGTTTCTACGATAAAAACTTCTATAAAAGACTTATATGCCCCCAGGGCATAACTTACAACCCTTGCCCTGAGGTCTCTGAGGAGGTTATCATCGTCAAAGACATAATTTCTAAAACTTACAACTACGTTGAACAAAATTGATATGTCAAAATTTTTATAGCATGTGTTTGGGGAAATGGTGGGTTTAAGAGGGGGGTTAGTTGCCCTCAAATTACATCCAACTATTAAAAAGGGCACTAGCCCCTTCAATTTCGAATCGAGTGAGCCCTTTTTGAATTTTTTACGACCAGGCTTTCTAAAAAACCTTATATACCCCCAGGGCATAACTTACAACCCTTGCCATGAGGACTGTAAGGGGAGTGTCATCCTCAAGGACATAATTTCTGGACCTTTCAACTACGTTGAAGGAATTTCTATATCAAAATTGTGATTGGATGTGTCTAGGGAAATGGTGGGTGTGAGAGGGGGGTTAGCATGCCCTCCAATCACTTTCAACTATTAAAAAGCCTACTAGCTCTTTGAATTTCCATTCGAATGAACTCTTTATGATGTTTCTATGAAAAAACTTTCTATAAAAACCTTATATGCCCCCAGGGCATAACTTCCAACCCTTGCCCTGAGGGGTTGTCATCCTCAAAGACATAATTTCCAGAATTTTCAACTACGTTGAACAAAATACCTATTTCAAAATTTTGATTGGATATGTTTGGGGAAATGGTGGGCGTGAGAGGGGGCTTAGTTACCCTCCAATCAGTTTCGATTAGCCTATTAAAAAGGGCACTAGCCCTTTCAATTTCCAATCAAATGAGCTTTTTTTAAGCTTCTACAACAACGCTCTCTATAAAAACCTTATATGCCCCAGGGCATAATTTACAACCTTTGCCCTGAGGGCTGTGGGGGGAGTGTCCTCCTCAAAAACATAATTTCTATGTGGAAATCAACTACGTTGAACAAAATGGCTATCTCAAAATTTTGATTGGATGTGTTTGGGGAAATGGTGGATGTGAGAGGGGGGATAGTTGCCCTTCAATCAATTTCAAGTATTAAAAAGGCCACTAGCCCTTTGAATTTCCAATCGAATGAGCCCTTTTTGAAGTTTCTACGAAAGCATTTTCTATAAAAACCTTGTATATCCCCAGGACATAATTTACAACCCACATCATAAAAGGTTTGGGGGATTTGTCATCCTTAAAGAAAAATTTCCGGACTTTTCAAATACGTTGAACAAAATACCTATCTCAAAATTGTGATTGGATATCTTTGGGGAAATGGTCGGTGTGAGCGGGGGGTTAGTTGCCCTCCAATCTCTTTTGACTATTAAAAAGGGCACTAGCCCTTTCAATTTCCAATCAAATAAGTTTTTGTTGAAGTTTCTACGATAATACTTTCAATAAAAAACCTTATATGCCCCCATGGCATAACTTACAACCCGTGCCCTGAGGGCTCTGAGGGGCTTATCATACTCAAAGACCTAATTTCCAAAACTTTCAACTACGTTGAACAAAATTGATATTTCAAAATTTTTATTGCATGTGTTTTTGGGAATGGTGGGCGTGAGAGGGGGTTAGTTACCCTCCAATTACTTTCAACTATTAAAAACGGTACTAACTCTTTGAATTTCCAATCGAATGAGTTTTTTTCAGGTTTTTAAGACAACACCTTCTATAAAAACCTTACATACCCCCAGGGCCTAACTTACAACCCTTGCCTTGAAGACTGTGGGAGGAGTGTCCTGCTCAGAGATATAATTTCCGGACCTTTTAACTGCGTTGAACAAAAGGGCTTTCTCAAAATTTTGACTGGATGTGTTTGGGGGAATGGTGGGGGTGGAAGGGGTGTTAGTTGCCCTCCAATCTCTTTCTACTATTAAAAAGGGCACTAGTCATTTCAATTTTCAATTGAATGAGCCCTTTTAGAAGTTTCTATGACAACGGTTTCTATAAAAACCTGGGCATAATGCCCCCAGGGCATAACTTACAACCCTTGCCCTGAGGGTTGTTGAGGGGGGGGGTTGTCATCCTCAAAGACCTAGTTTCCAGAACTTTCAACTACACTGAACAAAATGGCTATCTCAAAATTTTGATTGTATTGTTTTTGGGAAATGGTGGGCGTGAGAGGGGGGTTAGTTGCCCTCCAATCAATTTCGACTATTAAAAAGAGCACTAGCCCTTTGAATTTCCAATCAAATGAGCATTTTTTGAATTTTCTACGACGGCCTCTGTATAAACCTTATCTGCCCTAGGGCATAACTTAAAGCCCTTGCCCTGAGGGCTGTGGGTGGAGTGTCCTCCTCAAAAACATAATTTCTATAAGGAAATCAACTACGCTGAACCACATGGCTATCTCGAAAGTTTGATTGGACGTGTTTGGGGAAATGGTGGACTTGGAAGGGGTGTTAGTTGCCTTCCAATCAATTTCGAATATAAAAAAGGGCACTAGCTATTCCAATTTCCAATCGAATGAGCCCTTTTTGAAGTTTTTACGACAACTCCTTCGATACGAAGTTTCCTGGCCAAAAAAAAAAAAAAATAACACATTGTGCCAACATCGTTCTGTATTATGCAGCACCATTGGGCCGTCTAAGATATCAATGGTATTATATTAATGGTCCCGCCACGCTAACATCTGGTCTTCCTTCCGGCCGCCTAGCAATTGCAATGAATAAGAAGTTATCTTGCACTCTTTTTTAATCGTCTGATGATTTTGGTTCTTTTGTTTTGATGTGTGTGTATATGCCAACGGACTACCGAATTGATTCGTCTTATTGTAAATTTGCCACAGCTTGTGCTTTACTTCCCAAATCCATTCATAGGGTTTGGTCAGTAAATAAGTCAATATTTTATTTGTGGCGATTTTAGCACAGATCTAAAATATGAGACTGCACCACTTACTCAAATATTACTTTCCTCCCTTCCTAGTGGCGTTTTTACGCTACCAAAATCGAAGCCGTTTTTTTATGTGCTCAACTCGGGCTCCACTTCTGATTTTGATTTCGTTCTAACAGACACCCACCAGATGCAGGGTACCATGGTTAAAGTTTCAAGCAACATCCTAACAAGCGATCACTTAAGTTCACAGTTTAAAATTAGCTTTTCTCAGCCCCTTCATGTGCAAAAGCCTTAGTGTTTTTTTAAACCTTGCTGGAATCGTCTTGATCTCTCTCTATATCAGAGAACATTAGATTATATGCTGTCAAAAATATGGATCCTATTTCATCTTTTATGTACGTCCATAAACGGGAGCACTCGCGATTTTTATTTTTACTTGGTGGAATCAGTTCATTCAATCAAGGTCCCTGTTTCAGTCTTTCTTCCTTTAACCAAAGTTCGAGTTGGGACACGTAAAAAAGGGTGGAGTAAAAACGTTGAACGTCAGAATGCTAAACATCGACAAAAGCTCTGGTTTCGTATTCGGGCTGACTGAGGGTATCCATGGTTAGGTAGTTTATTTCAAATCGTCAAATATACGAAGCATGTATATAGAAATTCTGTGTTCCAATGGAAACGGCGTAAAATTTGTAATCTTTATTGGGATATTAAAAATAATCCCCGGCTGTCGTGGCTTCATGTGTACAGACTTACCTCGACTTCTTCATCTGAGGACAATCCGATTGATTTAGGCCCTTGGAAAAGAGGATATCAAGGCAGCATGTGCTTGTGAGCACATTGGTCTAGTCAGGGTAGCCAATAAGTTTTGTCTCCGCTTTAAAGGATAAAGTTTTGTCTTCAATTTGTCCAAAAGCTTTCATAGGAAATACTAACAGTATTGTGTTCTTGATGAACGTTATAAGCCTAGAGGTGGGTGGGTCGGACAAACAAGGTAGCCCATGGTGATGACATTACTAAAACCGCTGATGATTTTCATAGCAAATGCGCTGTCATAGCAAATGACGTCCCCTAAGGGGCTAGATCTTTAAGAATGATAATAAATGCATATAAAAAAAAAAACTATGTGCTGCTCATGAAAGCCACGGAGTGATATTGGCCCATGACTTAAATTAAAAGGAGAAAGTGTTCATCGGCTCGACAAATTCCCTCACCTTAATAGTCGGCTCACCAGCAACAACAGCCACCCAAAAGATACATGAAGGTGACTTACCCTTCTGAGCTCAAGGTTCAAAGCCCTTATGCACTATCGGCGTAGCTAGGATATGTCAATATGGCTTAAGTCTCGACTTTTGACATCTTGATTACACTGAAAATAAATGACCAGTGATGACTCACAGTATTTGAAACTAAATGCTTATGCTGAATCATCTCAAATATTAAATTTTTCAATCACCTTAAAATCCAACAAATGAAATCCACCAAGATCTAGCTACAGCAACTTAGGTGGCTTGGTCACATGCAAACGGATGAGCCAGTCCTGTCTCCCGAAAATCATCTTCGAAGGCATAATTTTTGGTTCTCGCCCTTGTCATCATCCCAAAGAGGTAAAAAGATGACTTTTCGCCTCATCGCCTCTTGGGCGTTATTGACGAACAGAAGACCGCAAGGAATACAGAAGACATGTCCATGCCATTACGAAGAAAGGGGCCCCTCTACGACCTTTAAGGACAGACCGGACTTAAGTCGAGTTAGTCAAGATATAAGCATAGAAAATGGCCAACCTGCTTTGCCACATTATATGTGTCTTAAATATTTCGTTTAAAATTCTCTAGTAATTCTCTCTCACAATGTTTTGATTTGTTACGTTTCCTATCAAAGTTAGGTTAACAGGTAGTTAAGAGTTCTGGAATCTGGAAGTAGAATCCTCCCCTCTTCGCTAAGGACTTGAGAGGCTTTCCTTCTTCTGAATCAAACTGACATATTTCACTATAGTGTATTAATTCGGTTAATGTCTTTTATGAACTTGAATATTAATTTGAGATCTTCACTAAAGTCTTTTGAAGATATTTCAATACTTAGTAAATCATCTGGTACCACTATTCTTCTTTCTTTCATGAACTTCCTTATTTGTTTTTTTTTCCTCCATTCTCCGACATTGAAACACCATATGATTCACCGTCTCCTCTTCACCGCAATATGTGCATTTTCCATCTTCACCATAAAATCTAGCTCTATATGCTTGTGTTGCTGCATGTCCCGATCTTAGTCTTAATATCATTCTCGCTTCCGACTTAGTTAGTTCATCATACACTGCTTTATGAAATCGTTTATCTTTCTTGTCCACTATGTATCTATTCATTGAAAACGCTTTAATGTCTTCGAATGCCTTTTCAATTAATAGCTTTATAATTTCCGATATTCTATTTACAATCTTTGTAGTAATAGTTTCCAAGACACGTTCATCTCCTTCCGCTGCACTTTTCGCCACTTCGTCCGCTAATTCATTTCCCTCTATATCTGCCTGCCCTGGCACCCACTCAAGCACAATTTCGATTCCTTTTTCCAGTACTTTTTGTATTTCACTGTGGCAATACATAATTTCTCCAGCATTCGATTGAGACGTATAAATATTTTTCAATGCCTCTAGGCCACTCTTAGAGTCCGAACAGATACTATAGGTATCGTTCTTGGATGCATCCGTAAATATATCCACTGCTTCGCTATATTTTAAATCTTTCGACATTCTAAAGGACTTCGCCACGTCAAGACCGTCCCATATTTCAAACTTAGTTTCACAAGGGAATGTTCTAGCTTTCCATTGCGGGACAATCTCCAGATTCAGCACTCTCAGCATTTCCGTTAGACTGCACTCGTTTGTGAACCGTTCCATAATTTCCTTGGCTCTTACTAATCCATGCAATTTTATGCTTGAACACCATAATCTTCCACCTTTAAGAAGCTTAGATTTAATTAGATTGGATTTGTCTGCAGTCCATGTCTTTCTCAAAAACTTTAAAGCTATAATTTCTCTCCTAGCAGCAAGATTGACAAGTCCACTTTCTGATAAAAGAAATGACCTTGGGGTGGTTTTTCTTGCAGAAAAAGCTATTCTTATCGCACTGTATTGGATTGTCGCTAATTCTTCCAGCAATGACTTACTGCCTGCACAGTATATAAGGCTACCATATTCCATCTTAGGTCTTATATATTGTAGATAAAATTCTACCGTGAATTGTGGCTTTGGACCAAAACTAGCACCAGAAAGCATCTTCATAATATTTATCCGTCTTTCGCATGCTGTCTTCAAAGTTTTTATATGGGGTTTGAAAGTTAGGTTTTTATCAAAAGTCACACCAAGCCACTTAAATTCATTTACAAATCATATTTGCACGCGGTTCAGCATTAACTTAGGTAGTGAAAAATTCCTTTTCCTGGTTATCAGCATCGCTTTGGTTTTCTGAGTTGAAAATTTAACACAGTTTTCTCCTGCCCATATTTCCAACGAGTTAAGTGTTTCTTGAATAGTCTTTTGTCCTTCTTCTATGCTATTGGTGATAGCCCATAGACCATTATCATCAGCAAATATTCCAGCTCTTTCACCACCATTGTCCAACGGGATGTCAAACTTACTAATATTATAATAATCAGGCCCCAAAGCCGAGCCTTGAGGGACCCCTCTAAGCCTCAATATTCTCCTTGCTGATATTGCTTTTCCTATCTTCACGTTTACTTCTCTTTTCATTAGAAAATCATGTGGAAAACCAAGTAAACGTCCTTTAATCTTCGCTTCTAGCACCCCTTCAAATATATGTCTGTGAACCATGCTGTCAAATGCCATTTTCACATCAAGGAATACTGCTATTAAAAACTTCGAATTTTCCAAAGCAAATACTGCGTCATTTATAAACATTGTCAAAACTTCTGTGGTAGATCTTTGTTTTCGAAAGCCGCACTGAATATCCTTTTAATAGTTTTGCTTTCTCTAACGCCCAATTTAGTCTGAGTTTCACTAATCTCTCGTAGACTTTACCTAATACCGGAAGAAGAGTTATCATTCTGTAGTTTTCCAATGTGGATGAATATTTTCCTTGTTTTGGAATCATAGTGACTATTCCATCTTTCCATATTTTTGGGAAACATCCTTTGTCAGAAACAATTTTCATGATGTCTATTAATACACTTATCCATCTCTCATCCAACTGTTTGACAAATTGAGGATAAATTCCATCGTTTCCTGGGGCTGTTTGTGGCAGTTTTCCAAGCACTCTTTTCAATTCACCAAATAAAAATGAGTTGTTGTATTCTTCTTCATTACCTTTCTCACTTAGTCTCTTTGCTTTGGCAATAATTTGTGCTTCTTGGTTACTTAATTCATCTTGATGGCCTATCACCGACTCCACATATTCTGCTGCTCTGTCTGCCTTCTCTTGATCTTCAGTAACTATCACGCCATCTACAATCAAAGGACTGTTCTCAATGTTTTCTTTCTTCCCATTAGCTAAATTTTTCACCACACGGTAAACTTGATTTGCAGGTTCTCTGAAATCAAATCTTTCTAAAAGTTCTTCAAAAGATGTTTTCTTTGCTTCAATGATTTTCTTTCTAAATATCGCATATCTTCTTTGACACAACATGTAGTTTTCAAAATTTGGTGATTGGTAATACATTTTCCTTGCTTTGGCTAACTCTCTTTTTTCCAGAGTACAGTTTTCATTCCACTATAGACTAAATTTTTGCCCTTTTTGTCTTCCTCCTGTCTTAGGGATCACCTGTTCTGCAACTTCTCTCAGTTCATTTTGGAATGTCTCGATTTTTGCTTCAAAGTCTTCCTGACAATTCTCTTTACTTCTAATGTCTATGTCTTTCAATTTTTCTTTAAATAAATCCGAATTTGCTTTCTTCAGATTCAGCTTCCTATCTGTTTCGTTTTGAATTCTTGTAGCATTGTGGGAATACAGCTCTGTGATTATTGGGTAGTGATCAATATACAAACATGACACATTGTCATTCTTTATTTCTACCTTTGGAGCTAAGCTCGCTGATCCCATAACGAGATCTATTGTTACTGTTCTTCCTGTCCTTCCATTAAGTATTTTGTTTGTTTGTTTTTATGTATATTGTAAAATAAATCCCAGTTATAAATTGAAGTCTGGCTGGCAAGTTTTTGGGAGTCAAAAGAGAAACTTCACCATTCTCTAGCAGGAAGTCTGCTACAAAATTTTCCATTTCTATTTTCTAGTCCACAATTGCACCATGCTCTATGATGAACATTAAAATCTCCCATTATCATCACTTTCTCTCCTTTAGGTACTATGTCCAGTATTTTTTGTAACTTTTCAGGCGTTTTCATCTGGAATGTAGCCATTAAATATATTCACTTTCAATGATGGTGACACGTATAACTTACATCCGATCACTTCCATCTCACAAAGGTCATCAAGATTAAAATAGATAGGAGTGTAATTGAGTGGTTTCTTGATTCCAATTATGACTCCTCCACCATCTTTATCCAATCTGTCCATTCTAACTACTTTGTAATTCCGAAACATAGGATTCATATATGGTTTTAAGAAAGTCTCTTGAATACAGAAAATATCGGCATCGACACTGGTACAATAGTCCAGCAAAAGATCTTTGTTCACTTTAACCATAGATCGAGCGTTCCATGAAATAATTTTCAGCCTTTGTCTCAAAGTCATTTGCTTTTACACTGTTGAATTACTGAACTACAATCCAGCTCTGCAATTCCTAGGTTTTCGATAAACTTACATAATTTCTCTACCTTCTCTTTTAACGGTAAGTTTGCCATATCCAATAATTCTGGTGATAGAAAAAGTCCAATAAAATTTTGTTTGCAGTATTGTTATAACTTGTGTAACTTCAAGTTGGGGCACATTGTGTGTTCTCACTGAATGTTCTTTGTAAACATTCTTACTGACAACTTCAGCATATGATCCGTATACAGTTTCTGCTCTCCTGTAGCTTGTCTGATGTTTCTCTGCCACTTTCAACACTTCCAAATTCTTTCTTCTAACACTACATAATGATGAGGTAGAAGGATGGTTTCCTTTGTAATTTACACACCTGAAATAATCTGCTTTCTTTTGTTGTTCTAAGTTTTTCAATGGGCAAACAGCTGACTGATATTTACCAGCACATCTTAGACATAAATCTTCTTTGGCCATGCAATTCTTCTTGACATGTCCATATCTTTGACATTTGTGGCACTGTATTATTGGTCTATAATATTTTTGCACAATTCGTTTCCTACCACACATCCAAACTGCAAGTGGCAGGAAGTTACTTTCAAAAGTTAATAAAATTGCCAGGTTTTCCTCTGGCTTCCTTGATTCACGATTGAACCGCTTTTGTCTTTTTGTACTTATGACTGAAATTTGACTGTCAATACTTTCCATTACCTCATGTTCTGACAGTTTCAAGGGGATACCTTTGACTATTCCTCTCACAGTATTGCTTCTTTTCTGAATGTCCACATTTAATCCTCCAATCACCTTTATACTCTTCATTTTTTCACATGCTTCTTCTGTTTTAACAAATATGATCATCTTCTTTCTTTCGTTGAAAGTTTCAAATTCAAATGGATCACCTTTCAGTATTTCTTTCAGGCATTTACCAAGGCTGAAGTCTTCTGGAAGTTTCTTCGATGTATCTACTTCATTAAGTTCCGCTACCATTCCAAATCTGTAGAGATCTTCTTCTGGGACTTTGAACTCCTGATTTACTATGAACTTCTCCTTTTGAGGCATCTTCTTGCTGGCATCAGCATGTGAGTATGTCACTGAATCCATTCTTTGGTTCATTTGGTTAGCTTTCTCAAACTGAGGTTGTGCACTGACTGATTCAGATGCTCTTCTTTTCACTGCTGTCTTTTTTGAGCTACTGGCAATACCTTCTGCTTCATAAGGGCTTATGCAGTTCTCTAAATCCACATCCAGATCACAAGGTAAAGATGGAAATTCTTGGTCATATAAAGGGGTATATCGGTTTTGAGTGGCGATCATTGGCACATAAGTCGATGAACTAGGTATACACAGATTTGGATGATGTAAGTTTACTGGAGGGCTGCTTGGTGTCTGAATTGGTACAAACACTTCTCCATATTGGTTGACCATATGGATACCCTGTGCAGCTTGCATCATGTATGCATTATTCAGCAATGGAGGTGGAGCCCCTGGCTCCATTCTTCTAGATTCTGATTTATCTCCAGACCACTTTAAAAGTCTCTTTAAAACTCAACTAAAATATCCAGTCTAATGTCCAATTACCACCGAAATTCTCAAAAATACCACAAATATTCTCACCAATGACTAGCTCTAGGCTCCACTAAGATTGGGTTTAATTTTGAAATTATTCTTGTAGGCTATAATTATTAGGTCACCAATTAAAATTACCAAAAGTGTCTGTTTCTTATTTAGAAAAAAGGGTCAAAGCCTTGAGTAACACTTGCTAAATTTCAGTTGCCAGATTGTTTCTATTATGCTATAGGCTAACCTATCTTAGTAGGCCATATGCTGAACTGCAACCAATAACTTTCACCATCAAAGAACTCTTTACTTAGGCTATTAATTCATGTTTAATAAATTCAAATTCACCAGCTATTCACCTAGCTCTAAGCTCCACTAAGATTGGGTTTAAATTTTGAAGTTATTTTTGTAGGCTATGATTATTAGGTCACTGATTAAATTTACCAAACGTGTCTGCTTCTTCATTTAGAAAAAGGTCCAAGCCTTGAGCAACACTTGCTAAATTTCAGTTGCCAGATTGTGTCTATTATGCTATAGGCTAACCTAACTTGGTAGGCCATATACTGAACTGCAACCTGAGAAATTTAGAACACACTTTTCTAAAACCATTAAAAAGGGCAAAAGACTTGATAAGTTCTTATGAATCACCAATATTCAATACTAAAAGATTTTTAACTTGAAGTAAAGATTTTTCGTAGTTAAGCGTTTTTTTGACGGCGAAAAAAAATTCAAATGTTTGCTGCGCTACCACAACTGATAAGCGTCAAAATTTTCATGGTCTTTAATAAGAAGAAGTTAAAGAACTCGTAAAAGTTGAGAAAGTCTTTTGAGGTAGATAGAAATATTAATTCTAGTGTGGGTTAACACTGCGAACCAAGTTGACTGATACTACAGATTAAAGACTTTATACTGAGTTCTACTCGTGTTGTTTGTGGTTTCTTAGGGTGCAATTATACATGCCACAGCTTAGCCCTGTTGTCATCAGGCCTAGGCTATCTTAGCCTATTGCAATTTATTTCATCACTGTCAGCCTTCATCTTTTGAAGAGAATAGTTTTCATTGGCTTTCAGTGACAAAATTCAAGCACAACTGGTTGCCATAAGTTAGGCTATATTGAGCACAAGATAGGCTTATGCTAGGATAGTCTGACCCAAATTTTATCAAGTAGCCTAAACATCTGTGATTAACTTGTGTCAAAGGTATATTCACTAGCCTAATTTAAAGGGTAAATTTACTGAGCTACTCACAAATGAAATAGCTAAGTAAACAGACATTATTTCAGAATCAGGAGTTCATCCTGGATTTAAATATAACCTAAAATCCATTTCTGGTATAAGTTCTATATTAACACACTAATCAGATAGATAAAAAAACATACCACTAGCATCAGAATTTCATCCTTAATTTAAATACAACATTCATTTCCATTGCAAATTATTTTCAAAATTAGACTTCTTAGTTTATTCAATTTTAGCTTCTTCAATTTTCTTGTTTTAGGCTGTATATTTGTACATTAGGTAGTGGGGGGGGGGAGGTTGAAGTTTAGTTCCAACTCCCCGAAATGGGATAAGCTTTATAGGCTATTAACACACTTAATCACATAGATAAGAAAAAAAAACTGGATACCACCAGATGGCTAATTTGACAGTGTATATATATACAAATCTTTAAATTAGTCAACCTATATTTTAAGCCTATGAGTCCAGCTGGACAAAAGGAAACATATTAAGAAGACAATTCTTACTCCATATTATGTAGAATAATCCTAGTTAACACATTTTGCAGGAAGAGAGCCTTTATCTTCACTTCTTTCCTTGTTTTTCCAGTTTTTCTAAGAAATTCATGAATTTCTTAGAGCCTATAGGCTATATTCACAGAATATATACCCCCACCCCCCTAATGTGTAAGATATATACATAGAATTGCATCATCAATCTAAATATAACAGCCATTTGCATCACAAATGAACTTTACTTCCTTATTAGCCATGTGGTGGATGTCCTAAAAAACATACCACTAACATCAGAATTTCATCCAGAATCCCAAAACAACATTCATTTCTGTTGCAAATTATTTTCAAAATTACTTCAAAGCTTCTTTAAGTTTCTTCAATTTGGAAAATACTGAATTAGTGTGTTAATATAAAGCTATTTTTCATACAAAATCACTGCTCAACAAGATTTAGTATATGTCAATTTAAATTAGGGCTCTCAACAAAATTCATTATTTTTTAAATCAAATTACCACCATGACATTTCTATAAAAAAAAAACAAGAAAATTGAAGAAACTTAAAGAAGCTTTGAAGTAATTTTGAAAATAATTTGTAACAGAAATCAATGTTGTTTTGGGATTCAGGATGAAATTCTGATGTTAGTGGTATGTTTTTTTATCTATGTGATTAGCCTAAACATCTGTGATTAACTTGTGTCAAAGGTATATTCATTAGCCTAATTTAAAGGGTAAATTTCCTGAGTTACTGACAAATGCAATAGCTAAGTAAACAGACATTATTTTAGAATCAGGAGTTCATCCTGGATTTAAATATACCCTAAAATTCATTTCTGGTATAAGTTCTATATTAACACACTAATCACATAGATAAAAAAAACATACCACTAACATCAGAATTTCACCTACTTAGTAAATTTTTGGACTAACTCACAAATGAGATAGGCTAGCTAAGAAACAGACATATCTTTAGAATCAGGATCCTATTCTTAATCCTAATATAATATCTATTTCTGTCAGAAAATAAACACTACCTCCCCCACCCCCTCCCTAATGTGTAAACATAGGCTGACACCCGGAATTCCTTTAGCTAATGAATTGTTCATTATTTTGACAAACTTTTAAATCAGTTTGAAAATTGAGAGTTCAGAGCATATATAAAATTCAGGGTGTATATTGGTACATTAGGGGGGGGTTGAAGTTTAGTTCCAACACCCAGAAATGGGATAAGCTTTATATTAACACACTAATCACATAGATAAAAAAAAAACATACCACTTATTTTTTAAATCAAATCACCACCAGATGTACACTGTTACAAAGAAAGAGGAGCCTTGGCAACCTTCAAGGACAAACAGGACTTAGGCCAAGTTAAAAGCATAAAAAAATAGTCATCCTGCTTTGCTACATTGTCACAAATGTAAATATTATATTTGGAAATGGCATAAAACAAGGATTTTTCTTTTATTAACATGTTTCCTTCTGGAGCCAATAATTTCCACTTTTGCTGTATTACCTAAGAAAAAAAAGGCTAGTACCATTTATTTCCCCATTCAGTGCTGTTTTCAAATAGGGTAATGTACCAGTTATCAGATTGTAAGAAACATATTTATCTATAAGTAAAGATAGTTAAATTTACATACCACTAAAATACAAGAAATATTGATCACTTTCTTGCATTGGAAAACTTGTGTTTTTTCCATTTGAAATGTCATCATATAATTTTTAATTGCCCCAAAGCTGATGTCACTTACCAGTGACAAGCTGATTCTGAAAGTCAAACTCCTAGAAAACTGGTAAACACTTTCAAAATCAGCTTGGAACTCCAACAAATTGATATGAACAACCAAAACTGATGAGATTGCAATTACCTGCAACTGGAATTAATTAAAACTATGACTACTTTTGAATGTGACTACTTACAACTGCAACTTCTTGTAACTACTGGTGACTTTGACTATGAGTACTTGTAAAGTGCAACTAAAAAGAATTAAGACTGTTTGTGATAGCAACTACTACTGCTACCAATGTGATTGCAACTGTGACTGCTACTGTTATAACTACTTGTACTGCTACTACTACAACTACCACAATTACTAAAACTATTGAACTTATCAAGAGTTTAGGTGCATTCAGTTTGTCAAAATGACACACGAATGCAATATCTCAGTAACAGGATAAGATATTATGTTGAAATTTTCAGGGAAATTTAAGGGGGGTTTAAAACTAAACCATAAGATACTATGTGTATCTGGATTGTCAAAAGGGCACCAATATAATATCTCAGGAACAGCTAAGAGTATTACTTAAGAACTTTCAAGACATTTTTTTTTATGTTTAACTAAATCAAAATACAATACATGCTTCCAATTTTGTCAAAGGGCATATCTGTGCAATCTAAGGAACACATAAGTTTATCAAGTTGAAACTTCCTGGGTAGGCTATATTGAGGGGATTTTGAGCTAAAACAAAAAAGTATGTGTGTCCAGGTTGTCAAAGTTGTATACCTACAATATCTTAGGAATGTCTAAGGGTATTAAGTTAAAACTTTCAGGGCACATTGAGCTAAATCAAAAGATACTATGTGCATCCAGATGGTAAAGACATTTGTAATATCTCAGGAACAGCTAACAAAATTAAGTTGAACTTTTAAGGCATGTTGAGCAGAATGTTTGATGAACCTATGTGTATGTTCAGAGTTGTACCACAATAGTGGTCTGGATGTCTTCAATCCTGTAGAAGCCCAAGATTATGCCAATTTTCAATCCATTTATTTGAATTAGGCCAATATTCCACAGACCCATCTATCCAAAGTTCTATAGTAAAATTATTACCAAGACTTTTTCCAAAATATAAATACAAGAGTGGTCTGAAAAGTTTCTCAACTTGAAGATTGCAGAACTCATTAATAAATGTCAGGGAATATAGTTGTGCATCTTAAAATAGTAACACATCAAAGTTTCAGCCATTTTTATTGAGTAGTTTTTATTTGACTGCTGTTTGAGTGAGTCACTGCTAGTGTTTGTGTGAAAAGGGAAAAATTGAGTATTGAGCTGTCATACAATATTTGTTTTGAAAGGAAATACATGTAGGCAAATCAAAGATGATTTAGACTCTGTGTACAGGGACTCTTCATTGTCACTTACCACAGTGAAATTTTGGGCAGCTGAATTTAAATATGGCCATAAGAGCTTGGGAGATGATGAATGTTTAGGACATCCAACAACTGTAACTATTGACAAAAACATTGGTACTAAAGGAATGCCAATGGTGGTCACCAATTGGTGTTAAATGACCTCCAAAATTAAAGTGAGAGAGATGGAAGAGGCAATGAAAATATACAAAGAATGTGTTTGTCACATATTAAATCAAGATCTAGGCATGAGAATGCTGTCCATGCATTTGGTTCTGTGTTTGCTAATGTTAGACTAAAAATGTGTTCAAATGAACATCTGCAATGCTCTGTTGGGGACAGTTTAGGTGCAATAAATCCAAGTTTTGGTGCCAATTAATTACTATAGATAAAACTTGGATATTATATATCTGAAACAAAAATGCAGTCAAAATAGTGGACTGCAAAGGGGGAACTGGCTCCAAAAAAAAGGAAAATCTGTTGTTTTTTTTGGCTAGGAAAGTGATAGTGACTGGTTTTTGGGATAATTGATTTTCTTCAAAAAGGGAAAACCATTACAGAAGAGTACTACACATCTTTACTTGCCAAGCTAAAGGCAGAAATTGCAGATAAACAGCCACATTTGCAGAAAAAGAAAAACCTGATAACAAGTCCCCATCTCACACCTCAAAAGTTGTCACGGCAAAAATCCATGAATTATTGTTTGAACTGCTTGACCATCCACCTCATTTGTCAGATCTAGCCCCCAAGTGATTTCTTTTTGTTCAATCAACTTAAAAATGTGCTTGGAGGACAAAGATTTTTGTCAAATGAGGAGGTAATCACCTTTGTGAATAATTATTTTGCAGAGAAGAATGCAAAGTACTATTTTGAAGGATTAAAGATATGGGAGCATTAATGGGAAAAGTGTATAGTCACAAGGAGACTATGTAGAAAAATAAAAATAAATTTTAAGATAAACATTCTTGTATCTATGTTTGGTCAGAAACTTTTAAGACCACCCTTGTAGCAAACCAAAATTCTTAAAATGTTTTTACAAATATTCCTTTTATTATATTTTAATAATAATAAAAAAAAAATTCTACAAAGGAAGTTTTTCAAAGACAAGTGAAGGGCTGCATTAAACCTAAAACGAGTAGGGAAAAGCCAAATAATAATTCAAGTGTAAAAGGAACATAAATCACTATAAATGAATAAGCTGAACCCAAAACGAACAGAAACTACAATAAATAATCAAGCTAAACTTAAAGCAAACAGAAACTACTACAAACAGGAGTATGGCTAACTCCCCCTGTGTCTTGTAAAAATCAGAACATCATTTGCACTTAACTGAAAACAAAATACATTTTGAATATTTTCTCTTTTATAGCATTAATATATACAAAATTGCTGAGACTTTCAGGAATGATTATGAATATGTAACAAACTGTGATTCTGCTTTTCCTCAAATTTTTTCAGTAATCTTGTTTAATATAATTTGCTTTCCTTATTTTTTGTTGATGTTGTGACAAACAAATAAAGCTTGAAATAAGGGTATTTTTCAGTTAAGTGCAAATGATGTTCTGGTCTTTGCAAGGCATAGGGGGCATATCCCTACTCCTGTTTGTGGTTGTTTCTGTTTGTTTAAGTTTAAATTGATTACTTATTTGAAATTTCTCTTAGTTTTGGGTTTTACATATTTATTGATTGTGATTTATGTTTTTTTTATGCTTGAAATACTATTTGACTTTATTTCTGCTTGTCTTATGTTCAATGTAGCTCTTTACTTTTCTTTGAAAGTTTCTTCTGTAGAAAGAGCTTTTTAAGATTAATATCTAAAACGACAGAAAGTCTTTTAATGGATTGGAACTGGTGAGCTATCTTTAAAAAAGGGAAATTCCACTATTATAAGTTAAAAAAGTGAGAAAATAAAAATTTCCATGGCAGCTGTTGGGCTTTATTTTGCCAAAAATGTCATGATTATAGAATATTTGCAAAGGAGGAGGGTATTCAAGACCTCCAAACTTTTCTTTTCTGGTTCAAGTAACTAAATAGAATATGTACATTTTCCAATGCCAGTTTTTCTTTGCTATTTAACTGTGCTTTCAGTCTGATTGTTACTATGTATGGCATTATTATATTGTTCTACACATACACCACCAGAATTTTCTTGCTGCAATTTCCAGACAGTTTTTTATTTCTTAAAAGAGTTTCTAGAATAAGTAAAAACCATCAAGAGGAAAGAAACAAAGAAAAGTCCATATATCCTTCAAAAAATGTTCACCATCAACAGGAAGTTGAATATCTCTTTGGAATAAAAGTTTTTTTTTTCTTTTTTTAAAATCTTGAATTAAAAGACAGGTAGCCATTTCTCAGTTTGAACTTAAATAAATTGTTCCAAAAAAAGAGATATTCAGAAAAAAATCTGAGCTACATGAAACCAAAGACAAGTAAAAATAAAGTCTAGTACTAATTTAAACTTAACTATCAGTTGATAAATGATACCTACAACAAACACAAATTACTACAAACAGGACCAGGGCTGATGACACCCAAGCCTTCTAAAGGCCAGAAAATCATTTGTGCATAACTGAAAACAAAATATATTCTAACATCAAAATGTATTCTACAATGTCAGGATTCAATATATTCTGTTTGGTAATAGTGCAGCTCATTCCCTTTTTGGAACTAAAATAAAATACCAAAATTATCTTTGGATCTTAATTTGCTCCAAAGTGCAAATTAAGGTAGTTAATTAATGTAAATTCTGAACTGAACAAATGCTTATACAGTAATCCAATTTTTATTCCATTACATTAAGAAAATTTTACTTATTCAATTTTCAGAGTCACTTCCAGTTTAACTGCATCCAAGTCTCCTTAACCCCCCTCTCTGTTGTCTGGAATCAGACCTAGGCTGTATACAAAGGTTTGCTGTTCTTTTTTTTTTTTCTCAGAGTCACAATTTCAACCAAATGTTAATGTGCATTTATTCATCTTGCAATGCTTGTAAATTTCAGGTATGAGAATTAAGCTAAATAATTGGATGATGTTTTCAAGTGAGTCAATGCCAGCCAGTGAATTAATTCGTGATACAAAAAGATGGAGATGCATATTCTTTTGTCATGTGAAAACAGCCACAATGTGCATTGGACTTTGGCATATGGTAAGCTACCATTTCTTTCAAATGCATAAAATTAAATGAATCAGTTAAAATGAATAATCATGTCAAACAACAGAAATTATCACAAGCAGGGGTAGAGCTACTACCTTATTAGCCTTCTGAAAGCCAGGGCCTCAATTTTGCTTTACTGAAAACTAAAAATATTTCTAGCGTTTTCTCTTTTATAATAAAAGAACTTTGAAAAATTAAAAATTTCTGGTAATGCATGGAATGAATATCATATGTATAAAAAATAATTGGTCTACTTTCTTTAGTTGTATCTAGTGATCATGATTAGCATGGTGATTTTCTTCTTTGATCATCAATGTTCTGGTAAATAAAAATTACATTGCTCATTTTCAATATCATTCATAAGACAATCAAGCTGTTAAGGGGTTTGGGAGGGAGGGGGATAGTACTTCTTAGTTGTAAATCTTTATTAGCCCTGTGATATTATTTTTTATTGTGGGTGTTGTGGATATTATGACCAATAAAAATCATACTGCTCAAAATGCAGATTGTTTTCAGTAAAGTATAAATGAGGCTTTGGCCTTCTAGAAGGCATAGAGGGCATGAGCCATACTCCTGTTAGTGGTGATTTCTATTCCTTCTAAATTTAATGGGATAATTAGTTTTAATGTTTGATTCATTTGGTCATTCTTGTGGTATCTATGATCTTTATGTTTGATAATTATTCATCATAATTTCTTTTGATTTGGATCTCATTCCTGCATTGATAATAATTTCTGTTTGTCTTAAGTTTGGATTACCATATGATTTTATTTCTGCTTGTCATAGGTGTTAAAATGGCTCTTTACTTTTCTGTGAAGAATTCCTTTCTTTAAAAAAAAGTATTAAAAAAATCATTTGCAGATAGGCATTTGAGACCTCTGTTCTAAGGCTCTCAGACATTTTAAGTTTGTTTATGTAGTTTTCCTCCAACTTTGTGTAGTTTTAAGTTTGTTTGTGTAGTTTTCCCAAGAACATTCTCTTGTGGGGTTGGGCGTTTCCCTATGTTTGTGAAATTTTGTAATTTTTTTTTTAACTGGTAATCTTTGATGGATATCAGAAACTTAATGAATTTTGTCCATGGGCAATTTATATATATATATATATATATATATATATATATATATATATATATATATATATATATATATATATATATATATATATATATATATATATATATATATATATATATATATATATATTCTAATTAACACTCTTTTCTTCAGGTTTTATGGGAGCACATTGGATTAATAGGAGCATATTTGATGTTGTTGTTTTTGTTTTGTTTTTTGTTGTTGTTTTTTTGCACTCTTGCTTGCATGACAAAAGTGTGTTTGGCTTGCTATCAGAGAGTCCCTTGTTTTTTTTTCTTTTTTTGTACAAAAAAAATAATAGTTTATTTATAAAAAAGGGGTCTAACGCAAACTTATATTTTGGGGTTTAGTGCTTGCCTGTTAAAGAGTAATTATAAATCAGTTAAAGTGATTGGGTGTTCAACCAAGTAAAAGGCATTTGTTTAATCCTTTATCTGAGGTAATTTCAATTGAAACCCACGTCCTTTGTTTGTGGTAAAAATGACTTAAATGTTGCAAATACATTATTATCAATACTGCAACAAAATAATATGGAAGCTAAGTTCTTAAAACTTATGTTGTTCCAGGCAATTTATCCGCTGAAATTGGGTCATCAGAAAAAAAGAGATGTAAATTGTAATTATATCAATGGATGTAAATTGTAATAAAATTTATGCAATCCAAAATTACATACTTCTACAAATTATAGGTAAATTTGAGTAGGGAACAGGCAAATATATAGAAATGTATTTGTATCTAGTGAGCATATCAAGGCTACTCAAATAGGTAAACCATATGAAAAATACAAAAACAATCGAACAAATTTTAGATACCAGAAGGTCTAGGCTTAGACTGTTTTGTCTTTTAAATGAGCTAGAGGGGTCCTGTGAAAATTTCTGTTTGTGCATCGATTTTCAGTATACAATCTATTGATTTTAGTTAGATTATTTGTCTCAACAATTTGTGGCTAATTTTCAGGCTATTAATATTCTGAACTTGTCCCTGATCACTGCAATTCTGCTTCACTCAAATCTGCCTGATAAGATGGATTCAAAAGTTGGTAATAATCTACAGGACGTTACTTCCCTAAGGTAGGCCAAACTAAAATTTAAATTGAACTTAAATTGATTATTTTGCATAAAATTGTATGAAGTTGAAATATATGTATATATATATGTATATATATATATATATATATATATATATATATATATATATATATATATATATATTATATATATATATATATATATATATATATATATATATATATATATATATATATATATATATATATATATATAATTGTATATATAAAACCTATGATTTAGTGATATGATGTAATGTCATCTTCTTTTTCTGAACCTTATAAGGTTCATTGTGTTCTGTTTGCAGCAGTCTGGTCTTGTCCGCCTTTTTTTAGAAAATGGTAAAAGTCTAACCTCTGTGTCTTATACGGAAAATGAAGACCTCGGTATGATTGATGAATATTAGATAGTGTTTTTGAAAGTTGCACATAATTCTTACTTGGGACCAAAAGTATGGTCTTTGTCTGTCCTTGAATCAGAGCCCACAGTGTGTAGATTGGAGTAGTTTCATAGTCTATGTTGAAGAAACTGTTTGAAGTTGTTTCACCAAGTTTTATTTTTCCATTTTTATTATTGCTTTCGAATTTAAAGCTGAATTCAAGAATGCAAGCTGGCAGCCATCATTTTCAAAATGAAATTTGACTAAATCCAATAATGTTTAAGGCTTGCAACAGTTTCCAGGCCTCTTCAAGAAACACTATTTTAGAATAGTAAATAGTAGAATTTAACTATACAAAAAAGGAGCCCTTGCCACAAATCCGAAAATGTTGCGATTGATGCTACTGAAATTTCAGTTTTTGGTTTCAGTTGAGTTTGTCATTTCATTCTCTAAGTGTAGGACGTGGTAGAGGTATGGTGGCACATGTGCCTCCTAATTTTTCATTGATGCCTCATTGGTAAAGAAAGTGGAGCCTATGATTTGCTGCTTTCTTTGCAGTTTTATTAGAAAATAAAACTGCAAAAAAAAGAAAAAATGAACGTTCGAACCAAAACAAATAGATTTTTGTTTAGTGCAGAGCAATAATCCTCGATGAACCGATTAAATTACGCTTTTAAAATATGTCCTCATTTCTAGAATTATGAGGGGCTGAAAACTTTGGTGTTGAAATGTAGGCTACATTTTGAAAAAAATGATCCGTACGCTTGCAAAAATCTACAGGTTGTTACTTCTCTAAGCAGAGTCATATCCATGATTTTTTTTTTCGGAGGAGGGAAGGTAAAGAAAACTTTAAAAAACGCATCCAAAATGTTTTACATTCTTATTTTTAAGCCCCTTAACTCCTCCCTTGAATGCGGCCTTGTCTCTAAGCTAGATTGACCTAAAATATTTAATTCATTTTAGATTGATCGTCCTGTATGAAGTTGTACTAATGACTACAAAAAAATTGACTCGGCATAAAAACGAGTTAATTCTTATTAGTACTACTGCTAACAACTCACTGCAGCACCTAGCTGCCTGAGGCCAGTACAGAAACGCGGGCTCCTCCTCCTTACCAATCTTTTGAAATCCTCCCTCTTTACACCCTCCCAAAAAGTTCCTATTTCCCTTAAATCTTTCCTTATGACGCTAAAGTTTGACTGTTTGTCCCAATTTTTAAGAACGGCTATTGAAACACAGTGACCGTTTAATTAGAATAGGAAGCTTTTCAAAAGTGCTAACAGCTTTAGCGTAAAGAGCAAGTGAGGAAGGGGCAACTCTTCATATACAGAATAATTTCTGTTTGTTTTGAGTTTTAATCTTGCTCCTTGCTTTCAGTTAAAAAAAAACATGTTTTTTTAAAATTTAATCTCCAGTAAGAACTGATTGATGTTATACATAGTTAGAAATTTGACCTGCGGCAGTTAACTGTGATTAGGGTAATTCGGGTTGGTTGCCCTGCCCCAGAAATATAAGTATCACGAGGTGCTTTCCGCATAACCTTTGAGAGTTACGATCATATGTATAGGATGAGGTACCCAGCAGTTGAACAGCTAATCACCACTTCAACAGTTAAATCATTGTAAAAATCTCTGTTACATTACCTAGAAGTGGGATTGTTTCACCATTGAATTTGTCTAGATTTTTTTTTAATAACAATTTGAATAGCTTGAATATTTTAGCCAAAAAACAATGCTGCATAGTTTAGATGCACTGAAACTTAATAGTGGAGCCTAATCTACATGCATTTAAAGCTTGAGTTTAATCTTGAAAAATGCTCTCTAATCTTGAACTCAGTATCTTGAAACTAGAACAAAGTATCTAAAACAAACTCAATCTTTGACATATTTAATCTAAGACAATTCTTTATTTTATGTGGTCAAGTAAGCCTCAGCAATATAGTAATTTGTTTTTATCTTTGTTTACTGAATTAAGCCATCTATTGGGCTTGTGTCTATGGTTTGATCTGTGTCTCTTGTTTGTTCTTCCGCCCGTAATAATTAGTGCCGAATTATAGAGTGCATATTATTTATAGTAATATCTTTCGGCCAGTTGCTGCTTTTGTCCTACTGAAATATTACTCTTATCTTCGCCTAGCCCTAGTTTTTCGTGCTTGCCTCTCCATCGGTCTAGTCAGATATTTGCATGGGTATTGAATAATAAGTGGTTGAATTTGAACCAGCAATTTGAGTCTTTTGTTTAGCGATAGAAGGGGCCACAATTTTTATTTATCAGCATTTTTGTTTTCTTTGTCTTCACTTTTAAAATTGTAATCTTAAATACGCCAGAAGTCATTGATCTAGAAAAGAGACTATATTTATACCGTACCATATAATTTGCAGTGAGAATCAGACTAAACGAAACGATTCAATGGTTGACAATTTTGCTGATATGTTTGGGGGAAGTGCTGAGCCACGGGCAATGCCGGTCGAAGATGAACAAGCTTTCCTTGGATCCTTAGGATATTCTGTCGTTGAAAATGAGAGGACTATATCAAAAGGTAAAGGCAGTTGAGGCTTATCGCTCATACTTGCAAATAAGGAAGTTGGGGTATTTTTCTAAAATTAAAAATATCCATTATAAGCGAACTTTCTGAACCTAGAAAATACAAAAAAGTTTGAAACACTTGCCACCAATACTTTAATCCAGTGTCGTAAAGACCTCTGTGTAAGTATGTTCAAGCTTATTGTAAACAATGTTATTATCTGCTACAACTTTGTTTAAAAAATGTCTATCGAGAATGCCCCAAAAGCCACAAGGCTTTTTGACATTTATTGTGCATTTTCCTTTGTTGGGGCATTGCTTAGATAGTTAATAGCCATTCTCACGATTCCAAGAATTTTCTGGAAAATTTCTAGCTTGATTAGTTTAGTTTATTTCTTAGTGTATAGACAGACAAACAAGCACTCGAACTCTTATATTTATGCTTCTAAAAAAGTAGGCTTCACACGTCCTTAATAGTGAAAAGCGCACTGTTGTTTATTTAAATGGCTATCGTACAAACAATAAAAAATATAATGCAATGAGGAAACTTTAAAGACAGTGAATAAAAGTAGAATAAAATTAATTGAATATTTCGGCTATATATCTAATAGTCGTCCTCGGCAAAATGAAAAAGTAGAGTAAAGATAAAATTCGAGACTTAAGATAAAAAAGGACAAAACTAAAAATAAAACCAACAGCAGAACAGTCCTTGTGTCATTATTCTATGCAAGGACTATTAGATAAAAGGTTCAGCTAGGACTAAAAACAAGGTAATACGTCCAGACAAAATCATATCAAGCATTTTTTTTTTTTTTTTAGCCTTGTAAGTTTTTTACATATAGGTTCATTATGATTTGTTCTTCGTTTTGTTATATAATATTTTAGATTGCCTTGAATCAAATTTGTGAGTAACATCTTAATGGTATATTAATTTTATTTTCAATTACCTTTTTAAAAATTGGTTTTATACCTAGATCATTGTTATTGAGAGTGGTGTCTGTAAAAAATATTGAATGACTTGGGATTTTCAAAAATTTGGTTGCTCAAAGCTGAAGAAAAAGAAATAAAATGCTAGTACAGTTTAGAGCCTTTGTTATATTATCTTTGTGCTGTTTTCCCAATTTTTTGGATTCTGTCGACACAATAACTTCCGCAGTTACATGGTATTTGATATACTCCTCTTTGACGAGTAACTGCGGTCTTATCTTTACCAAATTTAAGAAAATTCATAACTTTTAAATCAGAGGCAATGCTATAGCGTTGCCTATAGTAAAGGCCACCCTCCACATCCGTCAGGACAAGGGTTGTAAGATGCCCTGGGGGTATATAAGGTTTTTATAGAAAGATTTGTCCGTCGAAACTTCAAAAAGGACTCATTCGCTTGGAAATTGAAAGGGCTAGTGCCCTTTTATAAAAGTCGAAAGTGATTGGAGGGAAACTAGCGCCCACCTTTTCCCTAAACACATCCAATCAAAATTTTGATATAGCCATTTTGTTCAACGTAGTTGACAATTCAGGAAATTAGGTCTTTGAGAATAACAACCCCCCCCCCCCCCCCTACAGCCCTCAGAGCAAAGGTTGTAAGTTATGCCCTGGGGGCATATAAGGTTTTTATAGAAAGTGTTGTCATAGAAACTTTAGAAAGGGTTCTTTCTAATGGAAGTTTAAATGGGTAGTTCCCTTATTAATAGTCGAAAGTGATTGGAAGGCAACTAACAACCCTTCCACGCCCACCATTTCCCCAAACACGTCGAATCAAAATTTTCATATAGCCATTTTGTTCAACGTAGTTGAAAATTCTGGAAATTATATGTTTGAGCAAAACAATCCCCCACAGTCTTCAGGGGCAAGGGTTATAAGTTCTGCCCTTGGGGCATATATGGTTCTTATGGAAGGGATGCTCGTATAAACTTCAAAAAGGGCTCATTTGATTGGAAATTGAAAGTTCGAGCTCACTTTTTAATAGTCAGAAGAGATCCGAGGGCAGTTAGCCCCACGCCCCTGTTTCCCAAAATGTATCCAATAAAAATTTGAGATCGCCATTAAGTTAAAAATTTCTCAAAAATCAGATAACTAAAACTCAGGTGTCGTCACAACCCCCAGGACCTTTGGGCAGACATTGCAACTTCTGGCATGCGGCATATATGGTCTTTATGTAAGAAATGCTCATATAATTATCAGAATGGATTAGTTTATTGGAAATTGAAAGTTTGAGCTCACTTTTTAATAGTCAAAAGAGATCCGAGGGCAGCTAGCCCCCACCCCCCACGCCTTCTTTTTCCAAACCCATCTGATGAACATTTTGAGATAGACATTTTGTTGGAAATAGTTCAAAGGTCAGATAAGAAAAACTCCGGTGTGAATGCAACCCCCCAGGGCCCAGGGGAAGGTGTTCTAAATTATGCCCTAAGGGCATCTATGGTTCTTATGACAGGGATGCTCGTATAAACTTCATAGAAGGCTCATTTGATTGGAAATTCACAATTATGGCTCACTTTGTAGGAGTTAGGACATTTAAGTGCAGCTAGCCCCCCCCAAGTCTCTTCTCTCCCAACCCATCCGCTACAAATTTTGAGATAGCCAGTTTTTTGGAAATTGTTCAAAAATTAGATAACAAAAACTCCCCGCAGAGCCCGGGGATAGGTGTTGCAAATGTTGTCCTGGGGCGTATATGGTTCTTATGAAAGGGATGCTCGTATAAACTTTAGAGAGGGCTCATTTGATTGGAAATTGAAAGTTGTAATTCACTTTTTAAGAGTCAAAAGTGATTGGAGGGCAGTTAGCCTCTCCCTCTCACTCCATTTGTTTTTTTCCCAGAGGCACTTCATATAGAAGGGGTCGTCGTGTATACTTCAAAGGCGGTTCTTTCGATTGGAAATCGAGAGTTCTAGTGCCCTTTTTAAGAGTCAAAAGTGATCGGAAGGCAACTTCCCCCCCCCCCAGCCCTTTTTCCCCAAATACATCTGATGAAAAATTTGAGGTAGCTATTTGTTAAAAATAGTTTAAAGATCATATGAAAAAAACTCCTTTACGTATGGCCATTTCGATAAAAATATTTAAAAGGTCATATAATAAATACTCCTTTGTCGACACCCCCCCCCCCCCCCCCAAGGGTTAGGCGTTGTAAGTATTGCTCTGGAGGCATATATGGTTCTTATGGAAGGTATGCTAGTATAAACTTGGGAGAGGGCTCATATGATTGGAATTTGAAAGTTGTTGTTCAATTTTTAAGAGTCAAGAGAGATCGGAGGGCAACTAGCCCCCCTCTCCACGCCCTATTTTCCTCAAACCCATCTGATAAGAACTTTGAGATAGCCATTTTTTTTTTAAAATTGTTCAAAGGTCATATAACAAAAACTCTTGTGTCCACACGTCCCCCAAAGGCCAGGGGGCAGGCGTTGTAAGTGATACCCTGGGGACATATAAGGTTGTTATGGGAAGATTACTCACATAAGCTTTATAGAAGGCTCATTTGATTTGGAATTGAAAGTTGTAATTCACTTTTTAAGAGTCAAAAGTGATTGGAGGGCAGTTAGCCTCTCCCTCTCACTCCATTTGTTTTTTTCCCAGAGGCACTTCATATAGAAGGGGTCGTCGTGTATACTTCAAAGGCGGTTCTTTCGATTGGAAATCGAGAGTTCTAGTGCCCTTTTTAAGAGTCAAAAGTGATCGGAAGGCAACTGCCCCCCCCCCAGCCCTTTTTCCCCAAATACATCTGATGAAAAATTTGAGGTAGCTATTTGTTAAAAATAGTTTAAAGATCATATGAAAAAAACTCCTTTACGTATGGCCATTTCGATAAAAATAGTTCAAAGGTCAGATAAGAAAGACTCCTGTGTCGACCCCCCCCCCCCCAAGGGTTAGGCGTTGTAAGTATTGCTCTGGAGGCATATATGGTTCTTATGGAAGGTATGCTCGTATAAACTTTGGAGAGGGCTCATATGATTGGAAATTGAAAGTTCTCGTTCACTTTTTAAGAGTCAAAAGAGATCGGAGGGCAACTAGCCCTCCTCTCCACGCCCTATTTTCCTCAAACCCATCCGATAAGAACTTTGAGAGAGCCATTTTTTCCTCAAAATAGTTCAAAGGTCAGATAACAAAACCCTGGTGTCGACACAACCCCCAAGGGCCGGGGGGGGAGGCATTGTGAGCTATGTCCTGGGGCCGTATGTGGTTCTTATGAAAAGGATGCTCGTATGAACTTCAGAGAGGGTTTATTTCAATGGAAATTAAAAATTGAAGTTCATTTTCTCAGAGTGAAAAAAATCGGAGAGCAACTAGCCCCTCCCGCCCTCCGCGCCTTTGGGTTTATCGGATGGATAAACCCACCCGATAAGAATTTGAAGTGACCATTTTGTTAAAAATAGTTCAACCATCAGATATTAAAACTTCGGGGTCGACACAGCCCCCCCAGGGCCCAGGGCCCCGTTGTAAGTTATACTCTGGGGATATATATGGTTCTTATAGAAGAGACCCTCGTATAAACTTCAGAGAGGGCTCATTTGATTGAAAATAGAAAGTTCTAGTTCATTTTTAAAGAGTCAAAAGAGACCGAAGTTTAATTTGCCCCCTCCCCCCCCCCCACGCCCTTTTTCTCGAAACCCATCCGATACAAATTTTGAGATAGCCATTTTGTTAAAAATAGTTTAAACATCAGATAATAAAAACTCCGAGGTTGACACAAACCCATTTTTTCGCTTTGATTTTGATCACTGTTACTTTGATGCCAGTTTTGATACTTTGATGAATATTTGATTTTTTTTTTTTTTTAAGTTTGATTTTTAAATAAGGAATTTTAAAAACTTGAAAATTTTTTCAAACAAAAACGAACAAAAATTAATTAAAAAACAAAGTAAAGACCATTTTAAACTTAAACTCAGCAGGTACAAATATATTTTAAAATTTAAAATCAAAACGACCAGAAATTACTATTAAAGAATAAATGAAACGCAAAACGAACAGAAATTAAATAAACAATCATAGCAAAAACATACAACAAGTAATAATATAAATGAATAAATAGATCTTAAAGCGAGTAATGCTTAGAGGGAATATGAAAATCAGGCTTAAAACAAAAAAAAAATATTTTCCTATTGAAGTGTAAATGAAACTTAAAACGAACAGAAATTAAATAAACAATCAATACAAACAAACATGCAATAGATATTAATGTAAGTTAATAAATAAGTCTTAAAAAGATTGAAACTTAAATTGAATATGCAAATCAAGCTTGAAACGAACAAAAATCATTGCAAACAAGTGTTTGGGCATCGCCTCGTTCTCTCACTGTAAAAATCTAAAACCTACCGCCTCACTGAGCTTTTATTGAATATTATTTGCATCTTGAACAGTCTTGGAAAGTATAAACAACATCAAATTGTATATTTGATGCATAAAGATATAAATTCTTGAATGATCCATCATTTCAAGAATTTATTTCACTGTTATTATATTTTTATTTTCAATACTGTAAGAACTGGGAAATAAAATATTTGTAATATAATTTTTTCAGTTAAGCGCCAATGACGCAGTAGGCTTTTGGTTTTTATTTACAGTTAAGAAAGGAGGCAGTATCAAAACACTTGTTTGTAGTTAAACTGTATTTGTCTTGAACAACTTTAATAAGAGTTAATAAATTAAACTGAATATTTGATGTATAATGATATTAATTGCTGAAAGCTCATCAGTTCAAAATGTTACTATAATTTTAATGTTTATTTTCCATATTAAGTACAAAAGAAAATATTTGTCATAAAATTGGTTTTCAGTAAAGCGCTAATGACCCAGTAGGTTTTAGACTTTCGCAGTGACAGAAGGAGGTCATACCCAAACTCTGGTTTGTTGTGATTTTTGTTCGTTTCGAGCTTGATTTGCATATTCAATTCAAGTTTCACTTGTTTTAAGATTCGTTTATTAATTTACATTAATATCTATTGTATGTTTGTTTGATTTGATTGTTTATTTTAATTTCTGTTCGTTTTAAGTTTCATTTATACTTCAATAGGAAATTTTTTTCTTTTTTTTAGGCTTGATTTTCATATTCAATCTAAGCATTACTCGCTTTAAGATCTATTTATTTATTTATGTTATTAATTGTTGTATGTTTTTGCTATGATTGCATATTTAATTTCTGTTCCTTTTGGGTTTCATTTATTCTTTAATATTAATTTCTGGTCGTTTTGAGTTTGAATTTTAAAAGGTATTTGTATCTGCCGAGCTTAAGTTTAAAATGGCCTTTACTTTTCTTTGAAAAACGTATTTTAATTTTTGGTTTGTAATGAAGGTAAATTATATTCGATGGTTTATTAGAAACGTCACCCGATAAGAGGCACTTGATTTTAAGGGAATATCTGTTTGATCATTGACTAATTATATATATATATATATATATATATATATATATATATATATATATATATATATATATATATATATATTAAAGGGCAGAAATATTTATTTTTAAACAATAAATAAATATTTGCTACCTAGAATAATCTTGTAGCCCAGACAGTCTCCAAAGTATCAATGACCAAGTCTTTAATAAGAGGTTTTACCGCTTTATACGAAACCATGACGATTGCTATGAATTTCGACCCGATTTTAAGTACTTGATGGTGCAGCGAATCTAAAAATGTGGATATTTACCGCGTAAACGCGAAGTTTTCCAACTATTACCGCATTTGACTTGTGAAATTGAATTTGTTAATGCTCTCAGATTTAGCTACGAAATTCAACTTTTTCATACCTTATAATGTAAACCTATATTCAGGTATAATAAAAAAAAAGAGAGATGGAGAGAGACGAGATTCAATTTCTAGCAGTATCAAACCTTCAGCTATTTTTATGATCTGCACTGATAATATCTGGTGGAAAAATTGTTTTCATTTGTTTCCTTGTCTACCTAATACGAATTAGGAAGAAGATATTCACTTCTTTTTTTTTTCTTTTTTTTTAAGACCTGCGTGAAATATGGTCAGTTCCTCAATCTAAGCATTTTGTCCATTAAGAATTTCTAGTTTTAGTAGCTATTTTTAAGTAATCTTTTAATGATAAGTCCTTTTCGTCAGGAAGTCGGAATATGTAGTACTAAGTTGTTTTTTTATTTGATTTTTTTTTTTTGCAGACGAGCTATTTGTCCGAATTTCAACGGCTTCCCTTTATCTTTTGGTTGCGTTCATGCTGATTCAAGGAGTCCAAAAAGTCAATCCTATCCTGCTGCTACCGTTCATTGCGATCCAGGCTGGTGAACTCTTCATTTCATGGTAAATTTTTTTACTCGTGCTAACGTAGAAAGAGGAAAAAAGACGTTAATAATACTTGAATGATCGTTTCTGTCGTCGTGGTGGTTCTTTAACTTCTTTCTTACCAAACTGCATTTTCATGCTGCTTCTCATTTTCACATGGAGAGAAAAACCCTTTGTAGCCTTTGTAGAGAAAAACTCTGCCAAAAATACATTCGGTAAAGACACTGCCAGAAGCGTGTTTGTTATGGGAAAACATAAAGGATTTCTGTAATAATGTACTTTGAACGCCGAAGAAATGTAAACCAAAAAAGCAAAGTAAAATATTAAATCAAGTATTTGGAGTTGAACAGACTTACAGGCTCTACCCCTTCTCCTTTCCTATACAACTAAATTTTTTGTTGTCTAACAGATCCATTTTTAAAAGCGTATTTTACTCTACCGAATGTGCTTTTCTTCATGTGGTGATGTATTTCAGTGGATACTGACCAATTTTCCTCACAAATCAATTTATGAAAAGTCTCAAGCATTTTCTGAAATTCCATTGTATCCAGCAAAGCACAGTTTTCCGTAATAAACATTCTTTTGTTTCCTTTTTTCATTTTGTTTTTGTATAAAGTCAGTTGTTTTCTTTTCCCTGTTCTTAATAAATTTTATTTATTTTAGGTGAACCTTTTTCTGTTTTTTTCTTCTTTTTTTTATGATAAAGGATTTTGGACATGCAGCCGAAAAATCTTCTAAATTATTCGATACTTTCTGTAAAGAGTGAGAGTTTAGGCAAGGTTTCTGTTTCTCTAAAGCCTTGGACTTCATCTGGAAAGGATGATTTGCCAGGTTTGCGATGGAACCGCAGTAGTAAGTGGCCGCCTCAGGGTTGTTTAGACTGCTATGCGTGAGCATCACCTGAAGGTATTTGATATACACTGTAAAGCACACACTCTCTACCTTCTCGTATTTCTGTCAGTTCAATTACAGTTTTTAAAATCTCTTTGGAACCTTGTCGCGAGATTCCAATATGTGCGTTGCTTATCCACTCAAAACCCAAAATCTAAAAAAAAAAAGCGAAAAGAAAGTCAAGAAGCTCTTACTTGATTCACGAAAGTAGTATCTGTCTGGACTCTGTGAAAAACGGATCGATTGTCCAGCCTATTCTTACATTCTCTCAAAGTTCTTGAAGAGAATATTAATGTAGGAACATCTACGAAAGTGTTGTAACCACTGGATACCATGAACCAATCGCAAGATGTGATGTTCCTGTATGTAGCAAAGGAATTTTTTCAGCCTTACGCTTCCCTAGTGTAAGACTCTTCACTCAAATGACTGTGATCTGATTCCCGCTTGCAAACACGCAAGAACGTTATTCTCTCTAGAATTGTTATTCTAGAAATGAGTCTAGAAATGTTATTCTAGAAATGTTAGTCTAGAAAATGTTATTCTAGAAATGTAGTCTAGAAATGTTATTCTCTCTAGAATAACACAAATGCGAGAAAATACTGCTACTGCTTTTGCTTCTATTTTCGATCAAGCTCAGTGTTTTAACAGTACTTTAGAACTTGGATAGACTTATCTAAGGACTTAAGGAGAAAGGATTATGCATCTGAACGATCCTGATGTGTTTGCTCATTATACCGTAGGAAATCTTTTGTACCACCTTATTTTTCGAGTAGTGCAGTACAATGTGTTTTTGACGTAACACCTTAAATTAGGTATCCTTCTCTCCGACCACACTGCCTCTCTATGACTGACTGAAGACGATCGCTGTATATTTGATCGAAACATGTAGACTTTTGTACCTGTTTTCACTGTCTAAATAAATAGATTTATCCCCTTTTGAGCGTTTATTTGTTCGTACAGTACAATCAAGTAGTGGGAGATAATCTATTGTCTTTTTTTATTAACGTATACGTTTTTTTCTCTTATTGTCCTTAATGTTGCAGGCAACAAACTTTTGTTGGTAAATTATTCTTTTTGAATAATAGGCCGATGAGTGTACAGTGTGACAGTATTTTACGTAGCTACTAACCGTGTTATTTCTAATCTTTACATTTATTTGATGAAAAAGACCACTTTAGTTGGTTAGTAGTCTTTTTAAATACCCGTTCATTCCTCACAACCTCTCTGTTTATTGCCTTTTTAGATCACCTCGTATCACTGTTGAAGCAACGTGTTTGACCGTACCAGAATGTTTTGTCATACCTCAGCATCCTTGCCCCTTCTAAGATTGCTTCTTTTCATTCCAAGACCATGAAATAGCAGCAACTTGTTTAACCTTACCAGAATATTTTGTCGTACCTCAGCATCCTTGCCCCTTCTAAGATTGCTTCTTTTCATTCCAAGACCATGAAATAGAAGCAGCGTGTTCAACCTTACCAGAATATTTTGTCATACCTCAGCATCCTTGCCCTTTCTAAGATTGCTTCTTTTCATTCCAAGACCATGAAATAGAAGTTTTGCTTGAGCTCTAGGGTGATATTCTACTTGAACCAGAATCCTTGAGGAAAGAGTTTGAGATTTGACGCAGTAATTGGGAAAAGAATTTTCTGATCCCAGAGAGGCTTGCTTTTGCTTTGTTGTCTTTTCAGAAATGGGGAGCTACCTTTCTCCCAAATCTTTGCCTTATTTTGATTGTTAGTACAGTATTACCTGTAGATACTGCTATTTCAGAAAAAAAAATTTCCGAATTAAGAAGGCTAATAAATTCAACAGGATAAGAATGGCTGGATGATTTATCTCATAAAATTTATGGTCGTCTACTTAAGGTTCTTGGAAGTTTTGTAAGTGACTGAAAAATTTTCTAATGCAACAAAAAAGCTGGAAGTGTGACGCTATGGTGTCTTATATTTATATAAAGATATTTATTGAAATTGATTATTCGAAACCCAAATTTCATTAGCTGGAACTTGTATTTTAATCATTCACGTGTGAATGTGAAAACTTTCCTTTGCATTCATATCATAAGGTCTCTTACTAACGAATCCATGCTACGCACACTGGATACAGAGGTGCAGCTAGAGCTTCAAGTTTGGAGGAGGGATTTAAAGAATTTGTCAACATAATCGTCCAGTATGCCAAAAATGTGGACACATGCTAAATTTCCAAGGTAAATAGGTAAATTTTTCCAGATGTTCGCACGCGGCGCTGGCACCTTGAAAGCTTACCTTCCCCCTTTCTCCGCCTTACGACACCCCCTCCCCCCTTAGCTGCGCCGCTGACTGGATATCAAGGTTTTAACCGATTGAATCTTTCACTCAAGCTAGTGAACATTCATTAAACAGAAATTTATGGTTTATTGTATTCTTTTAAGTTGTTTTGGTAAAAGTTGTACGTTCTTGAACTCTACATACATTTCGAAATTTTTTTTCCCGATATTTTATAATGACACTGACCTCCATATCGGCCCAATAGTATCGGAAGCTCTCTGTTCAGTTTCAATAAAGTAGAGTTGACGCTCTAGCCTCTTTTTTTTTTGAGGGGCGGGGGTAGAGATGGAGAAAGCGGTAGAATTTATTTGTAGTAATGTTCGTTCGTTTCAGGTTTTATTTCTTTATTGTGATTTTTTTTTTACTAGTTTAGTGTTATGTTTGACAACGCTGTGTGTCAATGTTTGCTCGTCCTGAGATTCAAATTTGCTCTTTAATTTTCTCTAAAACAAAAAATATGATGAATAGAGTCGTGCTATGTTCTGGAACATTCAGCTCTTCTTGAGATGTAAATTTGCTCTTTAATTTTCTTGAAAACAAAAATTATCACGGAAAGAGTCGTGCAGTGTTCTGGAACATTTAAATATGAAAATATATAAGTTCTTCATTACTGTTTTTTAATTTTAGTTTGACCTACTTTGGATTTATCATGCGGTATCCTGACAACTTGAGTGAATTTTCTTCCGACAAAAAGATGCAGGACCAGCTTTCACATTTAAACCCTCAGTATGTTAAACTTGCCGCTTTTATCTATTTTACGGCTATAATTATTGCCAAGGTAAGCCTATACATATTTATATTAGAAAATGACTGCCGGAATAAAAAATAGCTTACAAGTCACTCTTAATTGTTTGTAGAAATACTTTGTGGTGCTCAATCGCAGTAGCATTCATTGTATATAGGCTATAGATATTGGTTTGTTTGTTATTCGTTTTTTATTTTTTCTATAAAAAAGGCACGAAAAAGGCAAGGAGGAGGGTTTTATTGGCTTTGAAGATAAACAGTCCTACTTACAAAATAATGTGTAACGTGTACATGCATTTATACATTGCTATCTACCAGTAGATTGAACTTCGTTCAATACCTTGTTGGTTTATTTGATTTACTTAATACCCTCAACGTACAAATATTTGGTCCTCAAATTGTTATCATAAGTAATGTTTTTTTGCGATAAAATAAACATTGTCATCAGTAGAGATGACCCTATTGATACAGGATGACACCCGTGCTGCCACCTACAACTTTTTTTTACATAATTTATGCATGTTTGTTGTCAGTGAAAATGAAAAAACAGGAACTTTATCACATTTATGGATGTTTTCATGGATGGTTATGTATGTTGGTCGATTTATTTGATGTTTTTCATGGATGTTTTATGGTTTTTGTCAGTGAGAATTTGAAAACACAGGAACTTTGTCACATCAATGGATGTTTTATGGTTTTTATCTCTGAGAATTTGAAAAAACATGAACTATTTCGTATTTATAGATGCTTTTATTGATTTTGTCAGTGAGAAGTTGAAAAAACAGAACTTATGTCAGATTTTGTCTGTTTTTATGTTTTTTGTCAGTGAGAATGAATAAACAGAAACTTTATCACTTTGAAGGATTATTGAGTCTAACGGGGCAGGTCAATGACACTTCCTTGTTGTTGTTGTTCGAGGCGAATGTTATAATCCAGAAATAGTAGTTCTTGTTTGTGCTCGAGCCAAATGCTATGTTTGCTCGTGAAACCGCTGGATCGAGTGGTTTTTTCTCAGACAATCATATATCTTGTTACATGGCAGTGGTGGAGGTAATACGTGAAAAGGATTTTTGTTATGATTTTATTAACCTTCTACTATGATTAAAAGGGAACAGTTTGTTTTTTTATATTTTAATGTCGATGGCGAGTGTAATGTTCACCCACTTACAAGTTGATAGTGGTGTTAACGTTAAAAATACAAGCGCAACTAAACATTGCGGTGGATATTACGAAAGGATTGCGGCTTTGTCTGGAATGGGATACAGTATATGCAAGATATGTGATATCCTTGAGCAAATTTAAAATGGAAGATTAATTATGTTTCGCCGCAAAAGTTGATATAGCACATGTGAATAGACTTCAATGTGCTTTAAGTGCATTAGTGAAACAAATCGAAGACAATAAACTCTATCGCTAATTGTACATGCTTTTCTGGTTAGAGCTGACGAATCAGGGTCAGTCTAGAGTCAACAGTCAGAGTGAAAGGATTGAAAAATGAATAAATTCGAGAAAGAGCGAATCCTGAGGAATCTAGTTCTTATGGAAAAACATTTGATTTTGGATGATGATTTTCTCGAGTTATCTCTTCAACGCAGGATATTCTCTCAGGGAACACTTGACAATATAATGAAAACTGATTCTCCCCATAGGACTATCGTATGAAACTTTTAAAATGTGATTCCAATGCATATACTAATTTTATTGATATATTAATAAAGACAAACCAGAATAATATTGCGAATGCACTTTTGAAAGCACTGCCGAATTAGATAACTCCTTCGAATGAGGTAGCGTCAGATAGTTACCCCTCTCCCCTTTTCTACATTTTGAATTTATGGAGTGAAGAGGATCAGTTTAGTTTTAGCTGTGAGAGAGTTGACATCGGAAACCAAAAAATGTTCTATATATGCCCATTGTGCATGTACACTCTTGGCAGTTGGACTCAATGCGAGAAATGTACAATTATTGACGACTATAATGAAAAGTGTAAATTATGTAATCCTTGCTAATTAGACAGAGGCTTTGCATCACGAAATAAAGGATGTAATTAATGTCTTGAAAATGTATGTAGCTCTCTCCCTGGCGGGCACCTCTGCTCCAATTGTCACAACGATAAATGCGATCAGTGGAAGAATACTTACCCCGTTATGATTTGAAAGAATCCTAAACGTGATTTCAGTTTATTTCTATGAGATTGGTATCGTCGTGGATTTAAATTATTCAGGGAGGAGTAATCTGGTCTACGATTCAACTCTTGGGGTAACAAGACAATCGGGTTTCTACGTCAGCGTTATGATGACACTGCCTACTATGACTATAAACCAAATGATTTTTATTTGGCAGTTACCGAATGTGATTCACCACTTTAAAACACTGTATGTGATATTGCTTCAAATAGACAGATTGAAACTCGTGAATTTCATAATATGAATGCAAATAGTATCATTGACTATACAAAGAGATATGACAAGAGTGAAGTTACATTGTACTGCAGAAAATGTGACCCTGACTTTGCCGTCAATCAAGATCAATATACAGTGAATCCAAATGCTTTACCAGCATTAGTGGTTCACGACAGTTGCCTATACACCGATGAAGAAATCTAAAAGTGAAGATTTAAAGACATTGTTGTATATATATATATACATTTTATTAATAAATATATTTACAAACATTTTTTTAGCACTTTACACTTAGGGCACTAAAATCAATATTAAATACGCATGCAAGTATATTTTCGACTAGAGAGTCATTCAGACGTGGATTACCGATATAAATGTGAAGAACCTGCATGTAGGTATGGCCAATACATCGGAAGACAAAATTTAATAGCAGATGGAAGCCACAGCTTTTAGTCTTAGATCTTGCACCCTCTTCTAATTTTGAATAGTCGTTTTCCACTGCTTTCAATATAGACGCTGATGTGAGGTATGTAGAATGTATAGGGAAGACCAAAAGGATCAAAAAACTCCGTCGTCTTCATTTTTCGAGATATGCACAGCCAATGACCCGTCACCACAGTCGATGGACTGCTATTAACAATAATCAAGATATTTCTCGAGCGTTGAATTTTTCCAAGATAGTCTGAGGTTAGACAAAATGATTTGTACTGGGGCATGTAGGGGTCCAGATTAAATACACTGATTATTTGACTTGTGTTCATGGCTCCAAGTCTATTAGAACACTGCCTTCGGGAGTGATTTCCCAATAGGTTTCATATTGATTTAGTGAGATTAGTGCAATACTCTCAGCCAATGGGTCGGCAAATGTACACTCTAAACGCACAGTCCCCGTACGTACTATACTCATATCCTGTGTGGCACACAATTCTAATACAATGATACCATGTGTTTTAGCAAACATATCTTCGGTTATACCATTTTCAAATAGTTGCGAATCACGATCTAAGGTTTGTAAGATCGACTCATACAATGTTCTATAGGATTTATCAAAAGATAGATTGTAGAGTGGGATGCTGTTCATTTTGCACACAAGAGATGAAAGCCCAAACATCTCGAATTAATATGGGCATCCAGTCCATGAACCTATTGCACTGGCGCTCTTTACAAATGCCAAAGCCAATTTCGAGGGCATTTCACCATTGATAAAGGATGAATCGGTGAAGGTGCGTGACCCCATGGCAATATGACGTTGATTGTATGAGGAACAAGTAGTTTAATATTATTTCCATTGGCTCTCAGTTTTTCCACGGCCAAAGCAATAGAACTCATAACCTGCTGTTTGCGTACATGAAGTATTGCCGAGGTGAGGGAGAGACTTACATCGGGAATGGCAGCAAGTTCCTTTCTCAATATGAAATTGGAGGGTGCAAGCGTCAATTTTATATCCACTTTAACATTGGATGGCAGCCATTGGGGTATATTAAATATTTCATGATATATTTTTCAAACTAGATGTAATTCACTAGTTGTAGCATTTTTAAGTGCATCTGTACTATCAGTATTAGTAATATATTCATATCCATTGGAGGTGCCTCTCAAATCTTTGTATGAATTGGGTTTCATCAACATCAATTGCATATAGCTTGCATAATTTGAGAGATTATTGCTTGTGCTCACCAGCGTACCATTGATATAGACACTAATTTGACGAAATAAATTATGTAGTACACAATTTTCATAGGATATCCCATCGGTCCGAACTGGCATTGTATTATCGGATTTCCGGACTTTCATTTGTAAATCTATAAATGTTGAAGACATGTCCATAAAGTAGTCATCATTGGAATAAATTTGAAAGTGGATATTATCGGAGAGGGGTTTTAGTGGATAAAATTTTTCATAGTATCCATGCTTGACACTCACATCAACATTTTCGGCATTGATCAGATTCAATGAGGCGGTCATTGAAGGTTGAGAATCCTTAAGCGGTAGGTAGGACACCTTAAGAGAAGAAATCTAGTTTCGATTTAAAAATTTTCTTCCTGGGGCATCTGGTTACTCTGCATAGCACCTTTTTCATTCTTTTTTTCGATGAGGGGGATGTATTTTGTTTCTGACCTGAGTTGAGACTGATGAGTCATGTGTTGTTTTATAACGTATTTAAAACTTTACCATTTTGTTTTAATTTCTCGCCACGAGTTCGCGCACTATACCTAAGATTTTTCATAGCACTTTTTTTAAAATAATTGTCAGAACCCCAATCGTATAGTATAGAGGATGCAAAATCTGTTGCAGCCGGTAAAAGATATTTTCTAGCCAGTGGTAGTGACGAGCATAACAGCTTAGAAAACCAGCTGCCGATACCATAGCCTGAAACTGACGAGCGACCCTTATAATAGTCCATTCCATGGCTCCGTTGTCTTGGACCAACAGTATTAACATAGTAATCAATATCAGGACAAGTGAATACCATTTTTCTATTAGACATCTTGCTGTTGAACGATGGGGCGAAAATGACATGTAATCACAGCCAAACCCTTTGAAATGGCTATGGGATCACCTAATTCAGTTCTTAGTGTTAACTGACAGAGTTCCAAATAGGAAGTTTTTACGGGAATATACTGAAGATGCTTTATATTGTAGTGATGAATATGCTCTTGATTGGTTTTTCGTTCAAGAACTCATAGGAGGGGAAAATTTGAATTACCAACCTGAAATGTTTCCACAAATGAAGCGTAGAGAAATATACAAGTGTCTGTGGAGAAGACAGGTGGATAGTCAGCATAAATGAAATTAGTGTTTCCGGCACTTTTACCGTTGATTATATTGAGCTTTAGGCCGAGAACATCCTTTAGGTTATCATTGAGAATAACCTTTTCGCTGGCAATAGGTGAACTAATGTAGATCTTGCCCTCCTCCTTTGAATAGTTGAAATGAAAAGCTCCTTTTTTACGAGCGGAAATTCTTTTATTAATAGAACGGCATAAATCATTCATGCAGGTGAGTTCCTCGTAGGGTAAATCAATATATGGATAATCCATCCAATTGATTTTTTGAATTTGTTCTTGATCACCTGGTGGTGGCGGCCAATCATAGGGTCTAATTTTTATTTCATACTTACGATCCTTTCTCAGGACATCATATGTATTTTTTAGAATACAATCAACAAGAGCCACCTCATACTTTCCGTCAAATTTGATAGCGGGTGAGAGTTTCGTCAAAAAATCACTTGTTTTATTCAGATCATTGTAGAGAGGATCAGAAACATTGGACATGAAAGTTACATAGAAATCATTGGTCATTGTTAATATCTTCAGAACTGACCCAAGAATCAAAATCTTAGTTGTATCCTAGCCAACGAACAAACAACTGTTTCTTGTCCCTACGAGTACGACTCTATAATATCTTTTCAATTTGATAAATTTCACTTGTGGTCATAACTTTTTGCAGTTCAAATTCATAAGAATCACCGAGAATCTCTTCATCCTTGGTGTCTCGTTGTCGAGATGTCATGGGTTTGGTGTCTAGGTTTTTTGACACTTTAAAATGTTTAATGCTCCATAAATTATTCCCTTTTCAAAAATATTGGGGGTTCTAATAATTCAAACATTAAAACCAACGTTGAATTTAATCTTCATTTTTTTCTCATTGCCATTGGAGCATTGCTTTAAAAAAACATCTAATGTGTTTTAACTGTAATGAACCTCCCGAGAGCTAGATTTTGACAGAAAACGATGAGGTTGATGGTTGTATATCTGCATGATTTTATCTAAATTATGAATAAAAGCAGGTGCATTTTTTAATGTACAATATCTTGACATTAATTGACGGATCATTCTTATTAATAGTTCAACCAATGCAGCCTTTATCGGGCCGTGACTATGAAATAGTATTGTATTATATTTCAAAACAACCTTTTGCACATGAGGATTAACAAATTCACAACCACGATCCGATTGAATTTTTCTATACGAATCCTGTTCAAGAATAATTTCAATGGCTCGAGCAAATTCAACACCTCTCTTTGACCGCAGTGGAATGGCATATGCATAGCGAGCAAAGGTACTGATTGCCACCAGAATTTATTTGTAGAGTTCATTGTGATGCCGTTGAAGTGTGTCTAAGGTTAAAAGATCCATTTATATTACATGCAGAGGGGAAAAGGCTTTAGTTTTTCGATATTGTTTACCGCGAAGCCTTTGATTCCGATGTAGTGTGTAACTCGGTTCATTTTCTAGATACTCTTTTGCTTTTTTCAATGTGGTGCCGGAGACAACTCTAGAAAGCGTTTTGAGAGAACTTAAGCTTCCCGCTTCAACGACATTTTCATAGACACCTTTCAGAGCTTCATCCATTTCGAACGTAAACATGTAGTGTAATGGATAATACCCTTTTGCAAGCTGGAGGATGAATCAGTTCGTCTTCGCTTTTGACTAGCAGCCACAGGTGTTGTAAAATCAGTGGTGCTAGTATTTTCAAATATTGAATCTTCTTCTTTTTTAAATGGTGTTGACGTTGTTGGAGGACTATCTTAGAATTTGCTCTCTTAGTTTCTTTAGAATTTGCTTATTGCCAATAAGACTTTTGGGAAAGTTTGGTACACTTAGAAAGGTGTATAAATTATCGTCAAAGGATAAAAGCCCTTTACGATTCGTCACCATATCACAATTTTAAATCAACGAGATTATAACTTTTTCCTTGAATTATAATTCGCTTGCCGGCGCTGTCGACTTGATCTTGGTCACCAGTTTCTAACACAAGATAAGATAAAACTTTTTTCCTCTGTTCCTGATAGGTCACTGGCAATAGGTTTCTAATTTTCAATACAATCGAATTCAATTCCTTCTTCTATGATTGTGCAAAATCATGACGATATGTTTCCTGTTTAGAGGGATCAGTGACGGCGGGTCTCTAGAAATGAAGTTTGTGTTTGTTCACACGACACAAAGTATCTTGAAGTAAAAGCAGTTTTTTGTAGTTAGCAATATTCTCATCGTTATTGAATTTGTTTTGATCGTCTTCAAAATGTTCAATTGGCAAGAGGACAGTTTCAAATGGTATCAATTTATATGGTTTTGCCATTCTCTAGAGAAAACTACTTACAAGTCCTGCAATTGTTGGCCGTAAAAGTGTGAAAAAGCTACCGCCTGCTTGAAGGAGCCGTTTTCTTTTAAATTTGTTTACCGTGTTTTTAAAATCCATGACACGTACAGTGGAACGATGTTGGTTTGTCCGTTGTGTAAAACCTTCTTCCAGTTGAACATTTCCCGCAGTTAAATTTAAAAAAAGTTCAGATACTAGATTAATGAAATCATTGTTGACACCATATTTAAGTATAACCTTCCTAAGCAAGGGTTTTGAAGTGCTTAAACCGGAAAATAAATGCCGTTGTTCGTGTAGTTTCTTCAGTGTCATGATTGCGACTAATAGCCTTTTCTACTGTTCACCGGAAGATATACTTTAATTTAATTTTCGAAAATCTCGGTGACTACACGTAGATCCTCGGGCGTGCTCTTATTAAGATCCAGCAAAATGTAACCTTTGGGCTTGCTAGTCGCCTGTGTGTACGCTTAAAACATAATTTTTAGTGTGCGGGGTTATATGTTTTTTTTTAGATTTATGAGTGAGCTCTTATCCCGCACAACTCGATAGATAATATAGATAGTGCAATTCAAAGCAAGAGTTTGCATACATTTTCTCTGATGAAAGAGATTGTGTAGAACCAGGGTTATGGAAATGTGTTCATGATGAGATCGAACAGTGAACAGTTATAGCATTTTCTGTGAGAAGTTTTCAATGGAGTCAGCCAAATAATCAATAATCAGCCATTAATTCGGTTGAATAATATTGAAAACATCAAGTCCTCTAATGAATGGTATTGATATGATGGTGGCAATAGCTTTTATTTTATCATAGGACTCCTGGCAAATACTATAGCAATAGTAGATCTTTTCGGTTTTTCCAAAAACATTTTATCGCAATTTTGAATTATTCTAGCTAAAAGTGTTGTTTTCCCCGACATTGAGGGCCCACACAAAAACGATCTGAAGGGTGTTTTAAATTGATACATGCTGTTGACAACAGTCGGACTATGACTAACTGTAAACCATATGTGTCCAATGAATAAGTAGTAATTTTCCCATAGATCTATCTATTCAAGAACAACAAAAACAAAATTTCATGGCAACATTTATTACAGCAATATGAAAACAAATATTTGTTCAACATGAACACTTGGTCAACATGAAAACTCTATTTGTTCAACATGAACAATGATAACACTTTTTGTCTTTAAACACTTTTGTCAATCTACAACACTTTTTGTACAACACTTCTGTACAACACTTTTGTCCATCTACAGCACTTTTCTGTAAAACACTTTTCTGTACAACAAAAAACGCTTTTTGTAGAAAAACAAAATACACTTGGAACTAGCACAGTTGATCATTATAGTGATTGGTGGCCCCCTCATCCCCTGGGAGCCGGCCGCGGGAAGGGTCCCCCACCCCACCGGGAGCCGTGATGAAAAAACCATAGTTGTCGTCACTGCTACTGGTTAGTGGATGGGTTAGTGGTGGTGGTTAGTTGGTTAGTTAGGTTAGTTTATCCAGACCAAGTTGATTACGATAGTCTATGCATTCAACTCGGTCTGAAATACGATAGTGGCCATGAGGCAGGACACTCACACCATTCTCGAGCACATAGACCTTGTCAGATATACTTGATATTGCATTTTTTTTCACTCTCACAGCATAATTTCTATACTGTAGAGAGCAAAATGCAAGCACTTTCGCTCTTGGCACAAAGCAACTTTCTATACAGTTTTTGTACACGCTCATGTTAAAATTGCTCTATACAAAATGCGTGGGCACCTCTTTACAATCCTTCTTTTTATCCCCACTGTGAGTTTCAACGTAATAAACTTTGGGACCCGGGAACACCCCCCTGGATATCAAATCACTCCCCGTCTCTGATTTTAATTTTAGTAGCTGGTTGGGGGCTTGACGTTTCACCAAATTGGGTTAGAGGAAAGGATTCCAGTAGGTAAAATCCATCTGCGAGCTGATGTGGTCCCCATTTTGTAAATAAGCAAAGAAATCGTAAGTTCCATGCAACTTTAGCCGCAGAGAATCCGCATCACAAGATTAAATTATATCCTCCCCCGCCCAGAACAATAGCATTTTGAGCACATTTTCAATGAACGAGAACATGAGCTGTCTTGAAATTTCCTTTACTAACCTGCCGCCTGCAATATTCTTGTTCAGAACCACATTTCACTTTTTCCTGTGTAGAAGAACTGTGCCGGCCTCTATACTCGTAAATGGTGTAAAATTGGGATCAGCAATAATTTGCACACACTCGACAAGGTCAGTCACGACATCACAGCGAGATCTGTGGCGTACGCTTTCACACATTTTGCCAAACGCTGAATTTAGAATGAGCTTGTACAATTCCTTCTCTACCTTGGAATTTTCCTTAGAGTGTTTATCGACAAAAGTATCGATAAACGTTTTTAAATAAGATTCCTGATTGCACTGCCGGGCCCTCTGTATTTTGACGATTTTGAAGCCGTTGTTTAACCTCCAAAGCAAAAGCACATGGTGACCAGTAGCGGTTTCTTTGGGATGAAATTATGAAGTAAGCTTTTGTTCGGATGGAACTTAGGGCCCCTTTATAGTCACAATCCACGACTGGGGTTTTGGGTTCAGTAAGTTCTTACTTACGGACTGATTGATGCAGTGAAAAACAAGATCTTTGACAGAGTCGCGAAGGGCCAGCGGGCTGTGACCATCAATTTCAAAGAACCATCCCTGCGGCCCATTTTCCTCGAGTGTTGTAATGTCGGGGTACTCACAAGGATTCTCAAGCCATTGATAGTTCCCACACGGCAAAGAGTAGTGGGACATTGCCGAGGGGTACAACGAGTTCATGTCCAAGAACACTGCATTTGACTTTACACCGGTGCTTTGTCCGCTCGGATCGGTTGATAAGACGCGGTCCCCGTGAAAAACATACCCTCCCCGCATTGAAAGCTCTACAAAAAGGTGTTGATCTACGTCAGGGATTAGGCCTATTTCCTCCCTACTAATTTTTAAAATTAAATCCATCACTAAATGAGGTGTAGAAAAATAATATCCTATATCTAACCCGAACTCTGAATAGATCTGGTCTGTATTCTTACAGACTATATCCAACAGAGTTAGAACGTCACTGGCCAAGTACAGTCTACAATAATCCTACCCATTTTTACAATCCCCCTTAGCCCACACCTTGGCAAACTCATACTCCTCGGCTGTGCATTCACTGTTGGTCAGTGAATTGTGAAAAGCTTCAATTGGAGGTAGTTTCTCCTCGCTTAAGCGAGCGGCAGAACAGTAATAATCATATGCATATACACCTTTGCTGGTTAATAAGTCATACATTTCAGTGTCTGGAAAGTGCTGTTTAAGCAAGGGAAAGCTATCAAAATTGTCGCTTTTCTGCACATGAATTAGTTGACTCAATGATTTGGGGAAAAAACTAAAAGAATCTAAGAACCTGATTTTATTCCAGCACGTACGCTCATTATCCACTACCTGCCATTTCAGTACGAGAAGCAACAACTTCTCAGCCGATTTGGGAATAATGTTATAGGTAAATAAATAATTCACCCATGGACTATTTACTCCCCCTCCCTCCCTTTGCATACGTGCCAGTGCCGGTTAAAATAAATTTTAAGTCATAATTAGAATGGTGAATAAAAACAGGGATAAAAAACTGTTGGCTAACATTTAAGTTGCACAATTGATGCGCAACTCCTCTAAAATTACTACCCCCAGATGATATTTCCTGCCACAAGTGATCATGGTCTCTGACTGTCCCCCTCCCCCCTCTTTTCCCTTTAGTACCCTTATCCTCCTCTACAAACTCCCCCTTACAAACCCAACATATTTTTTATTTTTAATCTCGAGACGATCCGCAGCAGACTGTACCATTTGATAATGCGTATTTCCAAAACGAGAAATAGCGTCATTAGCCGTGCCAATCAGTTTAGTCAATGCCTTGAACATGCAATCACTCTTATCTAGTGTCTCAACTATTTCTAACAGCTCCATAGTTTTAGAATTGTCTCTTTGTGCATGTGCACAGGACACTGCTCTGGCCGGGTGTTCTTTGATACGATTTGGAAATTGTGGATCATTCGCCTCCACTAGCTTAGCTTCGCAATCTAAAGATTTTTTTTTGCACTGGAGGAGGGTATTCTGGAAATTTTTAAAGCGTAGAATGGCCCTATCCCCTGAAACCGTTTCCACTGTCTGATATCCATGCCGGCTACAATGTTTCATGTGATTTCGCAGCTTTAGTTCAGTCCGAAATCTAGACAGGCAGGTTGGACAGTAGAAACGGGAACTCTGTTTCTTACCACCCCTCAGAACTCTAATGATGTCAGTGATAGGGTTAAAATGGCCGATTGCGTTTGGTTCACTAGGTGGTGTGTATAACAACCAAACCTAATGTTTAACCAAATAAACTGACGGGTCCCTGACGGAGATAACCCCCCCCTTCTTTTTTGAACCAGTCCCATCTTTAAATTCTGTTTCGTACTGTACCACAGTAACGCCAATATTTAAATGGGCATTGACCCTTTCGAAAATGTCAATAGATCTTAGCGTTACTGGGTATTTTCCTTCTAAGCATGAAAAATCTACAACTGGGAAATGGGACCCGTCCTTCCCGTGTAGAGCCCAATGATCTAAATTCGTCTTGGTAGCGTCACTTGCTAGCGGCTCGTATGCTGATATGAGGAAAGCATACTTGAAACACTTTTGATCTGTTTCAAAACAGATCTTCTGGACACCACGACAACCCTCTAGATCTGGATTATATTTTAAAACTGTATCCCTATCAGACCCTGCCCCCCCCCCCTTAAAATAAAATCTTTCTTAAATTTACAAATATTAACATTTAAATTTTCAATAAATAAAACTACAGATCCGCTCCCATTTTTGCTATAGTTCTCTAGATGCGCAATAATTTGTCCTACCCACTCACTAAAAACACCCTCAAAATTTCCTAAATTTTGATAAATTAAACGCATCTCGGAATGTATATAATGATAATAAACCTCACTTTTCCCCTCATTTAAATAGAAAACCTTTGAAACAATAGAAACCTTAATTGAATCCCTACCTCCCCACAACTGAATTTGGTTCTCCAGTAGTGCACGAATTTTATCTACATAGCCATGCACAATCTCTACTGGATCAAACACAAAATTTCCTCCCATTAGTGAATTCAGGGGATCCCCAAAAGTCGCAGTGAAAACAGCTATATTATTTAATATTTTGTTGGATAATTGAAAATCGGTAGATGATATACCCCCCCCGAAAGTTGTTTAACAATACTTGGGCTCTGCTCAACTTCAGTCGCTTGAAGTAGGTAATCAGTGGGAGGAGGGTTCTCAGTAAAATCATCCAAAAGTTGCAAAGGGTTAGGTCTCAAGTCACCCTGCTCAAGTGTACTAGCTTCTACATTAAAAAATCATTTAAATAATCGTCAATATTAAAAGGTACTTCAATAGAGTTGTCCCATGTTTCGTTGTTTTGAAACTCCACTGCCTCTTCTTCCCCTTCTTCACTGGACGGTGAGTAGGGGACCAATGCACCAATCTATAAATGAAAAAATAGTTTATTTTCAATGTGTTATCCCTACTGTTAAAATTTGGATTATTATTGCTTAAAAGCATTTGGTTAATTTAACTTAAGATAATCTAAGATATGACCTAGAAGGTGGCAATTTTTTTTTGCGGCGCATCCCTACAGTACTTCTTGGGCCAACGGTGCTTTATGCAGTACCTCCCAGAGATCTTCCCAGCCCCCTTTACATACTGCCCTTAAAAAGTTGAAATATTTCTAATTCCATACTGATTCAGTAAACACATGAGTTTAATTATGGAGGTTAGATGAACGAGTTTGAACTTCAAAATGTCGAGAACCGTTAAGTTGATTTCCCCTGACTGAAATCTTTGGCACGATAGAAATATTCAGTGCAAATTAGAACGTTGATATGTGACAGTTGGAATAATCTCTCTCTCTCTTAAAACTATGTGACTGGAATAGAGTTTCAAAGACGGTGAGCATTAGCAGTAATTGACTGCGCTTTTTAAGTGACCAAAAAGATTCGAGGGCAACTATGCCCCCCCTTTTCAGCGATGTCATAAATAGCAATCATTATTTTTGGGGGTATAACTTGTTTCGCTCTTACATAGAATTCCAATTTTTCAAAAATCTACCGCCAATTTGCAGACAATTCACAGCTAATATTCATGGTCAAACAACGTAATTATGTTAAAAGCATTGAAATCTTAGACTTGGCGCCCTAACCGCTAATGATATAGCAAGACAGGAAAAGGGGATGAAACAGATCTATTTATATGTTTGTGCTGAGGGCTTATGTCAAAACATAGCGGCTTAATGTCTAAGAATTGACAGAAGTCGGCAGACACTTTAGCTGTAAATACAGAAGGAATTTAACTAAAAATTATTTCTTTTGCGAGAATTTTGGTTTGTAAGACACTGGGAGGGGGTTTGAGCGTAAAAAGAATATATTTGCGTTTTCCATTGAGTATAAAGATTGTATAGTGGTTGGGTTTGTGGGGGGGGGTTAATATATCGCAGAGATAGGTTTATATTGGGATTGAAAAAGAAAAAAACATTGGAAGAAACAGATAGGTAGGAAAAAAGTGCTTACATTTGCATATCCTGGCAGCACTTGGGTGCCAGATGGTCCAGGTAACGTGTGTTCGATGGCAGACGGGGCGACGTTAATTTCTTGTGCAGCTGAGCCAGCTATGTCATATGGCTGTGCAGCCGGGACAGGGGCTGGTACAGACGGCTGCTCTTAGGCAGGCAGTGTGGAGCTGGGAGTTTTTGGCCAGCGACCATATTGTATGACAGTAGCCTTCATAGGGGGCGCATTATTACCCCTCGCTCTCTTAGTGGGTGGTGGTGACGAGCATTCTCCGCTATTTGTGCTACCCATAGCTCTCATCGATGTAGCGGCCGCAAATTCTTCATGATTTGCCTTAAAGAAGAGAAAAAATTAGTTTCGAAATAATTTCCCCCTTTATTTTAAAGAAAGAAAATTATTAACTATAATTTTGTTTAGAAAAGCATTTATCACATTACAGTAAACTAAAAAGTAAAAATTTCGAAATGTTATAAGCCCATGGATCAGAGGGAGGCTTTAAATTAGATCGTTAACACACTGCTTATAGGCCTAAATTACAATCTTGGATGTAAATGTACACATAATAAAGCTATTTTCTTTCTTAGAAACCGTCGGTTCTCTTACTGGCCTTCCCCGTTTAAATAATTTACTTACAAGGTAGCTGTTAGAAGCGATGTATTGCCCCCCCCCCCTTTTACATAGTGTCCTAAATATATTGTTAGACTTAATTTGAAAATAATCAGTTTCACTGGTTCTCCGGGAAAGACAAGGTTACGAATCTACAAGCTTAATATACATCAATATCTTTTTGCTTAAAATCGTTTTATTTTGACGGGAAACAAATCCTTTGGGCTAGACCGCTATCGTAAACAAGCAGGAAGTGCAATTGTGGGGTGTCAGCTAATTATCACCTTGCGGAAATGTTTTTTCAAGTTAGCGGCGGCTGAAATGGAAACGTTATATTAATAGCTAAGAGATAGATAGAAGTTGATTGTCACTTTTTGATAGACTTACAGAAAGAATAAATTTATTGAAAAATTATTTCTATTGGCAAGAATTTGGGATTGTAAGACTATGGGGGTGTGGGGTTGAGGGTAAAGGAATATTTTTACGTTTTCTAGTGACTATAAAGATTGCATGGTTTGTGGGGGGGGGATTTAGCTGAATATACTAGAGGGTAACCATGGAAAACAAAAAACAGCAATTTATCGAAAAGGTATTTCTATTGGCAAGAATTTGGGATTGTAAGACAATGGGGGAGGGGGTTAGGTTTCGAGGGTAAAAGAATATATTTACGTTTTCCATCCAGTAAAAAGATTGTATGGTGGTTAGGTTTGTGGGGGGGGGGGATTTAGCTGAATATACTAGAGGGTGACCATGGAAAACAATTTTATTTGAAAATAAAAATGCACTTAAATTGCTAATTGTGGCTGCCAAGGCCTCAAGTTCATCAATTATGTCAATTGTTCTATCCATTGTGTCACAATACTTTCTGATAATTGAATCACATTGCATGCCCGTTATATACGAAATCTCAAGGTCGAATTGTTATGTAAACAAAGCCCTCTGATTGGCTGAGAAGGAAACACGTGATCTAACTGTTTCCGGGAAACTCATAACATTTGGCTCGAGCAACAACAACAAATACTATTTCTGGATCATAACATTTGCATCGAGCAACAACAAGAAGGAAGTGTCACTGACCTGCCCCCATTAGACTCAATAATCCATCAAAGTGAGAAAGTTTCTGTTTTTTCATTCTCACTGACAAAAACTATAGAAACATACATAAATATGACAAAATTCCTGTTTTTCAAATTATCACTGACAAAATAAATAAAAACATCCAAAAATATTACAAAGTTTCTTTTTTTTACAATTATCACTGACAAAAACCATAAAACATCCATAGATGTGACAAAGTTCCTGTTTTTTCAAATTCTCACTGACAAAAACCATAAAACATCCATGAAAAACATCAAATAAATCGACCTACACATAACCATCCATGAAAACATCCATAAATGTGAAAAAGTTCCTTTTTTTTCATTCTCACTGACAACAAACATGCATAAATTATGTAAAAAAAAGTTGTAGGTGGCAGCACGGGTGTCGTCCTGTATCAATAGGGTCATCTCTACTGTCATCATAAAGATTATTTTCTTAAGGAGAGTTGACCCTCCCTCCTATGGCATGAATACTGAGCGGCATAAACGCTTAGGCCTAGAAGCGCCAAAGCTTTAAATCCACCCCTTCATATACGTCTTGAAAAATTAGGAAAACCCGGGAACTTGAATTTTAATGGAAAAGATTTTCAATTCATGCAGTTTTTTACACTTCGCGTGCGCCGAGTTTAAAAACAAAGAAAGTGTGTGAAAAATCAGCAGATAGCAAGCAAAAAAAAAATATATTATCTTGGAGCTCTAGAAACGGTAACTTTCCCGATTACTGTTGTAGAAAGAAAACAAAAGCTGTAATTGGCAGGAAAGTGGGTAAAATCTAGTGATTGAATGCGTAAAATTATGTAAAACCCTAACATTTCGTTAACAAATAGGAATTGGCAAGAAGTTACATAATGGAATAGCTAAAACTCTGCTAGGCATTAATTTAATTATTATTAACACCTGAAATTATTAGTTGTTGCCTTACCTCTAAGAGTATAGATTTGGAAAGACAATTATCCTATTTTGTTGTGTTTATTCCTTCCAAATGTTTTTCCCAAAAATATCACTTTTATTGCTTAACTTGTATCACATAATGAGGACAAACAAAATGATTGTTTCACTACAGAAACCAATGAAAGAAATAGAGACGTGACAGTTTAAAGTGCAACAAAGATAGATTGAACTCACCCTTTGGCTGCTTTTACTAGCGCTAAATACATGATAAGCAATTAAACTACCCCATGGAGGATAGATGTCAAATTCTGCATAATAAAAACTCAAGACATGTCTTTAAATAATTTATTTTCAGATTTCTGCAACATTTTTGAATTTTTTTTTTGTGCGAAAGGTATTATCGAATTTATCCAATTAGTTTCCGCATATTGTTTTCATGGTTTATTTTGGAAATACTGGTGAAACTTTTTGCGCACGAATTCTGACCTTCAGCATTTTATAACGACCATAAAAAAAATTATAGAAAATCCTGGTTTTCAGGCAAGGATAGACCTAAGATGGAGACAGATAGCAAAAAATCTTTTCATCTTGATGTCCTTGGTAGTTTAAACGGTCTTTTAAAATCTTGCCGTAAGAAGGCTGTAGGTTAGAATTTAAATTGTTGCTTTCCTTAAAGTGTTTTTAAGGTTTTGCCCGTATAATGTATTTGACTTTTTATTGTCACTTTTGGGGTAGGGGGCAGAAATTTGATTGGATTCAGTCTCAGCTTGGCGGCCATAGAACTAAATTACTTGTTTCCTTTGGGTATAAATTTTAAGATTGGTAAAAAAATTGCAATACCAATTTATTATAGTAAGTATGATAACTTTTCAGTAATAGCTCAGAGCAATAAAAAACGTCAAAACTGAGTGAATTTGGTACATAAGCTCTATAAAAGGATATCAGGTATCTTAGAGCCCCTGAACATCCGATAGAATGTTACGCCCAATTTAAAAATGGATTGACTTCCAGATATGTTGGAGGTTAAGTGCGAAATGAGCTTGGTCGATTGCCAGTTTTATGGTGATTAATCGACAGAGTCGATTAGTTATTGAAAACTATTGAAGTGGAACTTTTTTTAAGGGAGCTATTTTGAATATCGTTTGGACATGTAATAAGTACTTGACATTTTGTTAGATTGTTATAGCCAGCGCTGGTAGCTTGGATGCAGAAGCCCCTGCCTTTTCAACTGTTTCTTTCCCTTCAACTGATTTACCAGATTATGCTACTGCTATGAACGACCCTCGATTTGCTAAGAGCCCTTTGTTCCCCGTCCCACCACCACCATACAGCGCCATCGTTACTGAACATGAAGAGCAAGCAGCAGCTCAGACACAGGTTTGTTTAGTTTTTATTTTGCAGAAGAGGTTATAACATCAATTAACCTGTAAGTTGTATACTTGAATATGTTGCGTGAGTTGTTTTAGTATTTTTTCTAAATTTTGCATATTCCGTTTGATTGTTGGGCTTATTCTTAAACCCCATTAATTGACAGTATTACATGTCTCCATTATTTTTTATTTACGATTTCACACTGCATATGTTGTTTAAATGTGCTGGGTATTGGTTCCTTCCCAACACCAAGAGACAAATTCAATAATTTTATGTTAAGTAATTTTGTGTGATCTGAGACCCTCTTTTATCTGGGATCACACACAGTGCAGTGGGCTACCGGGAGCAGGTCCGTGTGAAGTGTGTGAAGAAGGGTATTTATTTAGTTAATAATATAGTGGGTGGACCCATCGAACTGATTCGAGGTGCAGGCCACAAAGGCCTCAATGAGGCCTTTGCCTCAATCACTTCTAATGAGGAAGGGAAAAATTAGCCATGGTCGGAGAGTTTTGTAGATTTGTAGACAGATAAAAGGACACTTTGGTGGATGGTTAGCATGGCAAATCCTTAAGACTTCAGGAACCTCCATTGCAATTCTAATTTGAGGAACAGTCGAAGGCAGGGGCGTCCCGATGGGGGAGGGGCGCGCCGCCCCCCAGCTTTTTTGGAATTCGGTAAAAGTTTCCCCGAAGGCGAAAATTTTCGCAGAAATTCTGCAAAATCGGCCGAAATTTAGCAAAATTCTTGATTTCCGCAGAAAATTCGACATAAATCAGGCAGCAATTCTGTAAAATTTTGCAAAATAGGCCGAAATTTAGCAAAATTCTTTATTTCTGCAGAAAATTCGGCATAAATCAAGTAGCAACCCGGTAAAATTTACGAAGATCGCCCCCCAATAAAATGAGCCTCAGGGCGCCCCTGGTCGAAGGACCTTTTACTTACTCACTCTAAGCACGGCACTTGCCACATGAATTCTCAGCAGGCAGGGTCGCCAACTTTGGGTTACCTAACTCAACTACAATACCGCTGTTAACTAGAGCAGTATTGAAGTGAAAATAGCAAAGGTTAGATCTAATTTCTTCAGATTATCCTTTGAGAATTTCGAAAACAATGATAATTTCATCGGAGGGATTATTTCTCTTAAAATAAAAACAAATTCAATAAAAGAAAACTTTGTATACAAAAATGTGTATACAAAAATAGGAAGATATGTCTGCAAACCAAGATTAGAATATTAGAAGCTACAGTGATGACAGTGGTCAAATATGGCTCTGAAGCATGGGCGCTCAGAAAAGCGAATGAAGATTTGCTAGATGTTTTCCAGAGAAATTGCCTACGGATTGTTTTGGGTACTCGGCTGACTGACTGTATTTCAAACAGTGGACTTTACGAAAAGTATGGTTCAATGCCATTTTCTAGGGCTATGTTGAGAAAAATTGTGAGATAGCTAGGGCACGTTGTGTAGATGAAGGATGATAGATTGGCAAAGATTGTACGTTTCGGCCAATCGTCTAGGGCTAAACGGAAAGCAGGTCGTCCTCGTCTGGGGTGGGAGGACGTCTTAAAGAAAGATTTAAAGGAAATGGGAACTTCGTGGGCGGGTGTAAAAAGGGAGGTTTTGAATAGATTGGGATGGAGGAGGAGCGTGCGTAGCTTTGTGGGCTTCAGGCAGCTTGGTGCTGCGGTGAGTTGTTAGTAGTAGTAGTAGTAGTAAGGGGCTTATAGGAACAAACCTGAAGCTTTGGAAAACGCGGAAAATATTAAAAATTGCAAGTATCTGTATATTTAGAGGGGGAGAAGTTTCCTTGTGTGGCTAGAGGAGTCCCGCTCCCTTATTTTGATTGGCTGTTTGCAACATATTGTTTGACCAATTAGAGCATTTCAAAATATAGCAAGCGCATTTTTTTTTTTTTTAATATAATGCAATCCATTGCAAAATATGTTTTTATAGATATATTAGAATAACATATTTGTAAAGCCATCCAATACAGTAAGCACAAAATAGCAAGAGTATAAAAATAATAAATAACGAAGACAAGATACTGCAAAAACACCAGTAACAAAATACAGTAACTTTTAAGTAAAAAGAAAAACAAACAAAAAAACAGTGAATAGAACGAACAGAAAACTTAGACAAGTAGATTTCCCCATTCTTGCCTGAAAATCTCGTCGTCTAAGAATTTTTTTAACGATAAATTCGGGTCAGCTAGGCTTTAGAGCTAATTTAAGAAGCTATTTCGAAACCATAATTTTGGAAGGTTATTGGCAAATCAGAAAAGCAAAGGGTGGATTTCAGGCTTTGTCAGAAGTTTCCAGATTGGAGCTACGTATTAATATACGTGGCAAAGCAATAGCGTTGATAAATACTTGCAAAGAGTGAACGGTTTTATCTCAAAGTGGATTTGACCATCAAAGCTCGGAATGTACAGCTCAGTATGGGTTTTTGGTTTTCATATTCTTATTTTATTTTCTTTTAGGGTACACCTGCTGAAGATTCACAATTTATTCATCCATCGGAAGGTACTGCAAATGTTGCTGGCAACCCTCCTGTCAATAGAAATGAGTAAATTTTTTTTGTAGGAGTTGATTCTATCTTTGAATAATCTGTCATATAAAGTGAATTGAATATTTGATAAAGTTATGTAGGACTACTGAATTAGTATTTACCGAAGAGCTTATTATTATTTTTTCAGGGGCAAAATTTCAAAGAATCAATATTGTTCGTCCATAATTGTAATGTATTTTAACTTTAATTATTATTTTTCACCAGGGGTCGACTCTTTTCTCTGTAAAATTCTAAATAATTTCACTGAAAACTTCTTTCATAACATTTGGGGAATAAGGAGTTTGTTTTTCTTTGATAAGACAATGTAGGTATTTATATTCCGTATCGTATTATGGTCCTCCTTTCTTCATATTATCTGTTATTGTTCTCGCACTTTTTTTCTTCTTAATTATTCAAAAGAAAAAGTTATAGTTTTCTTGCTATTGCTACCTTATATTCATTAAACACTGTGTTAATATTTAGCTATATCGCTTTTTCACTGATAGTAATAACCTTAATGTCGTCCATTTTGTTCTTTCCTGGTTTTACACGAGACACGTAAGATACATGTATCCTGCCCATATAAAGAAATTTTGCTTGGAAGTTCAGATGAGTTTAGTTGAAGGGATTTCAGGGGCCCAAAGTTGTAATCTCTCCTATCCAGTAGAGAAAAAAATTTGAAGCCAGGGCTTGTCCAGGATTTTTTTCGGGGGGGGGGGGGTTACAAAAAAGCTTTGAATAATGCATCAAAAGTTGTTTATATTCATTTATGTTACGTTTTTACGAATCGGACAAACAGTTCGGAGGGTGGGGGGGGTAGTATTTTAAGCAAGTAAAATTTTATTGGCTAAAGTTATACTATAAAATGTGTGTTACTCAGCTCTTCTATGTATTTTATGCTGCTTGTGTAATCGCCAGTTTTTGCTAGTGTTCAACTGGAGGCTGATTTATGGGATATTTTGCTGCTGAACAGAAAGGAGCAAAGTAATTTGGAAAGTAATTTTTGACTAAATTTTGTAGACTTTTGCCAACAAAACCGAAAAGGCAAATCTGTGTTTCTTGTTAAAAAAAAATCAATAAAACTGTACCAACTTTGCTGTTTCATAGGTTTTTGACTCAAATCCTGGTTTTCTCTTTCCATAGAAATTTGATCTTCGATAGATTTTTAAAAGTATGGATAGTACCTTTGCTCTTTTTGAAGACAATATGCATAAATCAGCGTCACTTAAGAATCTAGATACGTGTTAACTTATTAACCCTAGGCCTAGGAACTGTACACTCCGAGTTGTTGTAGCCATTAAACTTAGATTTAATATTTGGGAATAAAGTATTTCGTCGACATTCCTGTCTCTTGGATTATATATGCAGGTTATTTTTTAAGGACACTTTAACGCCGTGCTTGAGATAAAAAAATTGCAATTTTTGTGGTGTTTTACATAATTTTTTTATATGCTTATTTGAATGCCAAGAAGCTAATCGATCTTTTTCATTAGTAAAAATTTAACACCTTACTTAAAAATAATTCAAAATGACTAATCACATAAGGAGAATCATAAGTACTACTACTACTACTAACAACTCACAGTAGCACCAAGCCGCCTGAGGCCAAAACAGCTATACACGCTTCTCCTCCATCCAAATCTATTCAAAGCCTAAAGCCTCCCTCTTGGCATATTTCCAGGAAGTTCACATTTCCCTTAAATCCTTCCTTTCGACTTCATCCCACCCCAACCGAGGACGACCTGCTTTCCATTTAGCCCTAGACGGTTCGTCAAAAAGCACAATCTTTGGCAATCTGTCTTCCTTCATCTGCAGAATATGCCCTAGCCATCTCAACCTTTCATTATAGCCCTAGAAAGCGTGATTGAACCAAACTTTTTGTATAGCTTGCTGTTTGCATTACGGTCAGTCAATCGGGTACCCAAAACAGTCTGTAGACAGTTTTTCTAGAAAACGTAGTAAATCTTTCTCCGTTTTTCGGAGTGCCCAGGCTTTGACCACTTGACCAGGCTTTGAACCATATTTGACCACTATCATTGCTGTACCTTCCAATATTCTAATCTTGGTTCGCATACTTATCTTCTTATTCTTCCAAACATTTTCCAACTGTAAAAAACACCTCAGGCCTTGGCTATTCGACTTTTAACATTTTTCACTGCACCCAGCGTCTTTACTAATAATACTACCAAGGTAAGTAAAGCTGTCCACTTGATCAATCTTTTTATTATCCAACGTCAACTTTTCATCTTCACTTATTCTTAGCCTTAGCGACATAATCTTCTTAACATAAATTTCAAACCTATTCTAGCACCATGAACTTGCAAAACCTCTTAAAAGTTCATTAATTTTGCTCACACTTTCATCTAGGATGCTTAAATTATCAGCATAATTTAATTCCAGGAAAGTTTTACTTCCCCATTTAATTCCATGTTCTCCCATGACCTTTCCTGTGCTCGTTAAGACAAAGTCCATCAAAATGATCCATATAAATGGGGATAGAACAAAATCCTGTTTAACTCCTGATTTAATGTTAAACCAGCTACTAACCTCATTTCCTACTTTTACCACAGCAGTGTTATTCTCGTACAGATAACTAATCACTTTATTGTATTGGTCTGGTATACCATACAAGGATAAAACTTCGCTAAAGCTCTTCTATTAGCTTAATCAAACGCCTGTTCATAATCTGTAAAACTGAGGACTAAAGGTGTTTGATGACTCAGGCACTTCTCAATTATCAACCTAAGAGGGAACATTTGGTCGACACATCGTTTACCCTTTCTATAACCATACTGTTTTTCTCTTAAAACTTTATCTACAGCATCTCTAAGTCTAAACAGTATAATCATACTAAGTAATTTTCTTCCTACAGAAACCAAGCTAATGCTTCTATAATTACCACACTCACTCTTATCACCTTTCTAATACAGGGATTTAATTAGGGTTTTCTTAAAATCTCTAGGTACTTTTATCTCGCACATAGCTTCGCTAAGATACTTTTCAAACTACTCCTTTCTGAAAAATGTGTTTTAGGTTGAGGAATACTATCGAGGAGTGAATCTTGCTTTTAACATAGAAAAGCCTCATCCCACATAAAAGCAAAAATACTATTATAATATATATAAATTAGATATGCTTGTAGCTTAATGAAAATGCTGATTATTGGAAACTATGCTGATTGTGGCTTAAGTTCATAAGTTTGTTGATCCACATTCACAAACAAATAAATTAAACAACACTTTCGCACTGGAGAAAACCTATGAAGGTTTGCGATCGTACGAAAGTCCACGTAACTACTTACTTATTAACTCGATTATTTACTTAAACCTCAACTTTTTAACTAAAACTACTCTAAAAAAACAAAAATAAACAAACTATAACCTATATATATGAAAACAATAGATAACTAAATAAATAAATCACATTATAACTTGTTATCGGTTAGGGAAAAATCTCCTGTAAAAAATTCAGCAAACAGGCTCAGTACTGTTTCTAATCAAAGAGATGCAATAGGATGTTCTTACGGTAAAAAATTCAAGCAGACTTCGTTCGTGTTGCAAAGCATTTCTTTACAAGGGAAAAATCGGGGTTTGAGGGGGCGGCAGACCCCCAAAATAAAAATCTTAACAAAAGAGGCTGGAGAAGCGGGGGTTTGGGGGCGGCAGCCCCCAACTCTACCTCCTAATCCCTGTACGTTTTAAGGTTTGAACTTGTTACTCAGCCTCTTTAACTCTTTAGAAAACGTAGTTTTTCCAAATAATTTCTGCACGTTTTTGTACAGTTTATTACTTATTATTGCTTGACTAACTGTTAGCTGATCGTGTCAGAAGTTAAAGTTGGGGGCTGCCGCCCCCAAAACCCCCGCTTTTGAAGATTGTTTTGCTAAGGCTTTTAATTCCTGAATAGTCAAATCAAATGCACAGTAAGATTTTCTTTTTTCAACTTTTCTTCGAGCATGTGGGTATACGACATGTTATCAAAGCAGTGGAGACTTACCTGTAAGCTGAAGAACGACTGTGATATTCTTCTGGAGACGCCTGTTGAGCCGAAGGATTTAATAGATTGGATTTAAAAAAGAAACAGAGTTTCTTTTTTAAACTTTAAATTTAAGAGATACGACTTTAAATTCAATATATAAAAAATTTACTCTGACGGGGAATCGAACCCGGGTCTTCCGCATGACAGAAAGGAATAGTGGCCACATGTACCATCAGAGACTCTTGTTAAATTGTTTTTAGTCTCTGCAATCTATTTTCGACGCAAGCAAATACAAAGTAAAATTTTCGTTTTTCGACAAAAAAGACTTCTGGGAATGAGCTGCAGTTTTTGGAAGCTTGCAGTCGGTCTTGTCAGGGTAAGAGAACTATTTTGATCTAATTTAATAATGAAATACTATGCTTTTAGGAATTTCAAAACTAACATGGGCTCTTATTGGAAAACGAGGTTTTTCGTAAATGTAAATTCGGGGGATAATTTTTTAGGTCTGCAAATATCAAAAGGCCCTAACAGGTTGAATTCCGCTTCGAATGAGTCCTCATTCACCCGGATCCATTGCCAAGTGTGGCCTGTAGGCGTGTCAGATAAAAAAATATAATTGATATTTGGTTTTTGGAAAACAAGGAAGGAGTGATCGGATTGAGCTGAACTTTTGAGAATAAGCTCCCAGGCTCTAGGAAAGCTTATCCTCTAAATTTCAACCCGATCGGACAACGTTAAAGGGGGGCTTTGGTGGAAAAAATTAACATGGGTTCTTATAGGAAAGCGAAGTTTTTCGTAAATGTAAATTCGGGGGATAATTTTTTCGGTCTGAAAATCTCCCACTCCCTAACAGGTCGAATTCCGCTTCGAATGAGACCTCATTCACCCGGATCCGTTGCCAACTGTGGCCTGTAGGCGTGGCTGATTAAAAAAATAACTTGATGATTATTAAGTGGCTATATTTGGTTTTTGGAAAACAGGGAAGGAATGATCGGATTGAGCTGAAATTTTGAGGATAAGCTCCCAGGCCCTAGGAAAGCCTATCCTCTAAATTTCATCCCTATCGGACAACGTTAAAGGGGTGCTGTGGTGGGAGGGTCGAAACTTCCGGCCAACTTTCCCCCATGAAGATAAAGTCGGAGAGGGGTGAAATTTTGCTTGTTTCTTAGTTTGAGCTTAGGCTACAAAATGCGATCCCCGCCATTTCTCTGCCACCTCTAGGCCTGGAAATCGCTTAACATTGTGGTGGGTCACCTCTTTAAAGAGGCACAAGTGTGCCTCCTTGAAAAAAAAAAATCCTGATTCAAATTTAATACCCTAAACCTAAAGTGTACCAAGTAAGTATAAAGAACTCCAAAGTATTTTTTGGCTCTGTGTTGCACAAAACAAAACCAAGTTATGAGTCTGAATTGTTGCCCACCCCCAGATTTTAGAAAATACTTAAAAATGTTTTTTTCTGGTACTTTCGATGAAAAAAAACACAAAGCTGCCCCTACTCCTCAGATTTTAATGATACATTTTGAGCAAATTTTGAAAAATAGGCCTCCAGTAGAAATAAATAGAAAGGCCTCCTGGCAGATCCGCTATTCTCCGAGTTTCCAGGCCCTAATTCGACAAATGAGACAATCCCCAGTTTCTGGCCCTAATTTAGTATCAGTCCTTTCCTGGCAGATCTGCTACGTCTCACTTACGTTCTAACGTTCCAAAGATTCTTGAGAATTTCCAGGGCTATTGGGAAGAAAATTTTGTACCTTTTTTAAGCCTCATATTTTGAAGTGTGGGTCACAAATAAACGAACTTTTTACCTAACAGAAAATTTTTTTGCTTTTACAGTTAGATACTGCTAGTTTAAAGACTTACGGATAAAAGTTTCAATGCAGTCGGAATAAAGAATGGCCAATTTTGAGCGCCTAACTTACGAAAGCCTTGGGTCAAAAATCGAAATAAACCTTTGGTTTCTCATCCAATCGTCCCCTTGACATAAGGAGACAAGGTTTTAAGTTTTTTTATGTGCCGCTTTGAGGGTCCACTTGTACGACCCCCTCCCCCATCTTTCTGTATTTTGCGACTTTTCTGACTTTGCCCCTAGAATTTGCTTTCACTAAATTTTAAGTTAAATATGATTTGCTTTTAATGTTGATTTCACAATATATTTTTGTCTAATATTTTAACGGCTTTTATTAAAAAGTCAATTTTGATCACCTTTTGATAAAAATTGCTAATTGTGAGACTGGCTATATTTTAAATTTTTTTTTTACACAGTTACACCCCCAATTATCCGAAAAAACGAATTGTTCGGGAGGAGGCTATTTGAATGGGCCCTAGAACTTGTAATTTGAGAATTATTGAATGCTAAATTTCAAGGCAATCTGAATAGAATATTGCCGTCTTCAGGGCCACCTTTGGGAAGCCCCATGCCAACAAATTGAAATTATTTTTATTTATCATCTTGTTCTTCCCTTTGACCTCAGGACATATGGTCTTTATTTTGAAGTTGTTCAGAAAATTAAGTTGTTTGTACGCTTTTTTCACTCCTTTTTCTACATCTTCTTTTAAATTTGAGCTCCTTGGGGCAAAAAAGACTGGGTATAAGCCTTCTATGTATTGATTTTCTGTCATTTTCAACTCCGTTTTCATCTCTTAAGCTTCACTCGTAAGACTTTTAATTTTCAGATATGTGCAACCCTTTATATTGTTTTTTTTTTTTACTTTCTTTTAAAAATTAATGATAACTAGCCTCAAGAGCGTATAATCAGCGGCATCATTTCATCCTGAAGTAAGGGGGGGGCTAAGCAGCCTATGCGGGCCCCCCAAAGTGGCCCGCTTACAGTTGTCTAAGAGCAACATTCCTTCACAGTGGTTAGCACAGGTCTCTCCCTAAATCAACTAATAATAGTAAGAAGCATTTAAAAGTTTTTAATAAATACAGAGAATTTAATTCATAGATTTATTGCAAAACTGGGAACCAACGAAGTCTCATTTTTCCAAAAATATAAACCATAGCCTCGAAATCCAATGATTTCACACAATTTATTTTTTTCACTAAACACCACCATCACATCACTGAACCTTTCGTCGCCCATTGCTGGACTAACAAAGGTTTTAATCAGGCTTAATTTAGAAAAGAATATCATTACAAGCCCTTGAGACGGGCACAGTAACGAAGGTTTGTATAATTTTCAAAATGTCGGAATATGATATCAAGATTGCCTTTACTAAATTTTGAAGTTCTAAGAGATTTTTTGGCCTATTCCCTAAACAGTCGTTGCATCTTCTCACGATATCCGTTTTCGAGGCAAACAGGGGTGTGTCAATGCAAACTTCTTTGTAATGCGCTGCCACACTAGCTAGTCAGCTCGTATTGAGAAAGTGCGGCGGATCAAGATCTAATGCAGAGATTGACACTAACAGTGAAAGAACATTCGTGAAACGGCTTTCAAACTCGCAGCACAATCTGTCTATTACAAGAAAATAGTCCCTATTCGCGATAAGACAATACAGCTCCTGAAGAATGGAGAAGAAAGATGCCATTTGTCTCAAGTTCTAAATACAATCACGCAATACAGGGTTGAGTCTATAAGCACGGCGGTGAATGTAAATTGCATGCGGTGCAACTGCTTTAATACCAGCTTGCATACGTGAATGTAGCTGCTTATGACACTGGCTTGATATTTTCATAGAAAAAAAAAACAAATTTGCCCCCCCCCCCCTTTTGGATGTCAAACAGTAAATTCAACTCCCCCCCCCATCCTGAAATTGAGAAATTGATAGAGCAATTTCAAACAATATTTGGGGGCGCCCACCTGCCCAGAGTCTCGGGCATGACTGAAAAATTAGTGAAAAATTAAAATTTGCTCAGAATGCGGGGCTGAGCTTAGGCAATGAATAGGTACTATTTGGAAGATGAAGATGGCTTTAAAGGATTGTTTGCCTGTTATTCCAAGGAAATTAATGGTCCTGTGTCAATTCTAAATTCTTGGTAAACCTTCCTAAGACCATAGATGGGCGCGCCTTGTTTGCCTCTCATTCCAGGCAATCTAATGGTCCTATGTCAATTTTAAATTCTTGGTCAACCTCTAGGCAGGTGTGCCTTTCCGAAAACTGACACACAAGTATTTGTCCAATAAGAGAGTCATAGTGACTCCCACGATTTACCCGTGCCATTTAAACATTTTGTCTCTCAATTACTCGGACTATCTGTCTTGTTTTTTTTCTACAATTAGCGATGTCTTGATGCTTACTGAACAATACTTGATTTTCAATTCAATTGTTGAATTGACAGTAATTAGTAGGTCTCTTATTTGTTTTGTTTTTCTCACCTTTTTTATAAGTCGGTTCAATCCCTGCCCCCCCTCCATTGATAAGGCATTTCAATTGTGAAGTAAAAATATTGCAGATACATTTCAATTGTGAAGCAAAAAATATTTTATTCACATATGTTTTTTTTTGTTTTTTTGTTTTTTTCGTTTGGCTCCATTCTAAAATGAATGATGCCCAGCCTCTTCCCAATTACTGGACAAAGTCTTCTTTTTATTGATTTTTCTTTCCTCATTTGATCTTTATTTTTAATTTTCAAATTTCACTGATTTTCAGATTTTTATGCTAAGATTTTTATGAAATGTGCTTATTCACATTTTTTCTTTTGACTATTTGAAAAATCAATGATAATTAGCCCCAATTCTGCTATTAGCTTATTACATAAAAGTAATTTTATGTTAACATATAAGTACTAGCCTATTATCTAATAAGCTAATAACGGAATTTCTAAAGTTTTGTTGTCTTTTGGTATTTTAAGGTGAAATCGTAAGCCTTGTATTCTCAGATCTTTTTAATAAATTCTTTCATACTTGGAGAATCACAGCATTTTTTCAATCTAATTTCATAGTTTAACGACGCAAAACTTTCCAATTGAAGATTCTTGACAAATTTCACCCTTCACATTTCAATGGCTTCCTCTCTAATTTGCCCTATGGTTTCAAGGTTTTTTAAAGGTAAAAAAAAGGACATACCGGGTTCTGCCAGTGCTCTCCAACAATAAAAAAAACTCTATTTTATGCTTCAATAATATGAATATAAAGATTTTACTAATGATTTACCCTCTAAATTGCAAAGCACTCCCTCCTCCACGTCTTTTTATTCACTTATATATGTTATGCTTTCTGCCGAACCTAATCTTATCTTTCTTTCGAGTCTGATTTTATTTAATTAGTACTGAAAGCGGATCCTAGTGACAACGTGGTAGATCTGCCTGCACCCCTACAACAGTCTAACCACCTTTAATTTATTCATGTTTTCTTTAGAGCCTAATTTTATCTTTCTTTCGAGTCTGATTTTATTTAAATACTAATGAAAGTGAATCTTAGTGACATCATAGATCTGCCTACCAGTAGAGATCTAAGTTATACTTATAAGGTTCTATGTTCCTTCCTGTGTTATTTGGGTGGCTTACCACGGACAGTGATTCATAGATTTCACTAGGGATTGTGTAATATGTTATGAAGGATAAGTTTCTGACACAATTCATGTAGGTCAGGTTTCTACCACATAATATATATATGACCTACAAGCATTTAAGTGTAAGTTAATTATCCATTTCAAAAAAAACCGGTGGGTCTTGGCTATGTTTTAATATATTCAGTGTTTTTTAAGTATAAAATCGAGTTTCAAATTAGAATTTTATACAGTTTGGATACTTCATTCGTTCTATTGATATATATATTTTACGATCATTTACATTGGTAGAATTTCCTTTACCTTCCTTACTTACGCTTTTTTCACCGTGCTGTTAGCTCTTTTAAAAAGCTTCCTATGTTAATTAAACAGTCCATGTTTAACTTACGTAACGAACTTCTATATTTATATGTTTTTATCACGTGTATTAAGGAGTTTACCCCTAGTCAATACCTCGCTCTTTACGCTAAAGTTTGAATTCTGTTCGAATCACGAACTCTTGAATCACAAAGGCCGGTTAATTAGAATAGATACCTCTTTTGAAAGTGCTAAAAAAAAACTTTAGCGTAAAGGGTGAGGTATTGCCTAGAGGGCGAACCCCTTCATATACTTAATAATTTTTTGGTTTAGGCTATGTCTAGGGGTCTTCTTCTTCCTTTTTCTACGCTTTTAAGTATTTCGCAATTTAGGTATATAAGTTTTAAAAGCTTTGCATATAAAATTGAAAAAAGATCTATAATTGTCAACTTTTTGTGTTTGGTACTATGGAATTGAAGGCCCAGTTCCCTCCATTAATATTCTGAATAAGTAAGAATTGAACTAGCTAATTAAATTGTGCCATTTTTACAACTTTTGGGAGTTTGGTACTGTGGTATTGAAGGGGCAGTGCCCTCTCGTAAGCTAAATAGTTTGAAAATTGAAAATAATTTTTATTCTTATTTTAGGATACTGTTGATCAGCCATCACAGCAAAAGCGTACTAAGTTGGATGAATCCCAGGACAACATTGAGACAGTGATAATCGAATCATTAAATTCAATCAGGCCAACTGCAAGTCGCGTCGCTCCTCATTCTTAAGAAAGGAAGGACTCCCGAGAGCTAGCTGTGATTTTTGACGTAAGTGTAAATAGATCTTCTGAAAATATTTTGATACTTCATTAAATAGATTACTTCTACGCGTGAGGTGAATAATGCTCTTTGGCAATTGAGTTGTAAAAATATAGGACATGAAATAACTTAATTAGCATGTATATTTGGGATAATGAGATGCAGGAGCCTTCTGGGTGTTACAAATTTATATTTAAAAACCCGTCAGCTTCATCATTGCTTGAGATATCTAGATTATTTGATTTTATTCTTGTTCTTTTTTTTTGCTTAATGGAGTTTTCTACTTTTCTTTGAAAAACTTATTTTGTAGAATAACTGTTTTAAATCAATTACTAATAAGCGATGTTTGAAACACAAGGATGGTTCAATTATAACAATAAGTAACTTTTTTTGAATATTTGTTTTCGACATTCAACCGACTTTTAATGTTTAAATTTTTGTCTTAACAAAGTTAACTAATTAGTTCCTATTTCTAAAGTTCAACGTGGCACCACTGACAAAATGGCATACAGGGTACTTGTCTGCTAAACGAAACACACCCAAAGAAGTGAAGTTATATTAATCCTAATGAAATATACCAAAACATGATGATAATATAATATTGTAGAAACAAAATTATGGAAAGCAGGCCGCGTAGAAGAAATTATATTAAATACCTAATCCCTAACTATCTCTATATATCCAATAGTCAGTTAATATATCCATGCATCGTAGTTTTTTTAACTCGGAGCAAGCAAATCCTAACCGAACCCACAAAGGGACATTGGACTCCGTTAGATCGTACACAGCGTACGTCTCGAGTGTATTTTTTTTAACAGCCAAGCTCCAGGTAATGTCTGGAGAACTTCTTAATTTTTGAAAGAATCAAAAGAAAAATTTTAGATAGCAGAGAAGGCTACTTTAATAATAAAAGTTGTTACAAGAGTCACCATCGGGGATATTTACCTAAGCTTTAATTCTTAAATCGTTCGTAAATTTTTAAAGCTTTTCCTTTGAAAACTAAAATTGTGTCCTGCGGAACTGGTACTTTAATCGTTGATATTGAGGGAGAAAAAAGTTCTTCTTCTTACATGTGCAGTGGCACATCTTCAAAGAAATGGAACAGTGGATGATGCATGGGTGATAGACAGCTTTTCCTACAAAATCATTCCTAAATCATCGAAAAAGTTGCTTGTTTTGGAATTTATGTTGACATTTGTTGAAGAAGACATTGAGTACACGAATAAAATTCGCTTTTTAGATTCCTACAGTTTTTTACCTAAATCATTGAGCGAATTAATTCAAGTGCAGAAAAACGATGACGGCTGCAACGCTTTCCCCCTTCTCAAACAACAATTTCCAAATGATTTATATGATTTGTTGACGGTCAAGGGCATATATCCTTATGATTATTATTGTTCCATGTCGAGATTCGCCGAGGAAACTATTCCCTCGATTGAATCGTTTTACGACAGTGTACGCGATCGTAGGTGCACCCCCGACGAATACAGTTTTGCTAAAAAAGTGTGGGCAGAGGGAGGGTGTAAAAATGGGTCTGACTACTGCAAGCTGTATTTGTCGAGTTATGTGTTAACTTTGTTAGACATTATGTGTAAAAATACGGACAAAATCAATGGGGAATTTAATCTTGATTTGGGATATTATTTTTCATCTCCTCATTTGGTGATGGACCTCATCCTAAAAATTAGCGGGGAAAAATTGAGCTAATCACTGACATCGATCAGCACTTGTTCATCGAAAGGTCAATGAGGGGTGGATTTGTTTTTCACGGGGATCGTATCTTGGAAACTGATCAAACTGGAGAGAAGACGGGGACAAAATTGGATGCAGTTTTCCTTGATATGAATTCTCTCTACCCCTCGGCCATTATTCTTTATGCGCGACCTTGCGGTGACTATAAATGGCTCAATGACCCTCAAGCTTCCCATTTCCCAACATTCACAGCGTTGAGGAGAATGGACAGGCTGGATGGTTTTTTTAAATTGATGGGGAGATACCAGTTGAGCTTCACGATTCAGTAAAGGATTTTGTTTTTCCGTGCATCAATAGACCTGTGACTAGGGACTCTTTGAGCCCTCGCAATAGGCGTTTAGTCGGGGTGGACGGATTGCATTGGTCACCTTCAAAACAAAAACTTATTGCTGACCTTCTGCCAAAAAAAATATTGTTGTACATCATGTGGCTTTAAAATGGATATGCAACAACGGTTTCAACGTCACAAAGGTTCATAGAGCCGTCCAGTTTAGCCAAAAACCCTATCTGAAAACGTTTGTTTAGCCAAACACCTTTGTCAAGAAACGTTCTGAAGCACAAACCAAAGCCGAAAAAGAAATTTATAAGCTCATTTTGAATTCGGCTTTTGGTAAAATGTGTTAGAGTGTTCGCAATAGAAATCGTTATGACGTCATGACCGATCTCAAACAATAGGCTGGAATTATTGCTGACCCAAATTAATCTTCATTTACGATCATTGGCATTGACATTGTACTATTGAATAGAAAAAAAGAAACATCGTTCTTAATAAAAATATTGCTGCAGGCAGTGTGGTTTTGGAGATCTCTAAAATGCTCATCTTAGAGTTCTACTACAATGTGGCTAGGGTACAGTGGCCGGAGAAGGGACAAGTAGAGGTCTGCTACGGGGACACGGATTCCCTACTGATAAAAGTAAATGCACCAAACTTACTCGACGATTTAGCGCGCGTTGAAATTATCAGCTCACGAAAGAACTACACCGATTGGAGGGGTATATACCAAGAGCTTTTGAAACGTCAGATACCAAATCAGCTTTTATTTTTTAAATCTGAAACAGGAAGCGACATGATTTCCTGTGGTATGTTTGTAAGTCCGAAGGTGTATTTTATATAGACACACGACGAAGAAATCAAGAAACGTTGCAAAGGAATATCCATGCGCTATGTGGATAAGAATTTTGGCATGGACATCTATAGAAACCATATTGTTCGGAATACAATTCCACGAGCCAAATTGCTGGCAATTCGTTCTCACAACTACAGGAACAATACTGTAAATGTAGAAAAAATTGCCATGAGTACCATTTCCGACAAGGTCTATGTTTGTCAAGACGGTGTGAATACCCTCCCCCTTGGGCACTATTTAACTTCAGACCGGGCCGAATGTGTTAATCATAGGGAAAGTCTCGGTTTGAATAAAGTCCAATAAATTTTTCCCAAAACCTTGGGGGGGGCCTCGCCGCCTTGGGGGGAGGGGGGAGGGGGTTCGCGGCCCGGGTGGGGGGGGGCGGCCGCCAGCAGGGGGCGCACCGCCACGACCAAAGTTATCTTTTTTAATAAATAAATTTAAAAAGTGTATTTTTTTCTGTAAAGTGCTGTTTTTAATACAAGAAATATGATTCTTTATTGATTTTGTTCTTGAACGGACTAGTAGGAAAATTATTTAGTCATTAGACAACTATAGTCTACAGTTAGTTGTCCAGGTGAACTATTGAAGGGAACATATTTAAAACAATCAATTCAATTTAAATCAATTTAAAACACCATTCAGATCGTTTCTGTGTGGGCCCTCAATGTCGGGCAAAACAACACTCTCAACTAAAATAATTAAAAATTGTGATAAAATGTTTGTGAAAAAGCCGAAAAAAATTTACAACTGTTACAGTATAGGGAAGAAGTCATACGGTAAAATAAAAACAATTGCCGCGACGGGGTTGGTGCAGATACATTTATACAGGGACATGATGTTTTCAACATTATTGAAGCAAACTCTTGGCTGATCATTGACGATCTGGCTGAATCTATTGATACAATGGTCCCAGGAAGTGCTACAACTATTCACCGTTCGCTCTCATCATGAACAGATTTCCATTACTCTGGTTCTACACAATCTCTTTCATCAGAGCAAATATATGCGAACACTTGCATTGAACTGCATCTACTATATCATCTACAGAGCTGTTGGTGATTCCAGCTCCCTAATAACTCTCAATAAACAAATCTATCCAGGCGCCCCTAAATTTCTGCTCTCAGCATACAATCAGGCAATAAACCCTGCGGCTACATCCTATTGGATTTTAATCAAAATACACCTAACGATCTACTCGTAGTCACATTTACTTCCGACAATGGTATTACAGTATATCTCCACGTGAAAATTAAAAAGACCTATTAGTCGCTTTAATGACACTGAAGGGATTACTTGAAAAAACACATCTTTTTTAAATTCTAAGCCCTTCAAACCCCCCCCTTAGGAAAGCCATACTCAAACATGGTATTGACAATGATTTCATTAATATAATATATGAATTTTTTTTAAATTTGGCCTAGGGTAATGTTAAACTGCCATAAGTAGTTAATAAGCAGGCAAAGAAAAATCTTTCAGTTGAATTTACAGTGGCCACTAAAAACAAAGGAAAGAATTTTAAAAAGAAACGACCTCTTCAGGCGGGCGGTAGCTTTTTCATACTTTTACTTCCAATAATTGCAGGACTTGTAAACAGTTTTCTCTAGAGAATGGCAAAACACTATAAATTGACTCCAATAGAACTCGCTCTCTCACCCGTGGAAAACTTTGAGAGCAATCTGAGTAAATTCCTTGACAATGAGAATATTGAGGATGATAAAAAACTGCTTTTACTTCAAGATGCACTTCGCCGAGTGGACAAACATAAGCCCTATCGGTCGAAAGTCACTGGTATTGATCACAAAAAAGAATCATCACCTCAGGATTCTGCTGCTGCTGCTGTTGGAACACAATTAAAGAAGGAGGAATTGGATTCAATTGTATTGAAAATTAGAAATCTAATGCCCCACTCATATCGTGAACAAAAAAAACGACTCCTAACCTATCTCATGGAAAGTGGTCAAGATCATATTCAAGTTGATAGCAATGGGAAAGGGATTATAATTCAGTGCAAGAGCTATAATCTACTTGATTTAATCTATGATATGGTTACAAATCGTAAAGGACTATTATAATTTGACGCTAATCTATACAACTTTCTAAATGAATTAAAACTTAAAAAATTCATTATTGGAAATAGACAAATTCTATACAAATTAACTGGATCGTCATCATCAGCAACAACAACAACACCATTAAAACATGAAGAGGAAGAAGAAGAAGAAGAAGATTTTAAATCAATATTTGAAAACTATAGCACACCTAGTGGAAAAAACTTGAAAATAGAGGAAAGGAACAGACGAAAACGTATAATTTCACCATCACCAACCCTAACTAGTATACAAAAGGGTAGCGGACGTTACACAACGTCTTTACGTTCAAAATGGTTAAAGTTCTGAAAGGTGTTTATGAAAATATTGGTGAAGCGGGGAGTTTAAGTTCCCCCATCACTCTTTCCACGGTCACAGGTGTTCACACTAAAAGTGTACAAGACTATCTACAAAATAAATCAAGTTACACTCTGCATAGAAATCATAGACTTCGTGCTAATAAATATCGAAAAACTAAAGCCTTTTTCCCATTGCATATAATGCAAGCAGATCTCCTAACTCTAGATGAGATTCAAAGACGTAACAATACACCGTAAAAGTACATTCTACTTGAAATCAGTTTTTTTAGTCGCTCTGCATATGCAATTCCATTCCGATCAAAGAGACGCGTTGAAGTTGCTCAGGCCATTGAAAGTATTCTCGAACAGGATTCATATAAAAAAATTCAAACGGATCGCGGTAGTGAATTTGTTAATCCCCATGTTGCAAAAGTACTAGTGAAATATAGTACACTGCTCTATCATAGTCATAGTCCTATAAAGGCTGCATTGGCTGAACGATTGATAAGAACTATTCGACTTTTAATTTCAAGATATTGTACATTGAAAAATACATCGACTTTTATTCATGATTTAGATAAAATCATATTGATTTATAATCAACGACCTCATCGATCATTGTCCAACTCAACCCCTACGAAAGTTTATCATTCTGATCATGATTCAAGTGTTACCTTTCTTAAAAAATAGTCCAATGAAATGATTGTCAAGAAGAAAAATAAATTCAAAGTCGATGATACTGTTCGAATTAATAGAAAAACTAATGGATTTGAAAAGAGTACTTACTTGTGGTCCACAGAACTTTTTAAGGTGGCAAAAATCCCAGACACTAAACCAATAACGTATCTTTTGCGCGATACCAAAGATGAACAGCTTCTCGGCGGCTTTTATGACTATGAACTACAAAAAGTTAAAAATAATCTATCTATCAAATTGAAAAGATATTAAAGACTCGTACTCGCAGGGATAAGAAACAGTTAATTGTTCGGTGGCTAGGATACAACTCTGATTTTAATTCTTGGATCGGTGTTGAAGATATTGACAAAACCCAATGATTTCTATGTAACTTTTATGTCCAATGTTTCCGATCCTCTCTGCAACGACTTGAATACGACAAGTGATTTTTGGACGAAACTCTCCCCCGCCATCAAATTTGACCGTGCGTATGAAGTGGCTCTTTTCGACTGTATTCTCAAAAATACCTATGACATCCTGAGAAAGGATCGTGTGTATGATATAAAAGTTGTACCATTCGATTGGACACTCTTTGTCGACTATGAATGGGTTAGGCACTTAAATCTAGCGAATATCCAGATGCTAAATTGAAATATATTGCATATGATGATACAAGAGATTTGTGTCGCGCAATCAAAAGAAAAATCTCATACCGTATGAATTGTGAATTCAATTTTAATTGTTCATTGGAACACCATAGGATTTACATTATCTCACCTGTTGACACCGAGATAATAATTTCCAATGATAATATGAGAGACGATCATGGCTTTAAACAGAATTTGATCAATGGGAAAAGTGTTCTCACTCTTTACGGGATGGATCAAGTAATTTTTGCTGACTACCCACTTGGTTTCGCCTCGTACTATTGAATATTTCTCTATGCATCTCTTGTGTAAACATCGAGAATTGGTATTTCAAATTTCCCCCTCTTGCGTGATTTTGAACGAAAAACGACCCATGAACTTGTACATAATTATAATAGAAAGCATCTTCAGTGTGTTCCTGTAAACACTTCGTATTTGGAACTCTATCAGTTAACACTAAGAAGTGAAATGGGTGATCCTCTTGCAATAACAAAAGGCTTAGCAGTGATTACATGTCTTTTTCGACCCATTGACGGTGACAGCACCATCACATAAAATGAACAATAGAAGAATATCATTTGTCTGTCCCGATATCGATTGTTATGTTGATGCTTTGAGTCCACGTCAAATAGGCAATGGATTGGACTACTACCTGGGGCGTACTAAAAGGTCTGGATATGCTTTTGGTAGCTGGTTTGCCGTGCTAGCCCGTTCTGCACTACCCCTTTCTAGAAAATATATCTTGTACCTGCTGCATAAAATTTTGCTGGCTCAACACTACAGGACTGGGGGTCGGGCAAGAACTTCAAGGAAAGTGTTAAGAAAAATATTAGATGTTCAGCAAGAGCCGCTGGTGAACAATTAAAATCTCGGCAAAATGGGGAGGGATTGAAAAGGATGCGTGCGCGTCATTCACTCATCAGTCTCCACCTAGGCGGGAAGCGAAGGACATCAACAAGGACTTTGAGGAATAAAACAAGGAAGACCAATAAGAAGAAGAAAAAGAAAAAGATTGTTAGATCAAAGAAGGATTTCTTCTCTTAAGATGACTTATCTTCCCCACAAGGAATCATACCCATTAATCAGTTCCTCATTGAATCTATTCAATGCTGAAAATGTTGATGTCAGTGTCAAGTATGGCTACTATGAACAATTTCACCCCCAACAACCCCTCTCGGAAAATATACACTTTCAAATATTTTCCAATGAATACTATTTCACTGATTTGTCATCAACATTTATTGATTTAAATGCTGTGGTGAAGAAAGAGTCAGATAATACAACTCTAACTGCTGCCGATGGTCTCTCCTACGAAAACTGTATTCTACACAATATGTTCAAACAAATTAATGTATTTATTAATGGAACATTGGTGAGCACTAGCAATAATTTATCAAACTATGCAAGCTACGTACAATTTATGATGATGACGCCAAAGGCATACAAGGAGTTGAGAGGACAATCATTGGGCTATGAATATCGATCAGGTGTTGATACTGACGGTGAGTTGACTACTGCAGTGACCCAGGAGTATCATCTGGTTGGAAAATTAAATCATGAGATATTCAATATATCCCAATGGCACCCCCCCAATGTCAAGATTGACATAAAGTTACAGATGGACCCATCGAATTTCATTTTGAGAAAAACACTTCCTGCAGCACCCGATGCAAATGTCATTATCACATCGGCAATTCTCCACGTCCGAAAACAACAGGTTATGAGCTACGTTGCATTTGCAGTGGAAAAGCTAGGATCCAATGGTAACAACATTGAACTTCTTGTCCCCCATACGATCACCAATCAACGTCACATTGCCACCGGCTCTCGTACCTATAGCGATTCATCATTTATCAATGAAGAAATCCCATCAAAATTGGCTTTGGCCTTTGTGAAGAGTGGCAGTGCCGTTGGATACTGGACTGAATCCCCCCATGATTTTAATTTTTTTGGTCTATCTAGCCTTGTGTGCAAAGTGAACGGTATTCCATTGCACACTCTATCATTTGAAAAAGAATCCTATAGAACTCTGTACGAGTTGACCATTCTATCCCTAGATCATGACTCCCAACTATTTGAAAATGGAATAACCGATTCAATGTTTTCAAAAAATCACAGAGTAATTGTTTTGGACCTGTCGGGGACTCAGGATATGAACATAGTACGAATAGTGAATGTACGTTTAGAGTGTACATTTGCCGATGCTTTGACTGAGAGTATCACGCTAATATCACTGAGTCAATTTGAAACATATTGGGAGATCACACCCGACGGCAGTGTTCTACTAGACCTAGCACCATGAACACAAACCAAATCATCAACGTATTTAGTTTGGATCCATACGTGTCCCAGTAAAACTCCTATTGTATACCTTCGGACTTCATTGAAAAAATTCCAAGTGTTAACAATACCTTAATCATTGTTAATAGCCGCCCATCGACTTCGAAGACCGGCCATTGGCTATGCATCTTTCAAATAGCGAAGAATATTGAATTTTTTTGATCCTCTTGGCCTTTCGTATAAATTATATACTCCGTACATCAGCAACTTTATTGAAAGCAGTGGGAAATTTATTATTCAAAATCAACGAAGAGTACCGGATTTAAAGACTAAGACACGTGGCTTTCATGCACTACTGTTTTTCATATTCAGATGTCGTTGCTATACCTACAAGCAGTTTCTCGACATCTACGTTGACTTATCTCGATTGAACGACTTTCTAGTGGAAAATATACTTACAAGCGTGTTTAATATTGACTTTAGTGCCCTACGAATAACATGTTCTAAAAATATATGTGAAATTGTTTATTAATAAATGATAGAAAAAAATTTATATACATGATAAAACGACTTTTCTACTCTTTAGATTTCATCTTCTACTACGTATAGGTATTTGTCGACAACAACTAATGCAGGTAGATTATCCTGATGCAGGTGTACTGATCCTGATGTACTGCAATGTCAGGGTCACATTTTCTACAGTAGAGTGTAACTTCACTCTTTTCATATCTCTTTGTATAGTCAATGATACTATTCTCGTTCATTCTATAGATTTCACATTTTTCAATTTGCTTATGTGAAGTAATGTCACAAACAGTGTCCTCAAGTGTCGAATCACATTCCGTCAAAGCCAAATAAAAATCAGTGGGCTTATAATCGTAGTAGTCATTGTCTTCACAACGAGGACATATAAACCCTATCCTTTTGTTGTTCCAACAGTTGAATGGCTGACTCGCTTCCTTCTCCCAGAACAATCTAAAACCACGACGATACCAGTCTCGTAGCAATAAACTAAAATAACGCTTGGGATTCTTTCCAATCATTCTGGGATATGTATTCTCCCACTGATTATATTTATCATAATGGCAATTGGAGCATAGGTGCCCTCTAGGATGAGAGTCACACACTTCTTCAAGACAGGAATCACAACCTTTAATTTGTACAGCATATCCTCTATGCAATTTACACGGGTTTTATAATCTACACTTTTCATCATACTCATCAATCATTGTGCAATTCTCACATGATTACCAGCTGCCCAGTGTGTACATACATAGCGGACGTGTATGGAACATTTTTTTCATGTGTTGACACTCTCACCGCCACAATGAAACTGAGCTAGCAACAACAAAAAATTATCTGGGATAGTGAGAGAGGAGTAAATCATCCTTGAACGCCATCTTTCCCATGAAAAAAAGTCCTAAATTTCTAAACTAATGTTTAAAAGCATATCCACAATATCATTTTGCTGTGTCGTGATCAATATATCAATAAATTGTGTAAATGCATTTGGACCACGACGTAGAAGCTTCATATAATTACCTTATAACCAAGAGCAAGTTGTCATTGTGTCGAATTACCTTCTTTATGAGAGTCTATCCTTTTGGATAGAAAACTCATGAAGATCACAGTATAAAATTACGCATTTGAGCGTAGGAACAAGATTCCCGATTGCCTACTCTTTCTCAGTTCCATTCATTTTTTAGAGTCCTAACTCTCACACAACCAACTTCAGACTAACCAGAATTTTTTCTACTTTAAAAAATATACGCTAGTCTACTATAGAAAGAAAAATACCATTGATTTAGAAACAATTTTATTGAGCATAATTACAACAATAATATTAACTGATTTAATTTGTTCTCATCAATATATTTCGAGAGCACTTTTAATGCTGCCCGAAGTTTATTTATATGGACAATATTCACTTTTCCAGCAAAACATAGTTGCTCCTCCTGCTTAAATTTGCTTAATGATATCACGTATCTAGCATACATATCGTCCCATTCAAGGCATAGTCTACAGCCTCCGGTTATTTCCACAGCCACATTTAGTACTCGTATGTCGTTGCTGCTGCTGCCGGCTCCATCATTAATCTCCAATAATGTAAATGCACCACTCATTTTTCTCTACTAATATCCTCTCAAATAAACTATTCTCTCTGAATTCAATTCTCTTACTAATATGAATTGTAAAGAAAACCATTCCTTTTATTCAAATTTTATCACCAATCAAGTTATCGCATATAGAGTAGCCTCCGCTCTCTGATTGGCTCCTAAAAAACGGATGCTGACTCAAAAACCAGTCTGATTGAGTTATATAATTTCGACCATACTCTCAAAACATGTTAGACCACATTATACCTTGCCAACTTTTTTTTTGCAATGTGCATGTGATACTGTAGTGCCTCAGACGTTGGTTTTCTTGTACGGTTCTTGTATAATTCCATGTGCAATTGATATCAATAGCAATAACCAGTCTGGTAATCTGCCTTGGAAAGGTGTTAAGGAACGTAATCCCCCCAAATAACACAGGAAGGAACATAGACCCTTAGAAGTATAACTTATATCTCTACTCCTACCCCCCCCCCCCCCACAACAATGTAATCAATTTTATTTATTTTATTTGTAGCCTAATTTTAAATTTTTTCAAGTCTAAAATCAGCTTATAGTTATTTTATGTTTTCTTTCAAATGTAATGTTTTTTAAATAGTGATGAAAGCTGAAACCAGTAACACATGCAATAAATCCGCACACACCCCTTCTACAATCTAATCAGCTCTTATGTATTTTCGTTCGAGCCTATTTTACCTTCCAAATTTCACTTCTAAGTTTATTAACACTTAGATGTGTTCAGCTAAACTCTTTACATTTTTTTTTCTGTTGGCTCTATTTTTTAACTATGGATATCTTGTCTCCCAAGACCCTAAATCACGTATATGTGCCTCTTTCACTCATTAATTCTAAGCTGCTATTTCTCTTTTTTTCATAATTAATGATAGTTTTTCATCCCAAAAAGACGATCCTTTTCCGTCATCATCAGCTTAGAATTCCTCAAATTACCGAAATCTGTCTTCGCTCCAAGCCCCCGAGATATAAAGCTCAAAGAAGACCAAAATTAAATTCAGTTTCAAATTTTCCAGTGAATAAAAACAGAAAATGGTAAAAAGCTTGTGACAGATGGTCGAAAAAGACGGAATTACATGAACGACAATTGAAAAAGGGGAAGACTTTGAGACAAAACATCGAAAAAGATAGAATTCCGTGAACAAGAATTGAAAAAGGCAAAAAAGTTGAAATTCATCCCGAAAAACATAAGTTTCTTCTCCTTAGAAATAAGGAGACTTGATCAATTTACTGCCTTCCGAAGGCTAAAAATGTGTATTTTCAATTGACTTGTCACTTGTAAGCTAATATATCAAGTCTTCTTATTTCTAAAGAGAGAAAAAAAACTCAAGTTTTTTTCTGGATGAATCTAACTATTTTCAGTATTTTTCTCAGGGAATTTCATCTGTTTTGATTTTTTTTCTAAATTAACTTTTTCCTTTTCAAATTTGGTTCACGTAATTCTTTTTTTTCCCAAAGTTTTCATCGTTTTCTATTTTTCACGTGATTCCATCTTTTTCCAAATCTTTGTCCCTAACTTTTCACCATTTTAAATTTTGTTCACTTAATTCTTTTTTTCGAATTCTTGTCCCAGCTTTCACCATTTCCAAGTTTTGTTCAAGTAATTTCGTCTTTATAAATTTTGGTCCCAAATTTTTCACCATTTGAATTTTTTGTTCACGTGATTTCGTCTTTTTTTGTTATTGTCCAAAAGTTTTTACCACTTTCAATTTTGTCCGAAAATTTGAAAATGTATTGTTTTTAGATGGGTAAATTTTTTTCCATTTTCAATTTTTGTCTCAAAGTTTTCACTATTTTCAGTTTTTGTCCCAAAAAATTCAATATTTTTAATTTTGTCCCAAAGTTTTCACCGCTTTCACTCTTTGCCCACGTAATTTTGCTCTTTTCAATTTAAGTCTCAAAGATTTCACCATGTTAGGTTTATATAATCGATTGTGTTACTTTCTGGTTTTAGGGCTTTTTTGGCTTGGTTAAAATGTGTGTGTTGAGTTTCTCGATGGTGAATTTCCTGTGATGAGTGTATTGAGTTACCCTTTGATGGTTTTGCTAGTTTCATTACTTTTCATTAATATTAAAAAAAGAAAAAAAAAGACAACGAGGTTTTAGGTGAAATATAAGTGAGAGAATACTGGTGAGTTCTTTAAAAGGAAGAAAAACATGGACTATACGTATAACCATATAATCGATACTAGAAAAAATTTACAAAACAAATATATTGCAATATTATTGTACAAAAAAGAACATCACTACACTCTTGCACGGTCAGGTTGAAGTACTCATTTTCGGGGTAAAGTTTAGATCCTTTGGAAATTCGGGCATCTTACTCCTTGCATGAACCTTCGAGTGCAGGGATAGAGTGGAGTTCCGAGAAAAGGGTTTAGTGCACACTTACATTTATAAGGCTTTTTTCAGTATCGATTCTCACATGATGGCTCGACTCTGAGAATTTTTTTTTAGTGTATATCGTGTATTTGTACGGTTTTTGTCCTATATAAACACTCTTAAGGACGGCTGGGTTGCCAGAAAGTCAAACAAAAAACAACCGAGCCTTTGAAAAACAAGCCAAAATACGCCCAAGCCTTTGAAAACCAAGACTGCCATCATGGTCAGTTCCTAAAGTGATTAAATTGTCCCAATTTGTGTTTCACAACAAGTTTCGATGCTAAATTCAAAAAAGAAAAATTGCACTTGTCGCCGCTTGCGCCACAACATACGCATGGCCCGATAAGTGTAGTTAGACTATTTTAGATCAGTTTTTTTGTCCGGTTGTTTCAAATTTAGTACCAATCTTTTGAAAGAAACACGGCAAAAAAAGGTGGTCCTAGTTAAATCAAACTTCACACAAATCTCTCAAAACAAATATGGAAAAATGCGATCAAAACTTTTTGTTAACTCCTTAACCTTTTTCAAAATCCTCATCATTTCGTCCATGATAAAATAAAAAAATTGTATTACGAAAGTGCTACAAATTGAAGCACGTGCTACAGTGCTACACATGATGAAATAGTGCTAAAATAGTTCGTTCGTGCTAATGTCAGAAAAAATTTCGCCCCTAATCTAATTCTACTTTTACCTTGCTTGCTTACCCTTCGTTCATCCTGCTCCACTTTCACGGAAGAACAACGTCTTATGTGATCTGCCAAAATTCATCTGTTTTTGCTGCAGTTTTATGCGTCATAATGGTTAAACAGCTGTGAACTCTTTTTATTAACTTTTAGAATGTAATATGACTTATTCCAATGAATACGCTAGTAACAACCACAAGCCGAAGACATACAATATCTTTGGTTTATTATCGCATAAGAAATTTTGGTACACGTTATTTGGTACAATTGCAACACAATATTTAAAGATAATTTTATGATTAAAGTAAGGCCTCAAAAAAAAAATCGTGAGAACGGGGTCAATACAAAAGCCTTCGTAATCCCAAGATGAAATAATACGTACAGATGAAAACAAAAATTAAAAAAGGGCACTTAGATCCATAAGGCACTAAGAGATTTAAGACTCAGAGGAGGCTAGGATATTATCTAGATCGACTAGATCGGTTGTTTGGTCAGTTTCTTCGACTTCAAATATCACTATTGAAAAGCAGTTGCAACACAATATTTAAAGATAACTTTATGATTAAAGTGAGGCCTGAAAAATCGTGAGAACGGGGTTAATACCAAAGCCTTCGTAATCTCAAGATGAAATAATATGGACAGATAAAAAAAAAAGAAAAAAGAAAGGCAACTAGTTCCATAAGGCACTAAGAGATTTAAGACTCAAAGGAGGCTAGGATATTCCGATCTAGATTGTCTAGATCGGTTGTTTCGTCATTTTCTTCGACTCTAAAAGCCCTAGAAATATCACTATTGAAAAGCAGTTGCAACACAATATTTATTAAAGGTAATTTTATGATTATAGTATGGCCTCAAAATGAAACGCGAGAACTGGATTAACACAAAAGTCTTCGTAATGCCAAGATGAAATAATACAGATAACTAAAAAAACAAAAAAAAAGAAAGGCACTTAGATCCAAAAGGCACTAAGAGATTTAAGACTCAAAGGAGGCTGGGATAATAGCTGGGTCGAGTAGATCAGTTGTTTGGTCAGTTTCTTCGACTTCACAAGCCTTATAAATATCACTATTGAAAAGCTGCATACGCTTTGTAGGCTCAGACGTCGGGCAACTCGACATCACAGGCCTTATAAATATCACTATTGAGAAGAAGTTGCAATACAATATTTAGAGATAACTTTATGATTAAAGTAAGGCCTCAAAAAAACGTAGGAACGGGGTTAATACAAAAGCCTTCGTAATCCCAAAATGGAATAATAAGTACAGATATAAAAAAAAAAACGAAAGGCACTTATATCCATAAGGCACTAAGAGATTTAAGACTAAAGGAGGCTAGGATATTATCTAGATCGACTAGATCGGTTGTTTGGTCAGTTTCTTCGACTTCAAATATCAGTATTGAAAAGTGGTTGCAGAAAAATATTTTAAGATAACTTTATGATTAAATTAAGGACTGAAAAAAACGTGAGAACGGGGTTAATACAAAATAATTATTAATTAAAATATTAAATAATATTGACAGATAAAAAAAAGAGAAAATAAAGGCACGAATAGATTTAAGACTCGAAGGAGGCTAGAATATTATCTAGATCGACTAGATCGGTTGTTTGGTCAGTGTCTTCAACTCCACAAGCCCTATATATATCACTATTGAAAAGCAGTTGCAATTAAGATCACTTTATGATTAAGGTTAGACCTCAAAAAGAAACTTGAGAATTGGGTTAAAACAAGAGCCTTCGTAATCCCAAGATGAAATAATACAGACGGATAAAAAAACAAAAACAAAAAGAAAGGCACTTAGATCCACAAGGCAATAAGAGATTTAAGACGCAAGGGAAGCTAGGATATTATCTAGATCGACTAGATAACCTTTTTGAAAGTCCAAATGCTCATATTTTGTTTTGATTGAGTTCAATGTCTTCCTAAATATCTCTTGTATTTGATTACTGAGGATGTTGTTATATTCTCTTTGGATTATTGCTCTGAGGGTTCTGGGAGGGGGGGGGGTGTGGCATTCTCAAAGTCATAATTTCTGGACCTTTAAACTATGCTGAACAAAATGACTATCTCAAAATTTTGATTGGATGTTTTTGGGGAAGTGATTGACGCGGGGGAGGCGGAGCTGGTTGCCCTCCATGAGCTCTTTTTGATGTTCCTTTGACATTTCTTTCTATAAGAAGTACCCTGGTCAAAAAACAAAACAATATATTGTGCCCACATTGCTCTTTACTTAGGCAGCACGATTGTGCTGCCTATGAAATTTTGTCTTGAGATTTTAATTATACAGCACTGGAAGAGCCAATTAGACCATGTAAGCCCCTCCTATAATTCAGCCTATAGGCACCCATGTATATTTACACATTAGAGGGGGGGATAAAATATAATAAACTTGCAGTTAAAAAGTGTTAATTACAAGTCTAGAGAAGGACATGTACAGAAGGAAACATGTTAAGAAAACAATTCATAATATGCAGAATAATTGTAGACATCACAAGTTGCATATATCTCAGCTACAATTTATCCCTAACTCCTTCCCCTAATGTGCAAATATATAACCCAAATTATATATTTCTAGTGCATTCTGCCTCCCATTAGTAACTTGTTTTTCTGTTTTTGTTTTGTCACAGTTGATTAAATTTACTGGTACAATGGATGAATTTCAGCCATGTATTTGCAAATTAAGGGGGATGGCCTGGGGGTAATGTATAGCAGGGCTACAAGCAAGATATCAGCAACAATTATTTCTGTATATTGATTATCAAGTATGAATTGTTTTCTTAAAATGTTTCCTTCTCTAGGTATATACCATTACAAGTAGAGAAATCTGCATATTACAAAGTATAAATTGTTTTCTTGACATGATTTTTTCGCAACATCCCAATTTTAGACTAAGCCTAGGCCACAAAAAGATTGGGCCAGATCTGTCAAATATATAAAAAAAAGTATAGATCTGCATAAAATTCGAGTCTTGTCTTAATATGAGCAGCAATAACATTCCTTGTAACTTGTAAGACTCCTAACGCACAGCCATCTCAGCCATGCAGAAATAAATTCCTATTGGCGAAGCGTTTCAGAATACAAGGCTTTCTACGCGCTAAAGGAGGGTTCTTGTCTTTTTGGTGCATTACCACGGCTGAGCCACCGTGATTTTGGCATTTTTGTCTGGTTCCAAACTTTCAGTCAAAATAAGCCCCACGGCCCTCACACCCACTCCAAAATTCAGCCTGCCCCTGACGGCTAAAACAAGCCCACGGGGCGGAAAACAAGCCCATCTGGCAACAAAGAGGAACAGTGGTACTCTGAGAAAATGTTTTAATGCGCAATTTGTAGCTATGACGTTTTTCGCTTGTATGGACTCTCATGTGTGTGGATAAATTACAGCTGAGAGCAAACAGTATAGGAAATATCCCACACTTGTAAGATTTTTCCCTTGTATGAATCCTTATATGGTTGGATAATGCGGAAATTAAAGAAAATGCTGTAGAGGAGATTTTGCGTTCATGTGGTTTAATTCTTATTTGTTTTGCTAAGGGCTCTTTCTCCTGAATCTTTATTTTGTATCATGTGAAATAGGGTCTATTTAATTGTTTTGTTATTCAGACCCGTTTGTCGTATTTATACTTTTTCGGTCAAAATCGTCTTCTTGTACTAGCGTTTAATTTTTTCCGCAAGGGTATAGGATGTCTTTCTCCTCTCCCAATTTGATTGATGGCGCCGGCTATAGTACTTCCATCTTACTCCTAATCTTGTAGCTCCTCGATTTTCATTTTCTTGGGTGGGGTTCTTCTAAGTGTGTCTTCGCTTCTTATAGTTTACCGTGATGAGCTGTATTTATTTCTTGTAAAGGCATTTGAATGAAAATTGTGTCATCTGACTCATTTTGAAAGTTTCTTATAAGGGTTTCTTCATTCATCATGGTACTTGCTTAGTTGGACATTCCAGAGAATTTATCTATTTCTAAAAATATATCGATTGAGTGTTCATTGGTACATTTTAAACTGAAATTAATGTTGGTCTTTTCGGAGTATTAAATCTCGTGGGCTTGGAGCGGAGGTGAACTTTGCGAATTTGAGAAATTCTAAGCTGATCATGGTTAAGTATGTGTGTCTGTTGGGGGCTCTTGGGATCGTGACCTATCATAAATAATTAGAAAAAGAAAATGAAAAGTTACGGTGAGAAAAAAAATAGAGCCAAAAAAATGTGAACCCTTTAGTTGAACAAATCTTAAGACTAATAGTCTGAGAAGGGGAATTTGAAAGATAGAAAAATTGGTAGTTTTAGCTTCCATTACTATTTAAGTTAAATAAAAAAACAAGTTTTTTTTACCTGAAAACTAGGAGCGACATTAAAACTTAAAACGAACAGAAATTATTCCATATATGAAAGGGGTTGTCCCCTCTTCAACGCCTCGCTCTTTACGCTAAAGTTTTTTATTGTTTTAAAAAATAAAGTTGTAAGACAGAGTCAAACTTTAGCGTAAAGAGCGAGGCGTTGAGGAGGGGACAACACCTTTCGTATATAGAATAAGTTCTGTTGGTTTTAAGTTTTAATGTCGCTCCTTACTTTCAGTTAAATAAAACTTGTTTTTTTATTTAATTTCTGAACATTTTTGATCTAATGTAGCTTTGATTTTGGCTCAACGTCCATGAATAATTAAAAAGAAATTGGCATATTAATTTTTCCTTTTTTGGCTAAATGGCTTTCTCGAAATTTTGTTCTGACGTAACTTACGAATTAACTTACGTAACGAATTTCTATATCCGTATGTTTCTATTACGTATATTTCAGTACTGAATGAGCCTTTGAACTGTGAGGACGCAAATTGGATTTAACTTTGAATTTAATTGGTTTGTAAAAAGTGTATTTGTTAGACAGTGAAGATATTGCGAAAAATTGAATTGGCTTGGGATTATACACCTTGGATTACGTCATTTAATTATGACAAAAAAAGAAAATAGGCCAAAGACAATGAATCAAGCTCTGATTGAGTAGTAGCTCAGGTGTCTTTACCGCTTGCCCTGAGGAATGGAATGAAATGCAAGTCGTGCCCAAATTAACGGTGGCTTAGCGAACTGCACGTCCGCATCGACGTGGATAAATTATAGGTGCCAAAATAGGTAAGAGAGATTACATATTTTATTTTATTTGCACTTGCCATGGGGCGAAAAAGGAAGATTGCTAAAACTGTCCAAGTAGGATCCCAGTCTGTTGAGAACAGTTTGTTGAATTCGACCGTTTCATCTGAAGGGAATAACGATGTCGCTTCACTGAAGACCCTGGCGGATGATTTTGCTAAGATGCTAACAATACTTACTGAAAATGGTAAAAAACTAGACTCTATAAACAATAGTATAAAAATGTTAGAAAATCGTATGGTATCAGTGGAAAATACACAGTCTGAGCTAAAATCAGAAGTTAATACTACGAATTCGCGTGTTACACAGCTTGAATCTGATGTTCTAAACTTAAGAAATCAAATGTCAATTATCGCTAGTGCAACGAAAAAGTATGAAACTGGGAGTGCATATGGCATCTGAGTATCGACATACAGAGACGAATATTATCGTTTGGAATGCTCCCTGCGAAAATACCACCCAAGCCGAAACGTTTTTTGACCAGTTGTGTTTGGAGGGTCTAGGTCTGTCCATGGTCCCGAGGTTTCGAGTTGTTGGTAATGTCCGTAAGGAGCAACCGTATTTTAAAGTTGATGTTGGTTCTCGAGATGCGAAGGTCAGTGTGCTTAAGAACGGAAAGAAATTAAAAGGTAAAGTTATTGGACACCATAAAAATGTATCTGTTAGCGATGATGCACCAATATCAGTTCGCGAAGCTCGAAGGAAGTTGTATGTAAAGAAATCTAGATTAAATGCTATAGGAGTTTCATCATGGGTTTCCAATACAGTTCCAGCATATATACAGATCGACCGTGGTGGTGTGGCAGCAAAATTTGGTTACGATGAGCCTATCCCTGAGTTATGTGACCAATAGATGGTTATATCATGAATGGTGAATTAAGAGTTTGTTAAGATATGTTTTTTTGTTTTTGTTTTGTTTTGTATTTGTGTTTATGGAAAAAAAAAATGAAAAGTTGTTCTTTTTTGCTCATTTATTTAGTTTTTTTTAGAATTTATAATGGGTAATTGGTAGAAACAGGTAGAACATTGTGTTTTCTTCAATTATAATTTTCTGGAATTCAGTAATGGAAACAGTAAGCCTGTATTGTGACAGGCTAGTGTTAGTGACAATTTTTTCACTTTTTTTGTATTCGTTTGTTTATTTATACTATTTTGTTAATATGTTTCTTATTATTTTTAGGTTATATTGTGTTTTTTCTGGAGCTTCGATTACGTTGGAAACGGGACCACCGACCCTCCGAGTTATAGTAAGTTATTCAGTTGGTTAGGTTTGGTTGCAACTACCCTCCTTTTCTTTTTTATATATATATATATATATTTATAAAAAATGGCAATTGTTGGTAATGATCGTTTGGATTGGCTTGAGAATAATCCATTGAGTGTTTCGGATTTAGGATTAGGGATACTTCACAGGGATTTTGATATGGGGGTAGATGATGTTTTTCCAAAGGTTAATTATAAGTGCCCAGTTGATTTACATACTAGACTGGCACAGGATAAACTTGGCATTTTTCATTTGAATTGTCAGGGGTTAAATAGTACATTGGATTATTTGTCGGAGCTGTGTATGCTATCTGATTTTCATATTCTTGCACTTACTGAAACATGGTTAATGAATAATAATTCTGGACTATTGGATATTTTAGATTATAATATGTATGTTAAGAACCGTACTCACCATCAGCATGGAGGACTTGCCCTGTATATTAGAACTGCTTTGAATGTGAAGGTTAGGGATGATTTGTCTGTTAATAAAGAGATGGTTTTTGAGTGTTTTGTTACGGAGGTTGATAAGAATGGTGACCCATTTTTTATTGCTGTTTGTTACCGCCCCCTTCAGCTAGTGTAGATTGTTTTTTAGAATTATTAGAGCAACAAATGGACCTTCTAACTCGTAAGAACATGCCGTGTTTTGTGTGTGGAGATTTTAACATTGATTTGAAATTGTTAGCATCTAATTCAAAAGCCCGGAATTTTTTGAATTTAATGTTAGGTTATGGGATGCATCCTGCTGTAAATATTTGTACTAGAGTGACGGATTCATCTTCATCTCTAATTGATAATGTATTTTTGAATGTTCCCCATGATTCGTCGAGTGTTGTGTTAAATGATGTTTCGGATCACTTTGGTTTGGCTATATTAGTTCCGGGTATATTTAAGAATATTAGTATTAATTGTGATGCTCGCCCTAAGCCTAAGAAATTAATAGTTGATTCAAATACTATTTCAAGATTTAAGCTTAGGATAGAACAGTTAGACTTTAAATTTTTGGGTGTATCCCATTTGAGCGCTTTCCCATTTGAGCGCCATGGCGCGCAAATGGGAATTTCCTATTTGTGCGCCGTATTTTAATTAGTTCAGTTGTGTCCCATTTGAGCGCCAGATAATTAGGTCAGGTGACCTAATTGCGTAAGCGATTGCACAACCGTTTACCCACAAAATGCAATAGGATTTAGTGTGGGAGCATATTTTTTTACCCTCTTATAACAAGTATTTAATGATGCCAGGAACAATATTTCTGGTTAGTATTAATAAGTCAGTTTGACAATGAAGAGCTCCAAGAATAAACAACTGCTAGAACACGACGGTTTCGTCTACAGATTCGATAAGCCGATTTCTGGAGGAAGAAAGAAGAGCTGGAGATGCATGAAGAAGGGATGTCTCGGGCGGTTACACACTGATTCCAGCGACGGCTCACCAGTTTCAGTTGGTACGCACGACCACAGCGCTGATCCTCTGCAGACCCAGCAGTACAAATTCCGGTCAGACCTTCGAAGCGAGTCAGCCCGTACTACTCGTCCGATTCCCGCTATCTACGATGGCCAGGTCGCAAGTGCTGCTGCCAGTGGGCTGAGTGCTTTGCCTCAGTTACCCTATAAGCACGTGAAGTCGTCCATGTACAGATCACGAAACAAGCTGATACCACCACTGCCCGCTGATACTATATCCGTACCGACGCCCTTGCCCCAGGCTTTCAGTGAGACGTCTGCAAACCAGAGATTCCTCCTCTTTCAGCTTCAAAATAACGCTGCGATTTGCTTTGCAACCGACGAGTCGTTAAGTCTGCTTGAACGAAGCCCGGAATGGTATATGGACGGCACCTTCGACTCAGCTCCTTCCCCATTCGGCCAGTTGTTCACCGTTCACGTTTTCTTCGGCGACAAGCAACTTCCCGCTGTCTTCGTGCTCATGGAGAGCAAGTCTGCGCAGCTTTACAACGACGTCTTCAGCGAGCTGATCCTACAGGCTGCGATGAAAGGAGTGACACTTCGCCCGACGACCGTCGTCTCTGATTTTGAGACCGGTCTGCTGACATCCGTGAAGCAAGTTTTTCCGGCCGCCAAGCACCGTGGGTGTTACTTCCACTTTTGCCAAGCAGTAATCAGAAACTTGGGGCGTCACTCAGTCCGTGAGCTGTACATGACCGATGCAGACTTCAACCTCTACGTTCGAAAGCTTCTGGCTCTGGCGTTCCTACCTCCAGCGATCGTCAGAATCAATTCTGGTCCAATCATTTCTCACATCGTTCGTACCTGGCCTTCGGCTCGTCCGTTTGTCACTTACTTCAGCCGTCAGTGGTTCGACCAATGTCCTCCTCATTTCTGGTCAGTCTACGGCATCCAGCGAAGGACAAACAACGACCTCGAATCATGGCACATGCGGTTTAACCGAAGAGTCGGTCGCTACCACCCGAACTTGTGGCAGTTTATCTCTTTCCTGAAGGAAGAACAAGCAGTCGTCTATTCTGCAAGGACACAGCTACTCCAGGGTCATGTCAGCCATCGGACGAACAAGAAGTATGCAAGGCTGAACGAACGACTCGAAAAGCTGTCGACGGAGTACAGGGCTGGAACTCGAACAGCAGACGAGCTTCTCTTGGGTGTCGCACATAACATTTCGCCGGATGTGTGATATTAGCAGTTTTTGTTTGTATTTTTACCAATATATTAATTTGAATTATCCGTTTTTGGCACGATTTTTGGGTGATTTCGTTCCATTTCTAAACGATCGTTGTGAAATAACTCTAAAAAAAGAGCCGAATATTTCGACTTGACGAGCAAGCCTTCTTCAGTGGCAATCAGTTCTTACCCTATGAACGTGCGTAAAATCTTCACTTATATTCTTCACAAGCTTAACAAACGTTTAGCTTCTTAACTCTCAGTACAGAGTTATTTCACAACCATTGACCCAATAAAATCCTCAGTTTTGTTCGTTGTCTTCGTGGCAATAAATATTTGTACAGGTCAATGTGGCAGCAAACCACGCTTCATCCACCGCAAAATCACAATTTTGGGTTTGGCGCTCAAATGGTACTCCGTGGCGCTCAAATGGGAACAAAATTCCGTGGCGCTCAAATGGAACAAAATTCCGTGGCGCTCAAATGGAAAGCGCTCAAATGGGAACACCCCGTGCTTGTGCTGGGTGTATCCCATTTGAGCGCTTTCCCATTTGAGCGCCATGGCGCGCAAATGGGAATTTCCTATTTGCGCGCCGTATTTTAATTAGTTCGGTTGTGTCCCATTTGAGCGCCAGATAATTAGGTCAGGTGACCTAATTGCGTAAGCGATTGCACAACCGTTTACCCACAAAATGCAATAGGATTTAGTGTGGGAGCATATTTTTTTACCCTCTTATAACAAGTATTTAATGATGCCAGGAACAATATTTCTGGTTAGTATTAATAAGTCAGTTTGACAATGAAGAGCTCCAAGAATAAACAACTGCTAGAACACGACGGTTTCGTCTACAGATTCGATAAGCCGATTTCTGGAGGAAGAAAGAAGAGCTGGAGATGCATGAAGAAGGGATGTCTCGGGCGGTTACACACTGATTCCAGCGACGGCTCACCAGTTTCAGTTGGTACGCACGACCACAGCGCTGATCCTCTGCAGACCCAGCAGTACAAATTCCGGTCAGACCTTCGAAGCGAGTCAGCCCGTACTACTCGTCCGATTCCCGCTATCTACGACGGCCAGGTCGCAAGTGCTGCTGCCAGTGGGCTGAGTGCTTTGCCTCAGTTACCCTATAAGCACGTGAAGTCGTCCATGTACAGATCACGAAACAAGCTGATACCACCACTGCCCGCTGATACTATATCCGTACCGACGCCCTTGCCCCAGGCTTTCAGTGAGACGTCTGCAAACCAGAGATTCCTCCTCTTTCAGCTTCAAAATAACGCTGCGATTTGCTTTGCAACCGACGAGTCGTTAAGTCTGCTTGAACGAAGCCCGGAATGGTATATGGACGGCACCTTCGACTCAGCTCCTTCCCCATTCGGCCAGTTGTTCACCGTTCACGTTTTCTTCGGCGACAAGCAACTTCCCGCTGTCTTCGTGCTCATGGAGAGCAAGTCTGCGCAGCTTTACAACGACGTCTTCAGCGAGCTGATCCTACAGGCTGCGATGAAAGGAGTGACACTTCGCCCGACGACCGTCGTCTCTGATTTTGAGACCGGTCTGCTGACATCCGTGAAGCAAGTTTTTCCGGCCGCCAAGCACCGTGGGTGTTACTTCCACTTTTGCCAAGCAGTAATCAGAAACTTGGGGCGTCACTCAGTCCGTGAGCTGTACATGACCGATGCAGACTTCAACCTCTACGTTCGAAAGCTTCTGGCTCTGGCGTTCCTACCTCCAGCGATCGTCAGAATCAATTCTGGTCCAATCATTTCTCACATCGTTCGTACCTGGCCTTCGGCTCGTCCGTTTGTCACTTACTTCAGCCGTCAGTGGTTCGACCAATGTCCTCCTCATTTCTGGTCAGTCTACGGCATCCAGCGAAGGACAAACAACGACCTCGAATCATGGCACATGCGGTTTAACCGAAGAGTCGGTCGCTACCACCCGAACTTGTGGCAGTTTATCTCTTTCCTGAAGGAAGAACAAGCAGTCGTCGATTCTGCAAGGACACAGCTACTCCAGGGTCATGTCATCCATCGGACGAACAAGAAGTATGACAGCTGAACGAACGACTCGAAAAGCTGTCGACGGAGTACAGGGCTGGAACTCGAACAGCAGACGAGCTTCTCTTGGGTGTCGCACATAACATTTCGCCGGATGTGTGATATTAGCAGTTTTTGTTTGTATTTTTACCAATATATTAATTTGAATTATCCGTTTTTGGCACGATTTTTGGGTGATTTCGTTCCATTTCTAAACGATCGTTGTGAAATAACTCTAAAAAAAGAGCCGAATATTTCGACTTGACGAGCAAGCCTTCTTCAGCGGCAATCAGTTCTTACCCTATGAACGTGCGTAAAATCTTCACTTATATTCTTCACAAGCTTAACAAACGTTTAGCTTCTTAACTCTCAGTACAGAGTTATTTCACAACCATTGACCCAATAAAATCCTCAGTTTTGTTCGTTGTCTTCGTGGCAATAAATATTTGTACAGGTCAATGTGGCAGCAAACCACGCTTCATCCACCGCAAAATCACAATTTTGGGTTTGGCGCTCAAATGGTACTCCGTGGCGCTCAAATGGGAACAAAATTCCGTGGCGCTCAAATGGAACAAAATTCCGTGGCGCTCAAATGGGAAAGCGCTCAAATGGGAACACCCCAAATTTTTACAAGAAGAATTAGATTTAAATTTGAAGTTTGAGCTTTGGTATGGTAAGATTAAGGATACGTTTTTGGATTGTTGTGAAGTGTCAGGAATACAGAAGAGAAGGATGTCTTCGAATAAAACTTGGATTACAAAGAGTTTGTTGCAGTCAATTAATAGAAGACGTTTTTTATATACGTTGTCAACAAGGAACACTGATCCTCATGATAAAGTAATATATAGAGTTTATAATAGTAGGTCAAATGCTGCACTCCGACTGGCTAAGGTAGAATATTATAAGGTTAAATTAAAAAAAGTTGAGGGTAACCCGAGTAAGACTTGGAAATTGATTATGTCGGTGACTTGCCCTGGTAGCGTCTTGATCCGTCCAGATAATATAGGAATGAATAATAATGTTGCAGATGAGATGTGTAATCACTTCGCTACTATTGGGCAGCGTGTGTCATCATCGGTGCCAGTATTTGATCAAGATGGAGATTTTCGTCAGTTCCTACCTGAAGATTGTGATGTGTCTGCGTACCTTAAATCTGTAACTATTGATGAATTATTTGATGTTATAAATAATATGAAAAATGGTACATCAGGAGACGATTTTATTTCGTTGAAGGTTTTGAAGTCGATTTTACCTGTTATATCTAGTCATTTTTTAGGACTGATAAATAATTGTTTAAAAGCTGGAATATTTCCTGATTGTCTAAAGTGCGCGAATGTTATCCCGGTATTTAAAGGAGGGGATAAGAATTGTTTTAGTGATTATACACCGATTTCTTTACTGCCATTTATTTCTAGAGTGTTTGAAAAGTCGATTCATAGTAGGATGGTAAGTTTTTTCGAGAAAAGACAATTTTTTAGTTCTAGTCAGTTTGGGTTTAGGAGTCATCATTCTACAGAGCATGCAGTTTTGTTTTTAACAACTTTTATTAATGATGCTTTAGACAAGGGTCTGAAGATAACTTCGATATTTTTGGATATTACTAAAGAATTTGACTCTGTTGATCATGATATACTAGTTCAAAAGCTATATAGTAGTGGTATACGTGGTGATTTTTTAAATGTGATAGTTAGTTTTCTTAGTGAAAGGACTCAGTGTGTCGTGATGGATGGAGTTACATCTAAAATTGAATATATTTCGATTGGAGTACCCCAGGGTTCCGTTTTGGGCCCTTTGTTGTTTTTGGTTTATATTAATGACCTTTGTAGAGCTTCAAGTAATGTGTCTTGTTCTTTGGACCTTGATACTTACGGTACTAAAGGAATTCTACCATGTTTTGCTGATGATGCCCATTTCACCGTAGCTGCTAGAACTGAAAATGAGTTGATGACTATATTGAAACAAGGTATTTCTTCGATTGAAAAGTGGATGCGAGTAAATAAATTGAAACTGAATCATAATAAGTCGAATTTTTTGATTTATGGTAGAATTACTGGACATTATCCATGGATTAATAATATAGAAGTAGGGCACCATACTATTGTAAGATCTACTAGTACTAGATACCTTGGTGTTATAATTGATGAAAGCCTTAGTTTTAAAGACCATATTGCATCTGTTAACAGCAAATTGTCTCGTAATATTGGTATTATGCGTAAACTTAGGTATCTTTTTCCGTGTGAAATTCTGAGAATGTTGTATTTTTCTATGGTTCACCCATATCTCATTTACTGTTGTATGGTTTGGTCGAAAACACTCGTAACTAACCTCCATCCGCTCTGCGTAACACAGAATATAGCAATTAGAGTTCTTTATGGTAATCAAATTGACCTATCTGTCTCGGTGAGGCATCTTTACCGAGAGTATAAAATTCTACCGTTGGCAGGAATATGTGTATTCTATAATGCTCTGTTTATGTTTAAATATTTAGCTTCGGAGTTACCATCATGTTTTTCAGGAATGTTTAGTCTTGCGTCTACTACTCACGATCATTTGACACGATCTTCTCAGTTGGTGCGAAGACCAGCTATGGTCACGTCTAGGTCTAAGTTTTCAATTCGCCATGTTGTTCCGTTAGTTTGGGAGAGTTTGCCAGAGGATTTGAGGAATGTTGGGGGTTTGCAGGATTTTCGTAAGTCGCTAAAGAACCATTGTTTTGATGTGTATATTTTGAATGGATTATTCCACGCCACTTAAGTTCTGTTTTTGAGGAGGGTTTAGGTGCAGCTGAATATGATTATAATTATTATAATTTTGTTGGGTGTTGTTTGGTGGTTCGTTGGTTTTCGGGTCCGGTAAGTTGAGCTCTAATTATGTTTTTTTTTTTTTTTTTCTATTTTTTTTTTTTTTTTTTTTTTGGTTTCTTGGTTTTTTGATTTATTAGGTGGGTTTTCTCCCGCACAAGCATTGCTTCAGGGAATCGATGATGTATATATATATATTTTTTTTTTAAATAAACCCATTGTTACTTTAGGGAGTTCGCCACCTAGTCAATACCTCGCTCTTTACGCTAAAGTTCGAATTTTGTTCGAATCACAAACCACTGAATCACAAAAGCCGGTTAATTAGAATAGATAGCTCTTTTGAAAGTAATAAAAAAACTTTAGCGTAAAGAGCGAGGTATTGACTAGGGGGCGAGCCCCCTCATATACGTAATCATTTCTGTTCGTGTTAAGTTTTAATGTTGCTCCTTACTTTCAGTGGAAAAAACTGTTTTTTTATTTAATTTCTGATCATTTTTTCAATAATGCTGGGAAATCCGACGCCCCCTTCATAGGAATGTCCCTTCCCCCAAGGAAAAATCCTCCATGGAAAGATTCTCCCCCGTAATTCCTACTCCAACCCCCTCCCCCCCAAATAGAAAAGAATTCCTCCTGAAAACGCCTGTATACTTCCCAATAACCAAAACTATATGTAAACAATGGGCAAAGTTAATAACTTGCAGCCCTTCCCCAGTAGAATGCTTCGTCAAGATTCTGAGACCGCCATAGGACCATGTTATTCTGACACCGCCATAGGACCATGTTATTCTGATGCCCCTATAGGAATTCCACATTCCATGGCACCTTTCCAAGGCAGATTACCAGACTGGTTATTTGGCAGTGTATAATGTGGTCAAACTGTTTTTTTTTTTTTTTGATAAGAATTGCACAATGAATGTATCGTTTGACGTGGGCATTTTTAGGAGCTAATCGGAGACATTAGAGGTTGTTCAATATACGATAACTTGATTTGTGGTTGGGATTTGAATAAAAGGAATTTGTGTATTAAGTTGGAACTTTCAGAGAGTGCTTAAAGGGTAAGTCAATTCACCAAAAGGAAACATGTGCACGCTCAGGCTGGGGTTGAGTTGCACGGGAGTTGAGTTGCATGGATGGTTGAGTTGCACGAGGGTTCAGTTAAAGGGGGTACAGTTACACGGGGGTTTAGTTAAATGAGCGTGAGTTGCACGGGGGGTTGAGTTGCACGAGGGATTCAGTTGCACGGGAGTTGAGTTGCATAGAGGGTTGAGTTGCACGAGGGTTCAGTTAAAGGGGGTACAGTTACACGGGGGTTTAGTTAAATGAGCATGAGTTGCACGGGGGTTGAGTTGCACGAGGGATTCAGTTGCACGGGGGTCAGTTACATGCGGGTTCAGTTACACGGGGCTTAGTTAAATGTGGTTGAGTTGCACGGGGGGTTGAGTTGCACGAGGGTTCAGTTAAAGGGGGTTCAGTCGCACGGGGGTTTGAGTCATTTTTACGGGGTTTGAGAGATTCTGTTGCCTGATTCCGTGTGGTTTTAATTTACTTGGTGCCCATTAAAAAAAAAACGATAGAAATAGTTATTTCTTTCAAAAATCTTTTCCGATGTAACTAAAAGGCATCTGTCTTTTTAATTAGAGAAATACTCCCTTTTGGAAAAACGGGCATCGCAAGCTTGTGTTATCTTAGAGATTAATGCGTAACTCGAGACATCTTGGTAAAGTTTTTAATAGAGGCTGTTTCCAAAAAGATTTTGGATTCATTAACTATATTGTTGCCAGTCAAGAGAAATAAGTTTATGAGAAAATTGTCGTATTATTGAAAAATGAAGAAAAGCCTTCCAAAAGTGAAAAGGAATGAGGTTGTCTTGTAGGGAGAATTTTTAACGGACAAAGTTGAGGGTATTTCTACGTGAAATCAACTTCAACCGTACCCAGCCCCCCCGCGATCAGAAATTAAATTATAAAAAATTTTTCTTCAACTGAAAGTAAAGAGCAACATCAAAACTTAAAAAGGACAGAAAATAGAGGCTGTTTCCAAAAGATTTAGGATTCATTAACTTTAGTGTTGCCAGTCAAAAGCTATGAGTTTGAGAAAATTGCCTGATTATCGAAAAATGAAGAAACACCTTCCAAAAGTCGACAGGAATGGGATTGTCTTGAGGGGGAATTTTCCATGGAAGAGGTGGAGGGTATTTTTACGTGAAAACAACTTCAACCGTGCCCAGCCCCCCGCGATAAGAAATTAAATTATAGAAAAGTTTCTTCAACTGAAAGTAAGGAGCAACATCAAAACTTAAAAACGGACAGAAAATAGAGGCTGTTTCCAAAAGATTTAGGATTCATTAACTTTAGTGTTGCCAGTCAAAAGCTATGAGTTTGAGAAAATTGCCTGATTATCAAAAAATGAAGAAACACTTTCCAAAAGTCGACAGGAATGGGATTTGTCTTGAGCGGGGAATTTTCCTTGGAAGAGGGGGAGGGTATTTTAACGTGAAAACAACTTCAACCTTGCCCAACCCCCCACAATCAGAAATTAAATTATAAAAAAAGTTTCTTCAACTGAAAGTAAGGAGCAACATCAAAACTTATAAACGAACAGAAAATAGAGGCTGTTTCCAAAAGATTTAGGATTTATTAACTTTAGTGTTGCCAGTCAAAAGCTATGAGTTTGAGAAAATTGACTGATTATCGAAAAATGAAGAAACACCCTCCAAAAGTCGACAGGAATGGGATTGTCTTGAGGGGGAATTTTCCATGGAAGAGGTGGAGAGTATTTTTACGTGGAAACAACTTCAACCGTGCCCAGCCCCCCGCGATCAGAAATTAAACTATAAAAAAAGTTTCTTCAACTGAAAGTAAGGAGCAACATCAAAACTTAAACGGGCAGAAATAGAAGCTGTTTCCAAAGATTTAGGATTCTTTTACTTTAGTGTTGCCAGTCAAAAGCTAAGAGTTTGAGAAAATTGCCTGATTATTGAAAAATGAAGAAACACCTTCCAAAAGTCGACAGAAATGGGATTGTCTTGAGGGGGGACTTTTCCATGGAGGAGGTGGAGAGTATTTTTAAGTGAAAACAACTTCAACTGTGTCCAGCCCCCTGCAATCAGAAATTAAATTAGAAAAAATTTTCTTCAACTGAAAGTAAGGAGCAACATCAAAACTTAAACGGGCAGAAATAGAAGATGTTTCCAAATATTTCGGATTCATTAGCTTTAGTGTTGTCAGTCAAAAGCTATGAGTTTGAGAAAATTGTCTGATTATTGAAAAATGAAGAAACACCTTCCAAAAGTCAACAGGAATGATATTGTCCTGAGGGGGAAATTTTCCAAGGAAGAGGTGGAGGGTATTTTTACGTGAAAAAAACTTCAACCGTGCTCAGCCCCCTGCGATCAGAAATTAAATTATAAAAAATTTTCTTCAACTGAAAGTAAGGAGCAACATCAAAACTTAAACGGGCAGAAATAGAAGCTGTTTCCAAAAGATTTAGGATTCATTAACTTTAGTGTTGCCAGTCAAAAGCTATGAGTTTGAGAAAATTGCCTGATTATCGAAAAATGAAGAAACACCATCCAAAAGTCGACAGGAATGGGATTGTCTTGAGGGGGGGGAATTTTCAATGGAAGAGGTGGAGGGTATTTTTACGTGAAAACAACTTCAACCGTGCCCAGTCCCCCGCATTTTTAACATGAAATGGCTGAAAATGCCCCCTCCGGCGCGCCGGAGGGGGCATTAAATAGCGGAATTTATGCTGATACACACACAAACACAGAGACGACACACGCATAGCGAGGGCACATGCACAGAGACGACACACTCACAGAGACGACACACACACACACATACACACAGACGACACACGTATAGCGACGACACATGCACAGAGAGGACACACACACACACACACGTGTAAAAATATCCTTCCCCTCTTCCATGGAAAATTCCCCCCTCAAAACTATACCATTCCTGTCGACTTTTGGAGGGTGTTTCCCCATTTTTCGATAATCAGACAATTTTCTCAAGTTCATAGCTTTTGACTGGCAACACTAAAGTTAATGAGTCCTAAATCTTTGGGAACAAGCTCTATTTCTGCCCGTTTAAGTTTTGATGTTGCTCCTTACTTTCAGTTGAAGAAACTTTTTTATAATTTAATTTCTGATTGTGGGCCACGGTTGAAGTTGTTTTCAAGTAAAGATACCCTTCCCCTCTTCCATGGAAAATTCACTCCCCCCCCCTCAAGACAATACCATTCCTGCCGACTTTTGGAGGGTGTTTCCCCATTTTTCGATAATCAGGCAATTTTCTCAAGCTCTAAGCTTTTGACCAACAACACTAAAGTTAATGAATTCTAAATCTTTGGAAACAGCTTCTATTTCTGCCCGTTTAAGTTTTGATAAAAAAAAAATAGCGCACGCCATGCTGAATGTGCTTTCAAAAACCCATCTGGTCGAAAACATGTTTGTTATCGTTAACAATTTCCAAAGATGTAAGAAAATTATGGAAAATACTATTCTCTGGTTCAAATCTGAAACTTTAGTCTATTTTCAGATCGAAAAATAAAACTATTTCTATAAAATCTGAGCTAATAAGGGTTTTTTGCCGTAAACTCTAGTTTTTAGTAAGAAAATTATGGAAAATACAATTCTCTGGTTCAAATCTAAAACTTTAGTCGATTTTTGGTTCGAAAAACAGTCTGCTTGAAAAACGAACGTTCGATATGCTAGCTTACTCTAAAAATAATGAACACATAACAATGTAATGTATAATATATTTTTAATGAAATAATGTCATGTAGAATATTAATACAAAAAAATATATATATATATATTATTATACATTATTAATATCAATGAACAACTTTGTACATTTGGAATCTGTTCCATAAAATGGTTCACCATGTTCTCTCTTGATACTATAGCTATTGTCTTCTCTTAGCTCGTAATCAGTAGAATAATCATTATTCCATTTTGAGTCATACACAATTTTTACAGGTGTGTCATCGAAAGGCTCAATATGTTTTTCGTCTTTGGTATTATTTGATTCATTGACTGTTTGATCAATGCCAGTAACGTTTGCTAGTGCTTTGTTTTTCATCGTTTCATCTTTATATTCCGTAGTGATATTTTCTGAAAATACCATTTTTATTTTTCTGAGAATTTCACTGTCTATTAACACATTATTTTTACACAGGTAACAGTTTCGGCACGTAAACAAGATATGGTTTACGATATTAGTAGCAGTAGCAGAGTAGGCCTTTCTTTTATTAGCCTTCCGTTGAATGCTAATACCCGAAAGCTGATGATTGGATGTATCCGTTGGATACATTGGAGGTAATGTGTTACCTGCAGCAGTAGCAAGGAGTTATCCTCTATCATCAACAATTATTTTTATGTTGGCATTCTCTTTGAGTGTAATCATCTCTGGAAATGATAATTTCGCATATCCACCATTTGTATAATAGAAATTCTTGGGTGCTCCAAAGAAATCTAAACTCTCACTGTCATGACAACGCACGCATACGTTTCCGATAGTGCTACCACTTTTACTTGTTTCATAGTTTAAATACTTCTCCTTGTCGGCATTCAATGCTACAATAACCTTGTTATGTGAACACATTCTATTAAAATGTTCTATCTTCAGTTTTTTTTTAAAGATATGACTTATGTGTTTATCGTTCCACTGCGTAAAAAATACTGATTTAATACATGCAATAGACTAGGTAGTGTCGATAACCGGTCATAGAATACCAATGGGAAAGCCACATCATGTGTCTGACCAATCATAGAGCACAATTGTTAGAACCGTAAGCATATTTTGAAATTTTAAGATATGTAAAAAAAATAAAAAAAAAAAAAAAGTTGAAAAATTTCGAAGTTTTAAAAAAAAGTTTGTTTTTATGAAAAAAAATATTGAACTATTAGTTCAGATTTTACGGATATAGTTTTATTTTTCAATCCAAAAATAGACTTAAGTTTCACACCTGTACTAGAGAATTGTATTTTCCATAATTTTCTTACAAAAAAAAACAACTAGAGTTTACAGTCAAAACCCTTATTAGCTCAGATTTTACGGAAATAGTTTATTTTTATAGGTTTCAGACAACACACGCCTATGAGAGACTAATACCCACCCAACCCCCCCCCCCCTAAAAAAAAACTTTTCAGCCATTTCATGTTAAAAATGCGGGGGGCTGGGCACAGTTGAAGGTGTTTTCACGTAAAAATACCCTCCACCTCTTCCATGGAAAACTCCCCCCCTCAAGACAATCCCATTCCTGTCGACTTTTGGAAGGTGTTTCTTCATTTTTCGATAATCAGGCAATTTTCTCAAACTCATAGCTTTTGACTGGCAACACTAAAGTTAATGAATCCTAAATCTTTTGGAAACAGCTTCTATTTCTGCCCGTTTAAGTTTTGATGTTGCTCCTTACTTTCAGTTGAAGAAATTTTTTTTCTAATTTAATTTCTGATCGCAGGGGGCTGGGCACGGTTGAAGTTGTTTTCACGTAAAAATACCCTCCACCTCTTCCATGGAAAATTCCCCCCTCAAGACAATCCCATTCCTGTCGACTTTTGGAAGGTGTTCTTCATTTTTCGATAATCAGGCAATTTTCTCAAACTCATAGCTTTTGACTGGCAACACTAAAGTTAATGAATCCTAAATTTTTGGAAACAGCTAATCAGTATGAATCTAGCTCCTGTACTGTGAAGACCAAAATATGAAATAGATAGCTATCCTAATTGAAAAACATTTGAGTGAATGAAAGGATTAAAATTGCGCAATTACTGGATACCTGAACTGTAGTTGATTCAACAGAAATTTTTCTTTCAACAACACGTTCTTTGGATTTTTCGGGGGGTAGTCAATCACCCCCCTTGCGAGTAAGTCTCGTTTAATGATGTTTTAAAAAAAAAATTGTGTTAGCGCATATCGCCAAATTATATAATGAATATTCCAGTATCTCAAGTCAAGTTCGACCAATCTAATGAGCTCCAAAACGAAAAATTAGACCGACTACTTAGTAAGCAGGGTGATTTAATAACTGCAGTTAACAATTTGTCTTCTGAAATACAGGAGTTAAAGAATGAGGCTTTAGAAAGAGATAGGAAAATAGCCGAATTAGAAAGGTCACAGGAAGAGCAAAAGCAGAAGAACTCGTTGCTCGAGCGTCAAATGCTACTAATCGAAGTAAAAGAAAGAAGTTCGAACTTGATCATACACGGCTTACCTACAGATATTAATCCAAATCAATCCTTTGAAGCTCATGTGAAAGATCTACTTAAGAATACCTTAAATATTGAGTCATCTTTGTCAATTAACAAATGTTGCCGCTTAGGTGGACAAACTGTTAATATAACGACTAGACACCATAATCAAAGTCAGACATGAAAACCAGCAGTTAATCCAGTGCTAATTAGGCTCAGGAATGAAGTTGAAGCGTATTTAGTTATGCAAAACATATCCGAGCTTAAGGGCTCTGGAATAAGAATTTGCATGGACCTTCCTCCAGCACTTAACACTTTACGCGCAGGATTCCTCACTAAAGCAAAAGAGATGAAGGAGTCTGGAATGATTGTTGCTTCTCGGGTTAAAAATAAAGGAACCCACGTATGGTTTGAGATAAAAAAAATGGTTCGGTGATATGGGAAAGAGCTGATCAATAACTAAATAGGATAGTAGTAATCTGAGTTTTGATTTATACGAGTTTGTGGAGTATTTTGTTATTTTGTGTTTGGTGGTCTGGTTGTTAAGTATTTGATATTTTATGATTGTTTGAGGATTATGATTATCTTATTTTCGGAGGCCCGTTCACAAACGTATCATAATGAGTAGGATTTTGTTTTTTCTTACTTTGTTTTTTTTTTTGTTATAAAAACTGTGATATTTGATTTCTTTAATTTGTGCAACACTATTCCTGTTTTTTCTTATATAAGGTTTTAATGTTATAAAGTTCTATTTTTTGTTTATGTTTTTATCTTTCAGATGAAGTTCTGGTTACAATTGTGTCTCCTTTAACTCTCCGTATGGTTGGTAAGTCACTTTTTGTCAATACGTATACCCAGCATCGAGAAAATGGATGATAGAATTCGTAATTTTGAGGAGCACCCCTTGATTTAGGTAAAATATTTGAGAATTTATGCAATGATGACGATGTTTTTTATATGATGGTTCATTCTATCCCAAAAAATAAATATCTACTCCCCACCCATGTTTTAAATAAAGGCTCTAATTTTAGAATGGCATTTTTGAACTGTCGCGGGTTACTAAATATTTTTGATCAAATATCCCTGTTTATTTCTCATCATAATATAGATGTCTTTGCCTCTTGTGAAACATTTTTAAATGATTCGACAAAGACATCTATTAATAAACAGGATTATACTTTTTTTCATAAGAATCGGATTAATAAAAAAAAGGGAGGGGTAGGTTTTTTCATTAAATCAACAATTCAGTCAGATCTGGTGAGTGAATTTGATCACTTATATCTTGAAATGGCGTTTGAATTTTTGGCAGTTAAAATTGATATAAATGGTATGAAAATTTTGTGTTTTGTTTTTTACCGGCCTCCAAGTTCTCCAGCTTCAAGATTCATGGAACTTCTTGATGATTTTGTGCTTATTGCCTCGAAAAATTATCCAAAAATAGTTTTCATGGGTGACTTTAATATTGATTTATATAATTCTAATAATTCAAGTGGTAATTTCCTCAGAATATCTTCTGACAGGGCTGACTTGTTATCAGCTTGCTTATCCGGTGGTCTCTTACCAGCTTATGGAGTCCCAACAAGAATAACGAAAGATTTTGCTTCCCATATTGATAATTTGTTTACGAATCTGGAACTTAAGTCTAGTGATGTGGTTATTGAAGATTTTTCAGACCATTTGATGGTTGTGACCGACTTTCACTTGATTACAGAGTTTAATAGGCCTACTAAAAAAAAAATGAGGATGACTAATAGAAACTCCTTAAGTAAACTTAAATTATTGCTTTCTTCAAGTGACTTTTCTTCTTTTTTAGAGTCTTCGGACCCTGATTTTGCTGCTGAATGTTTTGTGAATCAGTTTAAACGTTGTTTCAATAATGCTTTCCCTCTCCGTCAAATATCAAGAAGAAATAGTATAAAGCCGATTAAGCCTTGGATATCTCCTGGATTGCTGGTATCAATAAAAAATAAGAATCTGCTATATAAGGCATACTTAATGCATCCATCTGAAGTCAAATTAGATGAATTTCACAGGTGTAAAAACTATTTACCAAAAGTTCTAAGATCAGCACAAAAAGTCATTACTTCACCAAAGCATTTGTTGAAGTAGAAGGGTCCCCCAAGAAGACATGGGAAATAATTAATAATTGCTTAGGAAAACATAAGACCCATGATCTTCCTGATGAATTAATAGCTGAAGATGGAACTAAACTGGCTACAGGGAAAGTGGAAGTTATCAATGCATTAAATATATACTTTGCGAAAATTGGCGAGGAAACCACGTCAACTGCTGGAAACAACCTGGCCCGTCATCTGGATAATGAAAGTGGAGAGGACTTTCAATCATATCTACCCCCGTCTCTCAATTGCTCCATTTTTCTGACTCCTGTAACCCCAGATGAACTTTTACTTACAACAAACCTTTTAAAGAATGGATCGTCGGAAGGGACCGATGGGTCATCTACTAATCTGATTAAGTGCATAACACAAAATATTGTAATCCCGCTTTCCCATGTGTTCAACCTCTGTTTTAAAACCAAAAGATTTCCTTCTTGTTTGAAGTCTGCAAGAATTATCTCTTTGTATAAAGGAGGAGACCCGAAGAACCCAACAAACTATCGGCCGATTTCGATCCTGTCTACTTTTGGGAAGTGGCTTGAAAAGTGCCTATATAACCGTATAGTCAGCTTTCTAATGAAATCTAAATTTTTTAGTCCGATGCAATCTGGGTTCCGGAAGTCTCACTCTACTGAGCATGCTATTATGACAATGACTCATTTTGTTCATGACGTCCTCGACAAAGGTGATATTCCTGCTACAATTTTTTTTTACATCAAAAAGGCATTTGATACGATTACCCATAAAATATTGCATACTAAACTTGATAACTGCGGCAAAAAAGACCCAGTTAATGACTTAGTAATGTCTTACCTAAAAAACCGAAATCACTATGTAGACGGAGGTGATACTTCTTCCTCATCAATATCTCAATCTCAGTCAGTTGGAGTCCCACAAGGATCTATTTTGGGTCCACTCCTATTTCTTATCTATGTTAATGATATCAGTAATAGCATCAATGATATTTGCATTACCATATTATTCACTGATGACATGGCATGCAATGTCAGCAGCCCTGACTCTAGATCTTTAAAGCTTAGGTTGGAATCAGCACTGTCAAGGCTTATCTTATGGTTTTCGAGAAATAAATTGACTATTAATTGTACTAAGACAAAATTCATCATCTTCTCTCATACTGGGAAAACAGCACCGGAAATTATGATGATTAATATTCAAGGCCTACCCATTGAAATTGAAGGACTTGATGATATTAAATATGTCGGGATAATACTGGATTCAAGTTTATCATTTAAAAGACATGCAATTTATCTTCGAATGAAACTGGCAAGAAATATTGGTATGATGGATCATCTGAAATGTGTTCTGCCATTTTTTTCCCTTAAATCTCTTTATCATTCTCTAGTTCATTAATATATAAATTACTGTCCAATTATTTTTTTTAATACTTTTAAAACTCATATTCTTCCTCTTCAAAGGCAACAAAATAAAGCTCTGCATTTATTGAAAAATTGCCTGCCTAGCCTGTTTTCTTACCCTGATAAATCGTCAACAAAAAGAATGTATCAAATTTTAAATATTTTTCCACTGGATCTTTTCTCTTCTTTCCATTCTGTTCTTTATATGATTAAACACGTTCAAGGTCTTTTGCCTGAGTGTTTTTATTTGCATAATAATTTTTTTCAGGATGATAATCAGGTTTTGCATACATTTTGGACCCGTGGCAGTTCTGTTGTCCATCAGGCTTTAATAAAATCTGAAAGGTCCCGTTTTTCACCAAGGCATAGTATTATATATAGTTGGAATAAATTTCATAGTTTTATGGATTTGAATAATTCATTGGTTAATAATAAAATTAGATTAATGAATGATGTTATCAGTAATTATTAATTTGATTAATTTTCTGGGGTAGTTGCTCCTCATTTCATTTTAGTTATTTGGTTACTTTGATTTTTTTGCGGATTTTGTTTGTTGTTACCATATGGAGAGTTGAAGAGCAATCTTTTTATTACGGTATCTGGAGATAGTATTTTTTATTTATTGTTGAGTGTATATAAACCCACACACGAGTTATTCTCACTGTGGGTAATTAATTTGATAGTTTTGTCAAATTTTTTTTTTATTGATTAATAATAATAAAAGCTTCTAATTATGCCCGTTTAAGTTTTGATGTTGCTCCTTACTTTCAGTTGAAGAAACTTTTTTATAATTTAATTTCTGATCGCAGTGAGCTGGACATGGTTGAAGCTGTTTTCACGTAAAAAATACACTCCACCTCTTCCATGGAAAATTCCCCCCTCAAGACAATCCCATTCCTGTCGACTTTTGGAAGGTGTTTCTTCATTTTTCGATAATCAGGCAATTTTCTCAAACTCATAGCTTTTGACTGGCAGCACTAAAGTTAATGAATCCTAAATCTTTTGGAAACAGCTTCTATTTCTGCCCGTTTAAGTTTTGATGTTGCTCCTTACTTTCAGTTGAAGAAACTTTTTTATAATTTAATTTCTGATCGCAGGGGGCTGGACACGGTTGAAGTTGTTTTCACGTAAAAATACTCTCCACCTCATCCATAGAAAATTCCCCCCTCAAGGCAATCCCATTTCTGTCGACTTTTGGAAGGTGTTTCTTCATTTTTCGATAATCAGGCAATTTTCTCAAACTCATAGCTTTTGACTGGCAACACTAAAGTTAATGAATCCTAAATCTTTGGAAACAGCTTTATTTCTGCCCGTTTAAGTTTTGATGCTGCTCCCTACTTTCAGTTGAATAAAATTTTTTTTATAATTTAATTTCTGATCGCTGGGGGCTGGTCACGGTTGAAGTTGTTTTCACGTAAAAATACCCCCCACCTCTTCCATGGAATATTCCCCCCTCAAGACAATCCCATTCCTGTCGACTTTTGGATGGTGTATTTTCATTTTTAGATAATCAGTCAATTTTGTCAAATTCATAGCTTTTGACTAGCAACACTTAAGTTAATGAATCCTAAATCTTTTGGAAACAGCCTCTATTTTCTGTCCGTTTTTAAGTTTTGATGTTGCTCCTTACTTTCAGTTGAAGAAACTTTTTTATAATTTAATTTCTGATTGCGGTGGGCTGGGCACGGTTGAAGTTGTTTCTACGTAAAAATACCCCCCTACTCTTCCTTGGAAAATTCCTCCATGAAGAAAGTCCCATTCCTGTTGACTTTTGGAGGGTGTCTCTTCATTTTTTGATAATCGGACAATTTGCTCAAGCTCAAAGCTTTTGACTGGCAACACTAAAGTTAATGAATTATAAATATTTTGGAAACAGCCTCTATTTTCTGTCCGTTTTTAAGTTTTGATGTTGCTCCTTACTTTCAGTTGAAGAAACTTTTTTATAATTTAATTTCTGATCGCGGGGGCTGGGCACGGTTGAAGTTGTTTTCACGTAAAAATACTCTCCACCTCTTCCATGGAAAATTCTCCCCTCAAGACAATCCCATTCCTGTCGACTTTTGGAGGGTGTTTTTTCATTTTTCGATAATCAGTCAATTTTCTCAAACTCATAGCTTTTGACTGGCAACACTAAAGTTAATGAATCCTAAATCTTTTGGAAACAGCCTCTATTTTCTGTCCGTTTTTTAAGTTTTGATGTTGCTCCTTACTTTCAGTTGAAGAAACTTTTTTTATAATTTAATTTCTTATCGTGGGGGGCTGGGCATGGTTGAAGTTATTTTTACGTAAAAATACTCTTTTCACGTAAAAATACTCTCCACCTCTTCCATGGAATAGTCCCCTCTGAAGACAATCCCATTCCTGTTAACTTTTTGAGGGTGTCACTTCATTTTTCGATAATCGGTAAATGTGCTCAAACTCAAAGCTTTTGACTGGCAACACTATAGTTAATGAATTATAAATCTTTTGGAAACAGCCTCTATTTTCTGTCCGTTTTTAAGTTTTGATGTTGCTCCTTACTTTCAGTTGAAGAAACTTTTTTATAATTTAATTTCTGATCGCGGGGGGCTGGGCACGGTTGAAGTTGTTTCCACGTAAAAATACTCTCCACCTCTTCCATAGAAAATTCCACCCTCAAGACAATCCCATTCCTGTCGACTTTTGGAGGGTGTTTTTTCATTTTTCGATAATCAGTCAATTTTCTCAAATTCATAGCTTTTGACTAGCAACACTAAAGTTAATGAATCCTAAATCTTTTTGGAAACAGCCTCTATTTTCTGTCCGTTTTTAAGTTTTGATGTTACTCCTTACTTTCAGTTGAAGAAACTTTTTTTATAATTTAATTTCTGATCATGGGGGGCTGGGCATGGTTGAAGTTGTTTTTACGTAAAAATACTCTCCACCTCTTCCATGGAAAATTCCCCCTCAAGACAATCCCATTCCTGTCGACTTTTGGAGGGTGTTTCTTCATTTTTCGATGATCAGGCAATTTTCTCAAACTCATAGCTTTTGACTGGCAACACTAAAGTTAATGAATCCTAAATCTTTTGGAAACAGCCTCTATTTTCTGTCCGTTTTTAAGTTTAGATGTTGCTCCTTACTTTCGGTTGAAGAAACTTTTTATAATTTAATTTCTGATCGCCGGAGGGGGGGGGGGCTGGGCACTGTTGAAGTTGTTTTCACGTAAAAATACCCTCCACCTCTTCCCTGGAAAATTCCCCCTCAAGACAATCCCATTCCTTTCGAATTTTGGAAGGTGTTTCTTCATTTTCCGAGAATCAGACAATTTTCTCAAACTCATAGCCTTTTGACTGTCAACACTATAGTTAATGGATCTTAGATCTTTTGGAAACAGATTCTAGTTTCTGTCTGTTTTTTAGTTTTGATGTTGCTCCTTACTTTCAGTTGAAGAAACTTTTTTATAATTTAATTTCTGATCGCGGGGGGCTGGGCACGGTTGAAGTTATTTCAACGTAAAAATACCCTCCACCTCTTCCATGGAAAATTCCCCCCTAGGACAATCCCATTCCTGTCGACTTTTGGAAGGTGTTTCTTCATTTTTCGATAATCAGGCAATTTTCTCAAACTCATAGCTTTTGACTGACAACACTAAAGTTAATGAATCCGAAATATTTTTGGAAACAGCCTCTATTTTCTGTCCTTTTTTAAGTTTTGATGTTGCTCCTTACTTTCAGTTGAAGAAACTTTTTTATAATTTAATTTCTGCTCACGGGGGGCTGGGCACGGTTGAAGTTGTTTTCACGTAAAAATACCCTCCACCTCTTCCATTGAAAATTCCCCCCTCAAGACAATCCCATTCCTGTCGACTTTTGGAAGGTGTTTCTTCATTTTTCGATAATCAGGCAATTTTCTCAAACTCATAGCTTTTGACTGCCAACACTAAAGTTAATGAATCCTAAATCTTTTGGAAACAGCCTCTAATTTCTGTCCGTTTTTAAGTTTTGATGTTGCTCCTTACTTTCAGTTGAAGAAACTTTTTTATAATTTAATTTGTGATCGCGGGGGCTGGGCACGGTTGAAGTTGTTTTCACGTAGAAATACCCTCAACCTCTTCCATGGAAAATTCCCCCCTCAAGACAATCCCATTCCTGTCGACTTTTGGAAGGTGTTTCTTCATTTTTCGATAATCAGACAATTTTCTCAAACTCATAGCTTTTGACTGGCAAACTTTTTTATAATTTAATTTCTGATCGCGGGGGGCTGGGCACGGTTGAAGTTGTTTCAACGTAAAAATACCCTCCACCTCTTCCATGGAAAATTCCCCCCTCAAGACAATCCCATTCCTGTCGACTTTTGGAAGGTGTTTCTTCATTTTTGGATAATCAAGGAATTTTCTCAAACTCATAGCTTTTGACTGGCAACACTAAAGTTAATGAATCCTAAATCTTTTGGAAACAACCTCTATTTTCTGTCCGTTTTTAAGTTTTGATGTTGCTCCTTACTTTCAGTTGAAGAAACTTTTTATAATTTAATTTCTGATCGCGGGGGGCTGGGCACGGTTGAAGTTGTTTTCACGTAAAAATACCCTCCACCTCTTCCATGGAAAATTCCCCCCTCAAGACCATCCCATTCCTGTCGACTTTTGGAAGGTGTTTCTTCATTTTTCGATAATCAGGCAATTTTCTCAAACTCATAGCTTTTGACTGCCAACACTAAAGTTAATGAATCCTAAATCTTTTGGAAACAGCCTCTATTTTCTGTCCGTTTTTAAGTTTTGAGGTTGCTCCTTACTTTCAGTTGAAGAAACTTTTTTATAATTTAATTTCTGATCGCGGGGGCTGGGCACGGTTGAAGTTGTTTTCACGTAAAAATACCCTCCACTTCTTCCATGGAAAATTCCCCCTCAAGACAACCCCATTTCTGTCAACTTTTGGAATGTGTTTCTTCATTTTTCGATAATTAGACAATTTTCTCAAACTCATAGCTTTTGACTGGCAACACTAAAGTTAATGAATCCTAAATCTTTTTGGAAACAGCTTCTATTAAAAACTTTGCCAAGATGTCTCGAGTTACGCATTAATCTCTAAGATAACACAAGGTTGCGATGCCCGTTTTTCCAAAAGGGAGCATTTCTCTAATTACAAAGACAAATGCCTTTTAGTTACATCAGAAAAGATTTTTGAAAGAAATAACTATTTCTATCGTTTTTTTTTTTAATGGGCACCAAGTAAACTAAAAACCACACGGAATCAGGCAACAGAATCTCTCAAACCCCGTAAAAATGACTCAAACCCCCGTGCAACTGACCCCCCTTTAACTGAACCCTCGTGCAACTCAACCCCCGTGCAACTCAACCACATTTAACTAAGCCCCGTGTAACTGAACCCGCATGTAACTGACCCCCCGTGCAACTGAATCCCTCGTGCAACTCAACCCCCGTGCAACTCATGCTCATTTAACTAAACCCCCGTGTAACTGTACCCCCTTTAACTGAACCCTCGTGCAACTCAACCCTCCATGCAACTCAATTCCCGTGCAACTGAAACCCTCGTGCAACTCAACCCCCCGTGCAACTCAAGCTCATTTAACTAAACCCCCGTGTAACTGTACCCCCTTTAACTGAACCCTCGTGCAACTCAACCCTCCATGCAACTCAACTCCCGTGCAACTGAATCTCTCGTGCAACTCAAGCTCATTTAACTAAACCCCCGTGTAACTGTACCCCCTTTAACTGAACCCTCGTGCAACTCAACCCTCCATGCAACTCAACTCCCGTGCAACTCAACCCCAGCCTGAGCGTGCACATATTTCCTTTTGGTGAATTGACTTTCCCTTTAAGCACTCTCTGAAAGTTCCAACTTAATACACAAGTTCCTTTTATTCAAATCCCAACCACAAATCAAGTTACCTTATATTGAACAACCTCTAATGTCTCTGATTAGCTCCTAAAAAATGTCTACGTCAAACGATACACTAATTGTGCAATTCTTATCAAAAAAAAAAAAAAACAGTTTGACCACATTATACACTGCCAAATAACCAGTCTGGTAATTCCCCCAGGAACTTTGGGGGGATTAAGTCATCCTGAAAGACATATTAATTAGATTTTAGACTATTCTGAACAAAATGGCTATTTCAAAATTTTGATTGGATGACTTCGGGAAAAAAATGAGCTTGGGAGGGGGCCAAGTTGCCCTCCCATTTTTTTGGTCACTTAAAAATGACACTAGAACTTTTAATTTCTGTTCGAATGAGTCCTCTCGCGATATTCTAGGTAGACCCCGAAGCCGCGCCGAAAAGTCGGCGGCGTGCCGCCGAGCTTGCATCAGCGCGCTGACGCCACCGCTGATTCAATCGACGGTGGCGTCACTAAAACGCCGCCGTTTTTTTTTCTCTCTTTTTTGGTTGTTGATATTAACCACCGGGCTTCAGCCATCATCCCGGCTAATCGTTGTTTTAAAGATAAATACTGTCCTCTTGAGCTTGCCCTGTATATCGGTTCATAGGAAGGAGAAGAAGAAATTTTTCTTGAAATAAAAATTTTACCTACCACTTTAAAATTTTGTTCATTTTTCTTTTTGATTTTTTCGGATGAAAAGAGGTAGGTAAAAGAGCACTAGGCAATTCAGGATGTTGTCATAGGCAGCGCAATCGAGCTGTCTAAGTAAAGAAAAATGTTGGCACAATGAGTTTTTTTTTTTTTTTTCATACCAGGGCAATTCGTATCGAAGGAGTTGTCGTAGAAACTTCAAAAAGGGCTCATTCGATTGGAAGTTGGAATAACTAGTGCCCTTTTTAATAGTCGAAAGTGATTGGAAGGCAGCTAACACCCCTTCCACGCCCACCGTTTCCCGAAACACATCCAATCAAAATTTTGAGATAGCCATTTTGTTCAGAATAACTGATTTCCAGAGAGAAAATATGTTTTTTGAGGAGGTTACTCCCCCACAACCCTTAGCTTAAGGGTTTAGTAGTTATGCCTTGGAGGTAAATAAGAACGATGTTGGCACAATGTATTATTTTTTTTTTTCCTTTAGACCAGGGCACTTCATATCGAAGAAGTTGTCGTAGAAACTTCGAAAAGGGCTCATTCAATTAGAGATTGGAGTGGCTTGTGCCCTTTTTAATAGTCGAAAATGATTGGAAGGCAACTAACACCCCTTCCACGCCTACCATTTCCCCAAACACATCCAATCAAAATTTTGAGATGGCCATTTTTTTCAAAGTACTTGAAAGTTCTGGAAATTAGGTCTTTGAGGATGACAACCACCCTCACAGCCCTCAGGGTTGTAATTTATGCCCTGGGGGCATATAAGGTGTTTATAGAAAGTGTTGTCGTAGAAACTCAAAAAGGGATCATTAGTTTGGAAATCGAAAAGCCTAGTGCCCTTTTTAATAATCGAAAGTGATTGGAAGGCTTGACATTTTTATAGTAGAGATCGATGTGTGTATAATGTATAATTTTTTTTGTTGTTGTTGTTGTTTAGCCCAGGGCACTTTATATAGAAGGATTTGTCTTGGGAACTTTAAAAAGGGCTCATTCGATTAAACATAGAAACCGCTGATGCCCTCTTAAAAATTTAAAAGTGATAGAAGGGAAACTAATACCCCTACCCACCCCACCCTCCCAATTTCCTTTTTTTTTTAAAAGTAAATGTTGCCGTAAGATTAAATAAAAATGCACTGTGTTAATGCTAATTCCCAATAAGGCATCTCAGCAGCATCCCAAGAACGACTGAGGGTATTATGTTCAAACTTTCAGGGCTTCTTCTGCTCTTAAAATTTGACCAAATCAAAATAGCGTAAGTGTATCCAAGCTATCAAAGAAAGTAAACAATTTTTTTTGCAAATGTTATCAATTTTTCCATTTCAGGTCAACTAGAGGAGGTATGAAACTAAACTAAACACTGCTATTTGTGTCCAGATTTTTATAAGGGTCTATGTTGTTAAATTTTGCCGAAAATTGTTTTTCAGCATACAAATATCAGGCCAAACTATAAATTCTTAAAAAAACGAAAAGATTTAAAGTATGATTTTCTTTTTCCCTGAAAAGACTGTGTCAATATAAAACGAACAGAAATTAATAAAAAAAACTTTTTCCAAAAAATCAGTTTTTTCAAAGAAAAGTAAAGAACTTCATTAAACCAAAAATGAACAAAATTAAAATCTAATAATCTACCAAGCGTGATATTACTACAAATCAGCATTGATAAATAATTGAAAACCCAAAACAAACAGAAATTACAGTAAATAAGCGAGTCAAACCCAAAACGAGCAGAAATTAACATAAGTTGGGCTCAAAACCCCTATGCCTTCCCAAGGCCAGAACATAATTTGTACATTACTGAAAAAAATACAAATGAATATGCGTTGTCAGTTTAATATACATAGACTGGTATATAGTAATCAAAATTTTAATATTAATTTATTTATTAAAGTTATCAAAGTAAAAACATTTATATTTTTTCCAGTAAAGTGAAAATTATGTTATGGCCTCCGGAAGGCAGAGGGGTTTTGAGTACTACTCATGTTAATTTCTGCTCGTTTTGAGTTTGACTCAGTTATTTATTGTTATTTTTGTTCGTTTTGGGTTTCATTTATTTATCGATGCTGATTTGCGGTAGTTTCCCGCTTGGTAGATTATCTAGAGCTAGTATAGAAATATATGTATAGAAATGAATTACATTTTTTTGCAGAGTTAGCAGAGCACACTGAATTTGAAGTAGCCTTAAACTTTGACTTGAAACGTTATAACTTGACCACTTCTTTCAGAAAAGAATTTCGGAGGGTTATTCCGTGTTGATAAGAAAAGAGGGTAAAGGTGCAGCTTAGTTCCTCCTGTAGTGTAGAGCGCAAGAACCCCATGGTGAAGGTGCAGGTTTGTTCTCCCGTATAAGACAACTTATTTCAGCAGATACAAAGAAAAACCCCATTTGCGGCATTCTGTGGGACCCCAAGGTCCAATACTAGAATTAGATCCCGCGAGTGGCAGTATACGCTCGTCAAGTTCTGGCTGTACCTGCCACATGTGCCCCAGCTAAACGGCTTTTTAGCACGACAGGACTGATAGTGACTGCAAAAAGATCAATGGCTCCAGGCAGAGTGAACAAACTCACTTTTGTTACATCAATTGTAACTGAAGTGATGTAACCGCTGATTTAAAATTGTACGTGTTGTTAAGCCATGGTATCTGATTTGTTTACAGTTTTTTTTCGATGTTGTTATTTTTTTTTTCACTTCCTTTTTGTATGTATTTGATGAACAGGAGATGTTTGAACTTAAAACTTTGAAAGTTATACACACATTAGCCGAAATAATTAATTAGAAGGACATTACTAAAAACGGGATTTTATAGGAACAATACGATGTTAAACATAAACACAACATAGGTTTTCCTGGGTCTAGTGGCTAAAAATGAGAATTCTACTTGGTCTGATCGACGGTGAACATAAACACTTTCCGCACGGCCCAACAAATTCCTGTTTTGTCATATTGTTCTTGTATGTTTTTAGCCAACCATTTAAAAATCCTTACTAAAATCGAGGTTGAACGTTCTTGGTGAAGTGGAATTTTATTATTATTTTTAATCAGAAAAATAGCCGGTCTAAAATCGGCGGCGCGCCGCCAAAAAAATTCGCCGCCGCCGATACTGAATCACACATTCGCCACCGTCATTTCGGCGTGGCGTGGCTTTGGGGACTAATTCTAGGACTACTGAATCGATACGATTGCCCCTGGGAAAAAAAACAAACAAAAAAGAAAAAAAAATAAACAAATAAGCACGCATCCGAGATCTTTCTTCTGGCAAAAAATACAAAATTTTACATTTTTGCAGATAGGAACTTGAAACTTCTATAGTAGAGTTCTTGGATATGCTGCATCTGATAGTGTGATTTTCATTAAAGTTCTATGGCTTTTAAGGGTTGTTTTCCCCTTTTTTTTTAAAATAAGGCAAATTTTCCCAGGCGCGTAAGTTTGGATGGGTAAGACTAAACTTCATGAAACTTATATATTTGAAATCAGCATAAAAATTTCATTCTTTTGATGTATCTATTGGTATCAATATTTCGTTTTTTAGAGTTTCGGTTACTATTGAGCCGGGTCGCTCCTTTACAGTTCGTTACAACGATCGAACTGTTTGATAAAATCATATTCAAAAAAGAAATAAAATAAAATTCTTGAGTTGGGAAGGCTTTATTTTGTCAAGCTATGAAATTAGATTGAAGAAATGTGGGATTTTGAAAGAAAAGGCGGTGATTCTTGAAATATGAAGCGGTTTGTTATAAGAGTCTGAAAATTCATAGGCTTAGAAAAATGAAAGTCTACCTAGGTGTAATTATAATTTAAAAATAGAGTCAAATGAAAAGAAGAAAATAATACCCCTTTTTGAGAGTAAGGGTTTCTTGTTGAATATGTCAGGCTACTTAGTAGCATCAACTATACTTAAATAAAAATTATATCAAAAGAAAAATGGACAAAATAAGAATTTCACATTAAATGAAAAAATCGGGGGAGGGGGATGAGGGAAAGCAAATATAGCATGCGATTTCATATTGAAAAATCAAAGGACATTGAAATAAAAGTATTTTTGTTTAGTAGGCTAAAGTGTAATTTCTAACGTTTAGAACAACCTTAGGGGCTAATTGTTACTGATGTTTTGATTAAAGTGAAGCGAAAAAAAATGTTAAAGGTTCAGTTATAAAAACCTCAAAGCTAAAGTCTTAAGATTGAAATTGGAAATAAAAAGTAAGAGTTGAAAATGAGGATAGAAAAATTGGGGCTAATCATCATTAATTTTTATAACTGAGTCGAAAGAAAAACAATATCAAGATTTTAGTTGCGTAAATCTGAAAATTTTAAAGTATTAGGAGTGAAATTTGAAAAATTGAAATGTATTTGAAAAGGAGGGTAGAAAAATCAATAAAGGGAAGGCTTTAACTTAGTCTTGAGGGAGAGGTAATGAATTGTTAAGTTTAAAATGGAGTAAAAGAAAAACAATTTTGGAACTCCTTAATTCTGAAATTATAAATCCTAGGACCCGTTCAATTAACTTCTTCCGGGAAAATTTCTTTTTTTAGTAATTGGAGGTGCAACTAGTTGAAACATATGGGATATTCGGCCACTCTCACAGTTAGCGATTTTTGCCAAAAATATGGTCAAAATTGTCTTTGTTATGAAGCCGCTAAACTATTGGACATGAAAAATACTAAGATACATAAATTATAAACAAAAATTATATATTTTACCCATTAAAATTAAGTGAGAGCAAATCCTAACCTAACTCAACTTGATTTTAATTCAAAAATTAAATAAAATTGCAAAATGTAGAAAGATAGGGGGAGACATACGCTTTCCCAATTGTGGGCCCTCGAAACGGCGCGTAAGAAAAAAAAAATTATTTTCTGGACATGATCAAACTTAAAGCCTATGTCCTTGGGTCAAGCGGAAGATTGAAGAAAAAGCCAAAATTAATTTCGGTTTTGTGCGAAAAAGGGCTTCCAAAAAGTGGATTCTCAAAAATGACCATTTCCGATTAATTTAAAAAAAGGAAGTTTTCCCACGGAAAGTAAGGAGCAACGTTAAAACTTAAAACAAACAGATATTATTCGGTACATGAATGGGGCTGCCCCCTTCTCAATATCCCGCTTTTTATGCTAAAATTTGTTAGTACTTTAAAAAAATCTTCTGATTCTTATTAAATGGCCCTTGTGTTTCAGAAGTCGTTCCTGAAGAACTGGGACAAAAGGTCAAACTTTGGCATAAGGACCGGAGTATTGAGGAGGGGACAGTCCTTTTCATATACCGAATAATTTCTGTTTGTTTTAAGTTTTATAGCTGCTCCTTACTTTCAGTAGAAAAAACACTTGTTTTTTAAATTTAATTTTTGATCGTTTTTCATATTTTGCCAGGAATTCCGCCTCTCTCTCCATGAAAAGTCCCCCCACAAAAATTCCTTCCGCGCAAAATCCTTCTTTCCCCCCCAGGAAATTGCCTTCGGACAATTCTATCCTAAATGCAAATTCCCCCATTGAAAATATCTTTTGTAAGAATCAGGCTGAAAAATTCTCTTTAGCATACTTTCATTTGAAAAAGTCTTACCAGAAATGCCCCTATGTGGAAGTTTTTCCCCGAAAATTCCCCTCCCCCAATTGAAAGTTTCTCCCGCGGGATTTTCTCCAGGTGATAATTAACCCATGGACGCTTTCTTTCATGGAATACCCCCCCCCCCAAAAAAAAAAAAATCCCAAAAGAATTCCAACACCGCTGAAAATTTCCCCCAGACAATTCCCGCAGAACATCTCCACATGTAAAATGAAGTCACAAAAGAGAAAGTAAGACAAATAAAACAAATTTCGTACATGAACTCTTGGAAAGTTCCCCCGTCTGGAAATTTTACCCCAATTATAAATTCTCCCGAAGAAAATACCTCCCGAAGAAAATACCCCTCCCCCGAAAAATGTCTGTATACTTCCCAATATAAAAATTTTGTATGTAAACAATCGACGGATTTTATAACTTGTAGCCCTTTCCCCGGGGGCTGCGGGGGATCATGTCATCCGCAATGACATAGTTATTGGACTTTTCAACTATGCTGGACAAAATGGCTATCCATAAATTTTGATCAGACGACTTTGGGAAAAAAGGAGTGACAGGGGGGCTAGTTGCCCTTCAATCTTTTTGGTGATTTAAAAAGAGTGCTAGAACTTTTAACTTCCATTCAAATGAGCCTTCTCCCGATATTCTAGGACTATTGGTTTGGTACGATCACCCATGGGAAGGACAAAAAAGGGGGAAAAAACGTATCCGCGATCTATTTTCTGGCAAAAAAAAATATAAAATTCCGTAATTTCGTAGACAGGAGCTTGAGACCTACACAGCCACAATGGCGTTTTCTGATATGCTAAATCTGATGGCGCTATTTTCAATAAGATTCCTTGACTTCTAGGGTTATGTTTCTCCCCTTTTTCGAAAATTTCTTCAGGCTCGTAACTTTTGAAGGTAATGTTAAACTTAATGAACCTTATGTATTTAGAATAAGCATAAAAAGCCAATTCTGTTAATGTATCCTTTGTTATCGAAATTTTGTTTTGTAGAGTTTCGGTTACTTTTAAGCCGTGTTGCTCCTTAATTTCGCTTGCTTACCACGATTCGTTTGATTGTCTTGAAACTTGTATCTGTAAGTCTTTAAACCAACAGTATCTAATTGTAAAAGAAAAATGTGCTTCTACAAGGTTGAAACTTTGTTTTTTTTTGTCACCCAGATTTTAAAATATGAGGCTTAAAAAAGGTCCAAAACTTTTTTTCCCGATTGGCTTGAAGTTTTTAACGAGTCTAATCAATGAAAAATTTTTCTTTTATCAATGGGAAACGACATGCTTACGTAAAGGTACAAATTTGGCATGAAAATAATAGGGATGGAATTCCGCCAACTTGAACGACTTAGAAACAAGTGTTTAGGTCAAATAATTAAGAAAATTATAGAGAAGGAATTTCCCAATAAAATTGGCAGCGTGAACCATCACACCTGTGTAACTTATGTAATATTATACGAGAATTAGGGCCAGGAAGCACGAACGCCCAAAAGGGGGGGGGGGCAGAGGGCGCCCGCCCCCCGGGCTGAATGATGTTGCCTTATTTTATATTTTTGTTCTGAGATTTCTATTATATAGCATTAAAGGTGCCAATTAGACGAGGTTTCCCCCCCCCCTGGAATTCAACCTATGGGTGCCCATGCCAGGAAGTGTACAAAATTGGAACGTAGTGGATCTGCGAGGAAAGTTCAGATGTTGAGTTAGGGCCAAGAACTGGGGATTGCCTTGTATGTTAAATTAGGACCAAAAAATTTGGGGGATATCAGATCCGTCCAGAAGTAAACCGTACTTTTATACTCAAATACAACCAAATCGAAACCGGTTTTCGGTTAAGAAAGCCAATATGCAAGAATGTGATTACAATTGGGGCGTAAAATAGACCCTCCGATTGCATAGAAAGGGCTCCTAGATGGCACAATCTTAACGAAAGGACTATAGAATATTTAATGCAACCTACAATCTGGTCGTAATTGTTGGCCTCCTTCACCTCCCTTTCTTTGGCCCCCAGAGGGGCATCAGACGTCTTTTTATGAACAAATTGGATTCAATCAAGCTCATTATGTATATGGTAAACAAGCGATATTGGTAGCTCTGGCATGTCCTCACAATAAAATAAACCCATACCCAAGTATAATAACAGTAATGAGCCAATCAGAATTATTTGAATGGCGTCAGCCAATAAGAAAATCTTACGAAAAATCTGATTGGCTCAGATTAGCACTAGCTAAATTTTGGTATTAGTAAAATCTCATTGTAAATGGGCCTTAAATATCCCAAAAGATAACAACCCCTGTGTTAAAGTATGGCTAGAAATGATGAATTTATGGAAACAAATTCTTTTTTTCCTTTCAAATTAATTTTTTTTCGATATGGTCAGAAATAATTTTTATGCAAACTGCTAAGTTTGGCATTCAAAAGCAAATACCACAGCTAAACCCGGCAGGAGAGGGGAAGAGGGGGTCTTGTCTCTGCCTTCTTCCCTCAAATACGGGAATTTACAGAAAAATTTGCAAAATCCTGTTATTTATGACACAAAACAAAGTTTTCCTATGGTTAAAACACACCGATGAAATACTCGGCATGGGGCTGGCAGCTGTATTGTATAAAGTAAAAATGGGAATCTTAGCAAATGACGAAGTAAAACAGTGCATATGCGGCATATATAAAAATATAGTGATATTCGTATCCAATTCCTTTTTCGGGAGGTTCCAAACGCAGAAATTATACTATTTGGTCATTAAATGTAATAAAAGTAATTTTTGGATTGGAGTCCCTAATCATCGTTGCATAGTCAAAGTTTGTGCTCCCCCTCCCATCAAAATAAGTTTAAAAGTATGTGCTGACCAGATTTGATAAAAGTGCCTAAAATTTAATCGAAATTAGAGCATTTTTTATTGACAAACCCATCGTGGAATTATAATCTGGAAAATAATTATTCCGTTTCGTTGACGATCTAGATCATGAAAACGCTGTTCCACTGCCAATCAGACCGTTAGTTCAGAATCTAGATTGTATATTGGAAACTACACTTGAAAAAATTCATGTATATTTCCAGATCATGGGTAGGGTTCATAATTTTTCTGCTCCATAGTTTGCAATTCGACAATCCAGCTTTCTGCCGGTTTCATAAACTTCTTTGTTCCATTGATATTTCTGAATCTTGTTCCAAGGTTTTTCTTTGGATGGAAAAGGCCTTAATTCACCTAACACTGAAAATTTCTATATAGTTGCAGGAAATAGTCACCTGGAAAAATATTTTGAGGCCTTAATTAAGGCTTTAGGTTGATTTCGAAAAGAGCTTTCATAATAAGCAAAACCCACGTTTTCTAGGATTTAACGTTAAAAATTTGGTAAAAAAAACAGTTCCTTAAATAAATTTATTTATTTTTTTAAATTCCCAATTTTTTTTAGAAACTTTTTAAATAAACATTTTATTTTATATTTCTAATTTCATTCGGACTAAATAAATACAATAAAATCAAGTCGTAACAAACGTTTCTTTATGAACAGAAAATGTATGCAATTTCTTCTTTAACTGATACAATGCATAGTCTTAGGGAAAGATCGCATAAAATTGGAGTTATAGTTGTAAGCACAAGTAGATGACTGAAGCACGATTGGATACTGAGTTCTAACCTACATTAAAAGAAAGAGTGAGAAGAAAATCGACGCCATCTATGATATTCAGCACCGTTACAATGTTTAATTCATAGTTTTGAAACCTTATGATTCTTTTAGATTTTAAAGAAAAGTCCAAAACCTCAAGGCACGGAAGGATCCCTTCACGGTTTGCCTGAAGGCAAATGGATTAATCAATTTGATTATTTTCAATTTATATCTCAAGGTACAAGAAAAAAGCTTTCTCTGGTAAAAGGAAAAAGCGTGTCATTTGTAGCAATTTCAACATCTAAGCTCATTGCCAAATTCTTTCAAAGTTTTTGCCGAGGGAATCAAATAAATCTTTGTAGTTTGAAATCTTTGTATTGGTCAAATTTCGAACCTATCGAAATTAAAGTTGGCTTTTCTTGTTCAACGATAAAAATGATAAGATTTCACAAAAGAGGTCTATGGTATAACAAAGTTGTTTATTTTTTCAGATAAAAGCTATTTATTTTTCACTTCTAAGTGCTATTCTGTCATTTCACTTAGTCCTTATGTTAGTTTTTCAGATACAAAAGTTATAAAGTGATATTTACTTTTCTTTTTCAACCAAACTTCTAAGGTGTCTTTTGCTCTAATTATTCAAATATGGCTTTAAATATTTCGTCGACAGACAGCAAACAGAGCCGTTTCTAGGGTTGGTGGTGCCCCGGAAAAAAATTAATTGTATCACCCGCCTCCCAACTCAAACAAAAGAAAAATCGAAAATTTGATCAAAGTGGGTAACCCCTCACCCCCCCTCCAGCCCAGTCACCCGGGGTAGCTGCCCCGGTTGCCCTCTGTTTGAGCGACTCTGAAAGCAATATCACGTAACTACATTCTCTTGCAAAAATAGAATTCATACGCTTCTTTTGAGCCTTCCAGGTGCATTTGTGTGTCCAAGAATTACTTTACAGGGCATCATAGGTCCAAAGTGGAAAACTATGTATCTTGAATACTTATTTCTATTACCATGAAGTTTCCTTGCTCTCCTGAACAATTTGGAAATATCCTAAATTGGTTTTTCCTATTCTTGAGCAATTTTTGAAGCTCAAAAGTATCATTTAAAAAGCTGTACTAGGGACGGAGAACAGAGGGGACGGAGAACAAAGTATACAGTGACGGCTTGTACTTGATATTGCTAGTTGATATCTTCATAGTGATTAAGCAGTATGCCGTCTAAAGACTCATCGTAACCCTGGACGATATCGATAGAGGAAGGATGGAGAGTTTGGAATTTTTTGCCTTTGAATCACTTGTAATTTAGTCAATTTACTTTTACATATGTCCAAGGCCGTACCCAGGTTTTTTTTTTCGGAGGAGGTTTTACTCAAAAAGATTTTCGGGGGGGGGGGGGGGTACAAAAAAAAACTAAAAACGCATACAAAATTTGTTTATATCCATTTTTGTTACGTTTTTACGAGTCAGACAAATATTTCGGGGGGGGGGAGAGTTCAAACCCCCCTAACCCCCCTCTGGGTACGGTCTTGCATATGTCCTTAGATACAATCGAGAGTTGGTTTTTAGGAAGAAAAGTTTAGTTCTAGCAGCATTTTTGTATTCATTTTGTTCTAGTGAAAATCATGTATTTTTAGTTATTTTAAATAATCTTATACGTATTTTTAAGGATAGCCTGCATGATTATTTAAAATTGACAAAGTAGCTTTCAAATGAACTTGTAGCAACATATATTAACTATAAGAATTTCGTTAGAGACGACTTGGAATTATTTATTCTGAATTGATATTGGTGGTGCTGTTCTGAATGATATTTAGATGCCATGAAAGTATCAGAGCTAAGAAAAGAAAGGGTAATAAAGTTAGCTTTTTAAAGGACTGAAATTCTAGTGTCAGTACATAAAAGAGAAAAAATCAAGTTTTCCACTGTAAAATGAGAAACTTGATTGGAAAAAATAACCTTGGGTTAGCAGAACAAGTTGAAATACTTTGTTTTAATCATCATCTCTGACTAATTTAAAATCAAGCCAAGAGAATCTTTCCACAAATCAAATGCAGCGGAAGAGACCCAAGGAAGCCCCCCTCTTCTCCCATACAAAATATTTTGCATGTGAAATAAAAACTTTTTCACTGTCAATTATTTTTAAAACTTAATTCAATATGAAATGCGAGTTAGACTCAAAAAATTCTTCAAACTTTCTTTTCAAAAATCTGTTTGAAGGTCACGCGTATAGCGTCTAATTGAAGTAGACGCTACTCTACTATGTCTAAATGGCGTCTTAAATATGACTTACTTGACTTGTCTCCTGCCGGGCGCTGCTCGGCGTAGAGAGTGACGTCTGCCTCCTCCATCCACTTCGGTCCATGGCAAGCGTTTGCACATCGCTCAACCTGATATTTGCCATCGCCAGGAACTCGGACAGGCTGTCAGACCATCGTTTTTTCGGTCGGCCGCGAGGTCGCTTCCAACCGGCTTTGACAGGGTCAAAGTCATGGATTGTTTTCGCAGGTATGTGTGGAGGCATTCGAAGTAGGTGTCCGAACCATCGTAGTGTTCGCTCGGCTGCTTGGGTCAAAAACCGAGACTGCTTGGTGAGCTGCAGCAGCTTCTCATTGCTGACAAAGTCGAACCATCGTAGACCTTCGATCCTCCTCAGGCTCTTCGACTGAAAGACATCAATTGCCTTGAGGGTTGCGGCTGAAGCTTGCCACGTCTCAGCTCCATAGAGTATCACAGAACCGACGAGGGCGTTGAAAATCCGCAGCTTCGTTGTGCGACTGATGTTCGGTTTTCGCCAGAGGTAACGGTTCAGTCTGCCCATGGCAGAAGACGCTTTGGATATTCTCGCTTGTAGTTCAGAAAGAAGCGAGCCATCTGAAGAAATTATGGAGCCCAGGTAGGTGAACCTTTGGACAACTTCGATGCTAGTGGTGCTATCCAGGCTAACTGAAGGATTGGCAGCAGGAGAGGATGGGTCACTGGCCATAATTTTCGTTTTAGTCCAGTTTATCTGCAGTCCTACTTTTGCAGCCTCTATTCGTAGGATTCGAAGCGCTTCAAGCAACTGCTCCATGGAGTCCGCCAGAATGGCCAAGTCATCGGCAAAATCAGCATCTGTAATGACACGATCTCCAAACTTAAATATGGGCCAATAATATCTTAGTTTTTCTAATCCCAGACGGTTTTGGTAAAAATCAATTAGTGCATCGTGAGTTCCAAGATAATTTAATTGTGAAAATAATGAAACATAAAACAGGAAAAAACTAATTTTCCAAGAATGAAACGAAATTCGTAAGAAGAGTTAAATAATCATCATTTTTGGGAACTTTTTCATTTAGCTCGACAATCTTCTTCGGGTAAACATAAATAACACCAAGTTCGGGGTCTGGCTTCCTCAAGTCCCATCCACGTTGATTGACCAAATCTGTAGCTTCTTTCAATGAAAAACCTAAGTTATTTGCAAAATGAGACAAAGGCAATGCACTATACGCCTCCGAGATGACCCTAATGGTTTCCAATCGATATCTTTCTGAAAATAGAAAAAATTAAAGTAAACTACCAAAACAAGAATGTTATAAAACAAGCCCAAATAACAACATTATCTGTCACTGGCAAAAATAATATTGAACTAATGAACACAGAACTTACGCTATCCTTTAATAAGAAAAATAAAAGACAGACAAAAACAAAAACAAAAAAACAGTAACCCTTCGCCGGAAAAAGAAGGAAGGAAAGATAAATAACCATTTAGAATCCACTTCCCCGTGAAAATGCGTCTTATTTGGTGAGAGGTCCGGATCACCAATTGAAGGGAAAAAATACACCCCCCCCCCTTGAAAATGTGTGTCTATGAAGAACCTATTTGTAGTTGTAATATATAATTTTTGGGAAAGGATATCAGGAATGGGGATACATCAAAATATCAAGGACGAAAATAGCTATTCAAACTTCTTTGGAAAGAAAATACCATAAAAAAGTACTTGATTAGAGATAATGGATAGATTTTTTTTACATATCCTGTCCTTGGATATATATATATATATATATATATATATATATATATATATATATATATATATATATATATATATATATATATGGAGTATTATGTTGGTTTTATGGAGTGTTATCAGTGGCGATAATGGAAATTAATCAGCGTTACATTAAAAACAGTCTAATAAAATCAGATTTGTAATAAGCTTAAATTCTAATTTGTCAGTAGAACTTTGTCAATAGGAAAAAAGTTCTAAAAAGAGTTTCATTTCCAAACAACTAACCTTTCTGGCAGGCAATCTTATGACACGATTATATTGAGATTGGCAGCACAAGTAGCAGTTTGACTTTGACGACTCATAAGTGGCTTTGCTGCAAGTGTCAGTGATAATTGGTGGGTGAGCCAGGAAAGGGTTTAATCAGCAACAGCCTACTCATGACAGAATCGTTGGATACCATTAAGGAATTGGAATACGACACTGAATATAAGATGAAATGTTTAGAGAGTTCTTGTTTGCATTAAAGAATTGGGCCGCCAAAGATAGCTAATATATACGTTTTACAACATAAAAACGTACCAGCGTAATCCAAAATGCATATTTGAGCTTTTTATCTTATTTAATTCAAGAACCGTCAGTTAAGCACAAGAAAAAAGTATTAACAGCCTAAAAAATATTTCGCAATTGTTTTAACTTCGGGGATCACACTGTGCTGGTGGGTCAAAGATTTTACTGTTGCTCAGTGTAAGTTTTTTTTTCACAGATTAACTATTCAGAAGAGATGGCTAATATTAGTTTCCTAATTGATTCTACTTTCCATTTCTTTTCCTTGACACTACCAGCTGCGTTTCACCAGGAGCAAAAAATTACTTCTGAGTACCCGATATGCGGTACTGATGTCAAAATACGCACAGAATCGTATGAACTGGAATAATGGAAAAAAGCAGAACAATTACCTTTAATAGCGCTAATGATTGATGCAATTGAAAGTGGCCATTCCACTGCTTGTATGGCAATGTGAAATGCAACTGTGTCTTTCTTCCACATAGCTTTACCAATATTCCAAAGGTTTTGCAAGAAAGAACTCTTTTCCTTTATGTCATTTGGGATTCGCTTCCATAAGAATTTGGCATTACACCTATTTAAAAAAGTGAATAAACCAATTTTTAAATGCGTAAAGACAACATGACACAGTGCAAGACTAAAAAAAAACGTATATATATTTAAAAAATTTGCGAGATGGATTGTAAGTATTATTTAGTTCTTCTTTTTTCACCACAGCCCTTTGTATGGAAAAAATTATCGAAGAAATTTCAGAGAGGGCTCATTTGGATGTGAATCAGAAGTTCTAGTACCCTTTCGTTCAAGAGTCTAAAGTGATGGAAGGATAAAGAGACTTCTGTCACATAAACGACATAGGCATGTAAAGATATGTGATAAACTTCTTAAGGAAATTAAATAAAGAAAAAAATATTTCGCTGAAATATGTGACATTACACGCATCAGCTGCCTATTTTTGGAATATTAAGAACATAGTAATAGACATAGATTCCCATCTTTGTTCTATGACCATATTATGAGACAATTGGTTCTAATTCAATCAAGTTTTTGTTAATTATGCAAGAGATAAGAAATCATACTGTATTATTTAAAAAAAATAATAATCCATTACAAAAGAATAAAAAAGGAATTTTCTCTTTTTTTAGCACATTGGTTCGAAAAACACATTCTTATAGAACGATTTGGGATTAAAAAGGACTTTTTCTTTTGTTTCAGACGATATCGTAGTGAATTTGTCACAAATCTTTTCATACAAATAGTAAAATTGCACAGGCATGACTCTTTACAGAAGATTGACAGTCTACTTAAATTGTCTTTCTTAACCAAGGTCATATCTGTGCGGAAAAATAAAACATCGCTGTCACGCCTAAATATCGTATCTGACATTTTCACGCTTCTGAGACAATTGGCAAAAACCCATCGCACGCTATTCTCAAAGGCAATCAGCAAGACAATCTAGACGATGATGAACGAATGTGTGACTGAATTTAAATTGTCTTACTGATCCTCCGTTTGAGAACAGCTTAGCAATCGGTTTTTGGCAATTATTTGCAAAAGTGTGAAAATGTCAGATATGAGCTTAAGGAGTAACAGCAACAAACTGTTTTCCCAATACAGTTTCTTTTTTATTTTTAAGATTTAGTCTTAGTAGAATCATTCAAATGAAGGAAAGCTAGCGAGTAAATTGCTCTCTTCCACTCCAGATTTACTTGAAGGACTTCTTGCAAAAAATGGAAATTTTGGCTCTGCAGATGAACTTTACGTGGATGCGAGCCCCCCTCCCAACAGGAAAATAATCGTCCCCTCCCACTAAATATTGGTCAAAACTATGTACTGCTGTAGCTAAGTCTAACAGAAACAACCCAAGGAGATGAAGCTTTCAAATTAGTGAAGAGCGGTGTCGTAACAGATGAAATCACCTATAAGGATCTCTTTACGACCATCGTTCACGAGAAAGGCCACTAAAACGCTGGACGGAGAACTATGTCAGCGTTAAGATGGCTGCACTGCAAACAACGTCATGGACTGCACACGACAGAAGCAAGTATTGAGCCCTTATACATGAGCTGGCGGGAGAAGTAGGTCCAAAGTGCCCCATGATGTCATGGACCTAAGTAAGAATAGTTCATTCCATTTCGAATGCACATATGCTTAACGACAAAATATGCCACCACGCAGCAGTATGTTCACAGAAACTGGAATATTTAAAACAAGACTTTAGGATAGTTTTCAGCTGATTGGCTATTCCAAACATCTGAATAAACGATTTTGACTTATATTCTAGCCAAAGTTGCTGGTTTGCAGACATAAAATGACCCCAAAAAAGCACTGCGTTCTAGTACAATCTCGGCTTCTACTAAATAAGGAGATTACAACTCAAATTTCCAAGAGTTCTCTTCCGATGTTCTATGACTTCAGGTTCATACGAATACTCTAAGAAAGAAGGAATTAAAAAAGAGCCAAAAAACAAACCCGCATCCGCAACCTTTTTCTCGGTAAAAATACGAAAGTTCGTATTTTTCATGTACAGGATTAAAGCTTCAATCCTGGGGACCTGGAAAGCGTTTAATTTCATAAAATGATTTCCCTCAAGATTGCATCCATCTTTGAGGCGTTTCCCCTCTTTCTAAGACTATGCCAAATATTATCATTTCCGAGAGAGTATTATTTTGATATATGGTACTAAACTTGATAATTGTCAGATTATTGAAGTCAACATTAAAACATTTATTTTCAATATATTAAATAGAAAGATTAATGTTTTTCTACGGAATACCAAAAGCGATTTAAAACCTAAAAAGGGCACAAATTAACTCAAATAAGATACGAAACTTAACCATTGGTTCACATTAATCCGTTTTCACGCTAAAACGCCCATTTTTGTATGATCTGTTAAATTTCATTGGTTTTTGCTCCGAGATTATTTGTCGCAACGGTTCAACAGCTACGTCAAAATATTTCTCCTGAGCCGTAAAAAAAAACGCATTCGTTATTTTGAATCAAAACTTTTTTGAACCATGCAATGGAAATAACTGAGAAACTAATCATATCTGTGAAAAGTCGTCCATTAATATGTGACAAACGGAATCATTGCCATTTAATGCAACATTTAAACCTCAATGATTGGGGGACATTTCCGATGAAATGAACATAGAAGGTAAGAATTGTATTATCAATTAGGCATAACTAGCCTAGTCTAACACAGGCTACCCTTTTTTAACATTTTTTCTTGGCTTCTAGAACTTAATTCAGACTATTCGTATGATCTTTAGTATCTCACACTAGTTTTTTTTTACGTTTAAACGGCTGCAGTAAACCGTTTCCGTGTGAACATTTTTACAACTTTCCTGCATCCGTGAGCCGTTTTGCGTTAAAATAAAAATGACATCAGGGTTAACCATGGGTTACAAGAATTAAAATTCAGCGGCATAGGGAGGTTTTTCAGCACCCTGTGGCGTTATTAATCCTTGCCCTAACCCCCAATAAATGTCCTGAAGATTAAAAAAAAGGTTGGTACTGGTGCATTATGCGGGCACTGTTATATACTAACGAGAGACGAAACCCGCCAAACGGGTTTGCAAGAGACCGCTATAGAGAAATGGAATACAAAGCATGGTTTTCATTGCATTTCCAATATTTAAACTGTTCTTTTTTGGGGTTAAGAGGGGGGAGGTACCTAGGTTAGGTTAGGTATTTAATATATGGTATGCTTTACCCCTCCCCCCTCCCCCTAATGTGCAAATATATAGCCCAAATTTGTTTATAAAATATTATATATTCATAATCTTATTTCATTAGCATTAACCAAACTTGACTTCTTTAGTAGTGCCCACATAATGCACCAGTACCAAAAGGTTTTACGTAGGCTAAACAGCATCCTAACAGATACTGCACTAAGGACGAGCATATACCTTAGCCCCCCTTACTACACTGCAGCAGTAATTGGTATGATAGATTAAATGAAATCTAGAACCAGCAAAACTACAATGGAAAATTAGTTCTAAAAAAACAAACAGAAAGTATCACAAATAAATGTGGCGTTCCCACCCCCTTATGCTCCCTAAAGCGGTAGCGGGTAATTGTGCATTTCTGAATAGACTGCTTCAGTGGATTTGTTTAATTTAACCTATTGATTGTTCTCTAAATTTAAATTGAGTAAATTTAAAAATAAGAAGATTGTGACGATGCTTTGAGTTGTCTAACAGTGAAACTAAATAAATCGCAACATAATTTATACGGAGAAACTTGTTTATCTGGCTAGAACTTGTATTTACAACTTGGCGATTTCAAAAGATGTATTGCGTAACACCAGTAGAGAGGGAGGTGCTACTCGTGACGGGAGTCCATATATGGGCATAGCCTCCCTGGGGAGAACACGTGGTTAATGGGGTCAATGACCTAAATTTCCAAGGTCGACGTTGTTGTTGTTGTAAGTGCACGCTCTCAGCGAATGTCAAGGTCGATTTATTTGTTGTTGTTGTTGTTTTTGGCACGCTCTCAGCGAATGTCAAGGTCGATTTATTTGTTGTTGTTGTTGTTTTTGGCACGCTCTCAGCGAATGCTATGAGTTTCCCGGAAACAGTTAGATCACGTGTTTCCTTCTCAGCCAATCAGCGAGTCGGTTACATATTAGCGGCGGAGTGAATATAAAGAAGGGATTTTTGTTATATTTTTATTAGTCTGTGAATAGAATTCAAGGAGTGAGAAGAACAGTTTGACTTAACTCATTTGGATATATATTTGCAATGATGAGTGGAATGTTTACTCTATTAGAAGTTGATAGTGGAGATGATGCTAATGATACGATAGCACAAAACATTGCAGTGGAAATTACGAAAGGTTTATAGCTTTGTCTGGAATGGGATGTAGTATATGCAAAATATGTGATATACCTGAGAAAATTTGAGATGGAGGATCAATTATGTTTCACTGCTAAAGTTGATATTGCACATGTGAATAGACTTCAATGTTCATTAGTGAAACATATCGAAGACAATAAACAGTATCGTTAATTGTACATGCTATGTATTATTGATGTTGTTGTAATTATTCAATAAAATTGTTTCGAAATCGAAAATGTTTTCTTTCTTTTCTGGTTAGAGCTAACGAATCAGGGTCAGTCTAGAGTCAGCAGTCGGAGTGAAAGGTTTGAAAAATGAATAAATTTGAGAAAGAGAGAATTAGATCAACTCTATTGTTTATGGAAAAACATTTGATTTTGGATGATGATTGTCTTAAGTTATCTCTTCAACTCAGGATATTCTCTTGTCAGGGAACACTTGACAATATATTGAGGAGTGATTCTCCACCATTGGACTATTGTATGAAACTTTTAAAATGTGATTCGAATGCATATACTCAACTTATTAATATATTAATTGAAACAAAGCAGAATCCTATAGTGGATAAACTTTTGAAAACATTGCCAATGGATTCAATGTAGATGGTTCCCCCGTCATTCGAAAGAGGTAACGTCACAGAGCTACTCCTCTCCCCCATTTTCCTCCACCTTGAATTTATCGAGCGAGGAGGCTCAGTTTCTTTTTAGCTGTGAGTGAGTTGACATCGGAAACCGAAAAATGTTCTATATATGTCCATTGTGCATGTACACTCTTGGCAGTTGGACTCAATGTGAGAATTGTGCAATTATTGATGACTATAGTGAAAAGTATAAATTATGTAATCCTTGTAAATTACATAGAGGCTATGCAGTACAAATTAAAGGATGTAGTTCATGTCTTGAGGAGGTGTGTGACTCGCATCCTAGAGGGCACCTGTGCTCCAATTGTCACTATGATAAATGTGATCAGTGGGAGAATACTTACCCCGCTATGATTGGAAAGAATCCCAAGCGTGATTTTAGTTTATTTCTACGAGATTGGTATCGCCGTGGATTTAAATTAGTCTGGGAAGAGGAATCTTGTCTACGATTCATCTGTTGGGATAACAAGACAATTTAGTTTCTACGTCATAGTTGTGATGTCACCACCTACTATGACTATAAACAAAGTGATTTTTATTTTGCTGTGAAGGAATGTGATTCACCATTTTAAAACATTGTATGTGATATTGCTTCAAATAGACAGATTGAAACTCGTGAATTTCATAATATGAATGTAAATAGCATCATTGACTGTACTAAGAGATAGGACTATAGTGAAGTTACATTGTACTGTAGAAAATGTGACCCTGACTTTGCAGTCAATGAAGATCAATATACATTGAATCCAAATGATATAACAGCATTAGTGGTTCACTAATGTTGCCTATACATCGATGAAGAAGAAATCTAAAGTGAAGATTTAAAGACATTGTTGTATATATATATGCATTTTATTAATAAACAAATTCACAAACATTTTTTAAGCACTTTACTCTTAGGGCACTGAAATCAATACTATATAGGTCTGAGTTCTGTTGCGAAAACACACAAAAGTTAGAAAAAATACAAAATGTTCCTTTATTACCTCTGCAATACGGGTAAAAATGAAGAATTCATACACATTTTCAACTAGCTAAGTGTAATTGTTTTAAATATGAGCCATTCTATTGCGAAAACACAAAAAAGTTAGAAAAAATACAACATATTCCTTTATTAGCTCTGCAATACGGCTAAAAATGAAGAATTCATACACATTTTCAACTAGATAAGGGTAAATGTTTTAAATATGAGCCATTCTATTGCGAAAACACACAAAAGTTATAAAAAATACAAAATATTCCTTTATTACCTCTGCAAAACGGCTAAAAATGAAGAATTCATACACATTTTCAACTAGCTAAGGGTAAGTATTTTAAATATGAGCAATTCTGTTGCAAAAAACACACACACGTTCGAAAATATACAAAATATTCCCTTATTACCTCTGCAATACGGGTAAAAATTAAGAATTCATACACATTTTCAACTAGCTAAGGGTGAGTGTTTTAAATATGAGCCATTCTGTTGCGAAAACACACAAAAGTTAGAAAAATACAAAATATTCCTTTATTACCTCTGCAATACGGGTAAAAATGAAGAATTCATACACATTTTCAACTAGCTAATGGTAAGTGTTTTAAATATGAGCCATTCTGTTGCGAAAACACACAAAAGTTAGAAAAAATACAAAATATTCCTTTATTACCTCATCAAAAAGGATAAAAATTAATAATTAATACACATTTACAACTAGCTAAGGGTGAGTGTTTTAAATATGAGCCATTCTGTTGAGAAAACACACAAAAATTATAAAAAATACAAATATACATATATTACCTCAGCAATACAGCTAAATAGGAAGAATTCATACAAATTTTCAACTAGCTAAGGGTAAGTGTTTTAAATATGAGCCATTCTGTTGCGAAAACACACAAAAGTTAGAAAAAATACAAAATATCCCTTTATTGTATCTGCAAAATTGCTAAAAATGAAGAATTCATACACAATTTCAACTAGCTAAGGGTAAATGTTTTAAATATGAGCCATTCTATTGCAAAAACACACAAAAATTAAAAAAATTGCAAAATGTTCCTTTATTACCTCTGCAATACGGCTAAAAATGAATAATTCATACACATTTTCAACTAGCTAAGGGTAAATGTTTTAAATATGAGCCATTCTGTTGCGAAAACACACAAAAGTTAGAAAAAATATAAAATATTCCTTTATTACCTCTGCAATACGGGTAAAAATGAAGAATTCATACACATTTTCAACTAGGTAAGGTAAGTGATAGAGGTAAGATAGTGGTAAGGTAAGTTAGAAAAAATACAAAATATTCCTTTATTACCTCTGCAATACAGCTAAAAATGAAGAATTCATACACATTTTCAACTAGCTAAGGGTGAGTGTTTTAAATATGAGCCATTCTGTTGCGAAAACACACAAAAGTTAGAAAAAATACAAAATATTCCTTTATTACCTCTGCAAAACGGTTAAAAATGAAGAATTCATACACATTTTCAACTATCTAAGTGTGAGTGTTTTATTTATGAGAAACTATGTTTCTAAATCAAACAATAGTTAGAAAAAATACTAAATATTCCTTTATTACCTCTGCAATACGGTTAAAAATGAAGAATTCATACACATTTTCAACTAGCTAAGGGTAAGTGTTTTAAATATGAGCCATTCTGTTGCGAAAACACACAAAAGTTAGAAAAAATACAAAATATTCCTTTATTACCTCTGCAATACGGGTAAAAATGAAGAATTCATACACATTTTCGACTAGCTAAGGGTGAGTGTTTTAAATATGAGCCATTCTGTTGCGAAAACACACAAAAGTTAGAAAAAATACAAAATATTCCTTTATTACCTCTGCAATACGGCTAAAAATGAAGAATTCATACACATTTTCAACTAGCTAAAGGGTAAATTTTTCAAATATGATCCATTCTATTGCTTAAACACAAACAAGTTTTAAAAATAGCGCTCCAGTCATAGTGGACACCTTATATAAAGATAAAAATTAAGGGTAAATACACTATTTCATCTATCTAAAGGGTAAATGTTTTATATTGTAGAACGAATATTTCATTTTATGACCCAAGTTATATCAAAAGAAAAATTTTACGTTTGATACTATGCTATACTGGTCAAAATGAAGAATTCATACACATTCTAGCAATTTCTAGCACATTTTCTAGCTAAGTGAAAGTTTTTTAAATCAGAGCATTACTTGATATAAAAAAATAACAATTAATAAGTAATACAATAAAGTACTTTATTAAATAATAAATACGTGTAATAATTAATAATTAAGAAAAATTTTAATCTTTATTAATGATAGTTTTTTTAAATTGAGCCATTCTGGTTCTAAAACACAGAACAGTAAAAAAATAAGCACATATTACCTTTATAACGACTGAAATTATTGAAAAATATACGACTTCATACACATTTTCTACTATCTACGGGTAAGTGTTTTTAATATGATCCATTCTATTGCGATACCACTCAAAAGTTAGAAAAAATTCAAAATTTTCATTTATTAACTCTGCAATACATCTAAAAATTAAGAATTCATACACATTTTCATCTTGCTAAGGGTATTTTTTTTAAATATGAGCCATTCTATTGCGTAAACACACAAAAGTTAGAAAAAATGCAAAATGTTCCTTTATTACCTCTGCAATACGGGTAAAAATGAAGAATTCATACACATTTTCAACTAGCTAAGGGTAAGTGTTTTAAATATGAGCCATTCTGTTGCGAAAACACACAAAAGTTAGAAAAATAGAAAATATTCCTTTATTACCTCTGCAAAACGGCTAAAAATGAAGAATTCAAACACATTTTCAACTAGCTAAGGGTAAGTGTTTTAAATATGAGCCATTCTGTTGCGAAAACACACATAAGTTAGAAAAAATACAAAATATTCCTTTATTACCTCTGCAATACGGCTAAAAATGAAGAATTCATACAGATCTTCAACTAGCTAAAGGGTAAATGTTTTAAATATGATCAATTCTATTGCGTACACACACAAAAGTTATAAAAAATGAAAAAAATTAATTTAAAAAATATGAAATACGCATAAAAATTAAGAATTCAAAAATATATTAAACTAGCTAAGGGTAAATGTTTTAAATATGAGCCATTCTATTGCGAAAACACACAAAAGTTAGAAAAAATGCAAAATGTTCCTTTATTACCTCTGCAAAACGGCTAAAAATGAAGAATTCATACACATTTTCAACTAGCTAAGGGTAAGTGTTTTAAATATGAGCCATTCTGTTGCGAAAACACACAAAAGTTAGACAAAATACAAAATATTCCTCTATTACATCTGCAAAATTTCTAAAAATGAAGAATTCATACACATTTTCAACTAGCTAATGGTATGTGTTTTAAATATGAGTCATTATATTGCAAAATCACACAAAAGTTAGAAAAAATACAAAAAATCCCGTTATTACCTCTACCATACGGGTAAAAATAAATAATTCATACATAATTTCAACTAGCTAAGGGTAAGTGTTTTAAATATGAGCCATTCTGTTGCGAAAACACACAAAAGTTAAAAAAAAATACAACCTGACCCCCATAATTGAAGGATATGAATTAGAACCTTGGGAAAGTAAATTCCTTGTATTTGTATTTCCCACAATAGGTCAGTTTTTGAGTAAAAGTAAAGAGCTACCAGACTAAACCAAAGATATGATGAAATAATAACGAATAATTGTTCAAAATTAAATTTTCTGTATTACGGGAATGGTTTGTTTTCGAACCATTATATCTACCAAACGTACAATACCTGAGTTAAATTAAGAGGTTTCAATTTTATGAAAAAATTAGTCATATTTTTCTTATTTTCAAAGGAAAAAACACGCAAAAGACATATTATTGGACTCAAATCAAACAGTGACGGGATTGTATTTGAAGAAACTTCCATTCTTTTCTATCTTGCCCTATATTACAACATATACTGACTTATAATGATGTTAAGAAAGATAAAATATACTAATCTAACGGCTATGTATTTACGAAATTTTTAAATCTGTGGATAAATAGCAATAAGTTACTGTATATATATCGATGAACGCTCGCTAAAGTTGCCAATTTTCCCATATAGAGAATGGTTTCAATAGAATACTTCTTACAATACGAGGGCTCTATATCTCAAATAAAGCAACTTCACTGCAGATTAATTAATTGTTACGTTCGATTTTGTTTTGGACATAGGAGATCATCAATGGGAAGTGAGAATTTCTGTAAAACTATCAAAGATTGGTTAGGTGTATGTCGAGGTGTGATGAGATTATGGAAGGTTAGGTTAATTTAGGGTAGCCGACAATAGAATATGTGCGACACAGAACAGTTAATAGGTATGAATGTTACACAATACGACAACACTCACAAATGATATCAATTGACGGATGTTAGCTATAGATAAAAAGGTTTGTTAATGTGTTTGCGTTAATAGATTATTTGAGGTTAAGTTATGGGAGTATATAGTAGCATAATTAGCCCCCCCTCCCCCCCCGACTCCCACCTAACTCTGTAAATCAAGGGACTTTTGGAAGATACCGAACAAACTTTAGGTGGCTGGTTAGGTTAGATTATGTTAATTAACGGCAGCCTCTTTTGTTAAGGTTTTTTGTTTTTGGGGGGGGGGGGCTCCCGCCCCCTCAACAAAAAGTTAGGTGCATGGTTAGGCTAGGTTAGATTATGTTAGGTTAGGTTAATTTAGAGTAGACTAGCTTAGCCTACGTACGAGAAAGAAAAGTTCTTAGGTGTGGAGCTCCCCAACATCCAAAACCATCACTATTTAAATCAATTTAATGATGTTAGAAACAGACAAAAAGTTAGGGGTTTGGTTAGGTTAGGTTAGAGTCTGTTAGGTTAGGTTAATTAGCGGCAGCCTCTTTTGTTAAGTTTTTTTATTTTTTTTGGGGGGGGGGGCTCCCGCCCCCCTCAACAAAAAGTTATGTGTATGGTTTGGTTAGGTTAGATTATGTTAGGTTAGGTTAATTTAGGTTAGACTAGCTTAGCCTACGTACGCTCCCCCCCACCCCCGGGGGCCACGGGGACCGAAAGCCTACCACGGGCAGGACCCTCACCCCCACGGTCAGGTTACCTAGCATTTCAAGGTGACCCCCCCCCGGGGCCACGGGGCCGAAAGCCTGACACGGGTAGGACCCTCACCACCAAGGTCAGGTTAGGTTAGATTAGGTTAAGTTACCTAACATTTCTAGGTTAACTTACATCAGGTTAAGTGGCTCATTAACTTCAAAAGGGCTCATTTGATTGGAAATTGAAAGGGCTAGTGCCTTTTTTAATAGTTGGCAATGATTGAAGAAAGACTAACGCCCCTCTCACGCCCACCATTTTCCCAGACACATCCAATCAAAATTTTGAGATAGCCATTTTGTTTAACATAGTTGAAAGTTCTAGAAATTAGGTCTTAGAGGATGACAACAACCCTCACAGCCCTTAGGGTAAGGGTTGTAATTTATGCCATGGGGGTGTATAAGGTGTTTATAGGAAGTGTTGTCGTAGAAACTCAAAAAGGACTCATTCGATTGGAAATCGAAAGTCGAAAGTGATTGGAAGGCTTGACATTTTTATAGTAAAGATCGATGCAGATATAATGTGTTTTTTTGTTGTTGTTGTTGTTGTTTAGACCAGGGCACTTTGAATCGAAGGAGTTGTCGTAGGAACTTCGAAAAGGGCTCATTCGATTGAAAATAGAAAGGGCTGATGCCCTTTTTAATAGTCGAAAGTGATTGGAAGGAAACTAATCCTGCTCCCACGCCCAAACTCCAATTTGCCTATTCGTTTAAAAACCAAAATTTTTTTTAAGATTTAATCAAAACTAACTAATATAAGGATAATTTACAACAAGGCACCCCTACACCTTTCCAGAAAAGACTGAGGGTCTTACGTTCAGACTTTTGGGACTATTTCTATTTTTAAAATTTTACCAAATGAAAATAGCGTAAGTGTATCCAAGCTATCAAAGATAGTAAACAGATTTTATTGCGAATGGTATTATGTTTTCCATTTCAGGTCAACTAGAGGAGGTATGAAACTAAATTAAACACTACTATTTGTGTCCAGATTTTTAAGAGGGTGTATGTTGTTAAAAATTGCTCAAAATTTTTGTCCAGCATACAAATAGCAGGCCAAACTATAAATTCTTAAAAGAACGAAAAGATTCAAAGTATTGTTTTCTTTTTCTCTGAAAAGACTATGTCAATTTGAAACGAACAGAAATTAATTAAAAAAACTTTTTCCACAAAATAAGTCTTTCAAAGAAAAGTAAAGAACTCCGGTAAGCAAAAAATGAGCAAAAATAAAATCAAATAATCTAGCAAGCGTGAAACTACCACAAATCAGCATCGATAAATAAATGAAACCCAAAACGAACAGAAATTACAATAAATAACCGAGTCAAACTCAAAACGAGCAGAAATTAACATAAGCTGGGCTCAAAACCCCTATACCTTCCCAAGGCCAGAACATAATTTGCACTTTACTGAAAAAATACAAATGAATTAGCATTGTCAGTTTAATATACATATACTGATATTTAGTAATCAAAATGTTGATATTATTTGATTTATTGAAGTTATAAAAGTAAAAACAGTTATATTTTTTTGAGTAAAGTGCAAATTTTGTTCTGGCCTTGGGAAGGCATAGGGGTTTTGAGCCCAGCTTATGTTAATTTCTGCTCGTTTTGAGTTTGACTCGGTTATTTGTTGTAATTTCTGTTCGTTTTGGGTTTCATTTATTTATCGATGCTGATCTGTGGTAGTTTCACGCTTGCTAGAAGAAGAAGAATAACTTTATTTAACAAACAAATTACATGAATAAATTATTTTCTAAACTGGCCGACGGGGAGCAGGGCTCGATGTGTCGGCCAAAAACATAAAAAAAAATCCGAAATAACAAATAGAGCATATCAATAATGAAAAAAAAAGACACACATGGTAGGAGAAAACAGAGGAGGCCACCCCAGCGCGAGAACACCACAACGGAAATAACCACCAACCACCACAAAAGGAAATACATGTTTCATTCTATGAAGACAACCTAAGTTATGGGCAAGTTTCAATCTCAGATGATCAGAATGCTTACGGAAAGATAAAAGCTCATCAAGAATAATCCCAAGGTAACGAAATGAATTTACTCTTTTTATCCTACTTTGATTTACAATTAACTCGTCTATGGTAATTTTATCAACTGCCCGCTGTGACCGCCCAAAAATCATGAATTCAGTTTTAGAAAAGTTCGGAGCCAGGTAGTTACATGCAAACCAATTATTTAAAGAATTCATTGCTGTCACCATTTTCTCAGCCAACAAAGATGGGGTCTTAGCTTTTACTGTCACCGCCGTATCATCTGCAAAAATTACTGCTAAACTACTATCTTGGGGTAAACACCTCGAAAGGTCATTTGTATAAATCAAAAATAGTAATGGCCCTAATAGTGATCCCTGGGGGACTCCAACATCATCAATAATAATATGGCTTGACTGATGCCCATTTACCTCTACCTGAATTTTTCGACCATGCAAGTAAGATTTTATTAGATCTAAACCTTTACCTCTAATACCTGCATTATTAATTTTCTCCAATAAAATTTGATGGTTTAGCGTATCAAATGCCTTCTTTATATCATAGAAAAGAGTAAATACATGATTTTCATCATTTAATGAATCATTAATCTCTAAAATTAGCGCTGCAATAGCTTGTTCAGTAGAATGACCCGCTCTGAATCCAAACTGATTTTTAGTAAATAAATTCCGTTTATCAAAATACGAGACAATTCTTTTTTGAATAATTTTTTCAATAACCTTAGATATAGGGGAAAGAATAGCTATTGGGCGATAGTTACCTATATCTGTCTTATCACCTTTCTTATGAATTGGAATAACTCGTGCAGATTTCCATGCTTCCGGAAAGATCCCTGATGACATAGATGCATTTAAAATATGAAGCAACGGGACGTGAATTACACATGCAAGTTCTTTCAGAATATTTGTGGAGAGTCCATCTAGACCTAGAGAATTACCACTCTTTAGATTCATAATTACTTTCTGGAACTCACCGAGAGTGACAGGAGCCAGGAACATACTGGAATTTTCGGATGGCGGGAGATATTCTTTATATGAATTAGATGGAGATTCAGGGGATTCCAGTTCAACGGTAGAACTAATATTAGAAAAATAATGACAAAAATAATCTGCAAGAACATCCTTTCCCTTCAACTTAGCACCATTTTTATTTATGATCAGTTCAGGGTGTAGATTTTTAATATTGTTTCCAATTTTTTCCTTAATTAATTTTCATGTAGTCCGAGGCGAATCAGATTTTTTAAATGAAATTTCATACTAAATTTTTTCACTTGTTCTGAGAGTTTTAACTAGCAAATTTTTATAATTTTTGAATCGCTGTACATTATGAGCTGAGGGGTATTTCATTTTTATATTATACAGTCTATTTTTTTTCCTTGACAGATTTTAGAAGTGATAGACGTATCCAAGCTTGTTTGGGTGAGGTTCTTTTCTGGTGTGTAGTTTTAAGTGGGCAATGAAGGTCTAGATTTTTATTCAAAATTTGATCAAATATATTATAAGATATGTTGGGGTCATTCTCATTAATAAATTTACTCCATCCTACATCATTAAGATTAGATTTCAAATCATTCATACTTACATGTGAAAAGTTTCTTCTCTTCATATGATTTTCTTTATTGACTATCTTTTGCCCTTTAACATCAGAAATTAAAATACAATGATCAGATGTGTCTACCATAACAACGAATGTAGCCTCACAAGGATAAGGTGCAAAAATATTATCAATCAGAGAAAAAGAAGAATTTGTTATGCGTGTCAGAATAAAACATACTGGGTTCATACCATGAGAAAGGTTACATTCCAAAAACTGAAGGACATGTCGGTCAATTCCTTGCTGTCTAGATGGGAGACATCCCATTAAATCAATATTGAAGTCCGCAAGGATTAAAAATGGCATTCGGAGATTTGATATCACACTTATTTTCATATTTATCAATAAAATCTGCCTTATTTGATGAGGGAGGACGATAAATTACAGCAATTAATTTGATACAGCTAGATTATTTGATTTTATTTTTGCTTTTGCTAGTTTTTTGTATAATGCAGTTCTTTACTTTTCTTTGAAAAACTTATTTTGTGAAAAAAGTTTTTTAAATTAATCTTTAGAAAAGCTGATAATGTAGTTGAAACTAGCATTTTGAAAAAAGTATATAAAAAGGCTAAGGGTTCCCTATTTTATTGCTTGCTGAGAGTCATCTATTTTCGTCTAAAACAAAGTAAGACTTATTTCTACCCAAACATGCTCAAATACTATTTTTCAAGTTGTTCTTCGGATGTCCACAATTTTAGTATAAGGCTCATTTAAATATAAAGCTCAGAATAAGGAGGTGGTTCTATTTCATCCACACAGTCTCTATATTGCGGGGGTCCATCCTTATTGACAAAATCCGTTAATGCTACTACACTTGTGACGGAATGAGAGTTATAAGCCCTGTTGTGCTGCATCGCATCACTATCACTATTAATTAACGGTCTTTTAGAGCATTTACATAGTTCTTTAAACAGTGGTGGTTGAACTAATACGTTCAGTAGAAAAAAAGTCACTGCAAATGAAGAACTTATGGATAATACAACTATATTGTTCCTTAGGATTGCCAGGATCACAAAAATTGTTGATATTGAAAATAAGAGTGCCAATACGCTGACTATTAGTAGGTAACGTAGTTTTACATTCATCCTGCAAGAAAGAGATTGGATACAGTTCAGTACACGACCAGCCCCAGATTCCTAGTGAAAAAAAAAGAAAAATTCAAGAACCTATGCAATAATAATAAATAAAAACTGGGGAATTTTTTCTGAAGATGGCTTGTAAGGTTTTGGTTTATAAGGCTTAAAACATATGCTCAAATTAAAATTGTTCTCTAAAAAACAGAATTTTTGTAGTAATAGATACATCAAAAGAATTGGAAATCGAAATTTCTAATGCTTTTTTTAAGTGACCAAAAAGATTGGAGGATACCTAGCTCCCCTCCTACACCCATTTTCCCCCTAAAGAACATCTGATCAAACTTTTAAGATAGCCCTTTAATTTAGCATAGTCAAAAGGTCCAATAACTATGCTTTTGGTGATGATATGACGCTTCACAGTCCCTGGGGAATGGACAGTAATTTACGCAGTTTGCCCATATTGTTCACGCATGTATTTGTTATTGGGGAATACACGGAAATTTTTCGGGGCTATTTTCTATGGGGGAATTATCTGAGGGGAGGAAAACTTTCGGAGGAATTTTACAGTTGAAATATCACACGAGGAGGGGGAGGGAAGACGTTTCCTGCCATGATTTGAAAAACAGTTAGAAAAGAATTAAAAAAAACAATTTTTTTAAACTGAAAGTAAAGAGCAACATTCAAACTTAAAATGAAACACAAAACCCTTGATTTTCAACAAGAATTGTTTTCTAAGAGCTTTAAGACTTTAGTATAAAGAGCGAGGGTTGAGGAAGGGCAGCCCCTCATATACAGAATAATTTCTGTTTGTTTTAAGCTTTAGTGTTGCTCCTCACTTTCATTTGTTCTTGAGATATAGCTGAAACGTCTTATTGACAATCAGCATACACATAGTGGCTTCTGATTTTGTTTTAAAACAACATAAGCTTGCCTTTGAAGTTTCTACTTTATAACGTTTTCCCGTCCTAAGACATCCCACCTGGATATTTTGACTCATGGATGTACTTGAAGTATTTTGATTTAGTTCAATAGTAGCAGTAATAGTATTAGAAGTAGTAGTAGCAAAATTGGTAGTAATATTGGTAGCTCGGGAAAATTCAGCTTAATACCCTAGGTTAGGCGTTGCTGGGATATTGCTATTGCACCCCTTTATTAACCCACATTATATAGTGTGTTTTGATTCAGTTCAAGACTCCCCTCACCACTTGGTGAATGTTTTACTAATACCCTTAGCAATAGTAATATTCATCAAACAGTTCGTGGTAACGAACTGTAAGTAAGGAGCGACCCGGCTCAATGGTAACCGAAACTCTAGAAAACGGTATTTTGATACAAATAAATACATCAAAAGAATCAGATTTTAATGATGATTTCAAATATACAAGTTTCATCAAGTTTGATCCTACCCATCAAAAATTAGGCGCCTGAGAAAATTTGGCTGATTTTCGGAAAAAGGGGGAAAGACCCCCTAAAAGTTACAGAACCTTAATGAAAATCACACCATCATATTCTGCGTATCAGAGAACCCTACAGTAGAGGTTTCAAGCTCCCATCTACAAAAATGTTGAATTTTGCAGTTTTTGCCAGAAGAAAGATCACGGGTGCGTGTTTATTTGTTTGTTTGTTTGTTTTTTGTTTTTTTTTTCCAGGGGTGATCGTATCGAACCAGTTGTCCTAGAATATCGTAGAAGGGCTCATTGGAATGGAGATTGAAAGTTCTAGTGCTCTTTTTAAGTGACAAAAAAAAATGGAGGGCAAGTAGGCCCCCTCCCACGCTCATTTTTTTCCCAAAGTCACCTGATCAAAATTTTGAGATAGCCATTTTGTTCAGCATGTTCGAAAATATTATAAGTAGGATATGTCTTTTAGAATGACTTAATCCCCCGAACTTTCCGGGGGGATGGCTGAAAGTTATGAACTTTACCCAATGTTAACATATAGTATTGGTTATTTGGAAGTATACAGACGTTTTCAGGGGAGATTTTTCCTGGTAGTGGGGGGGGTGGGTCAGGGGTTATGTGGTAGGATCTTTCCATGAAGGAAGTTTTCATGGGGGAAGGGATATTGCTATGAAGGGGACGCCGGACTTCCCAGCATTATTTAAAAAAAGATCATAAATTTAATATAAAAAAACAAGTATTTCAACTACAACAGCAGCAACATCGAAACTTTAAACGAACAGAAAATATTACATATATAATTGGGTTCACCCCGTAGTCAATGCCTCGCTCTTTAAGCCAAAGATTTTTTAGTACTTTCATAAGAGCTATTGATTCTAATTAACGGCCTTTGTGATTAAGCGGTCATTTCTAAAGAATTTGAACAAAATTTGAAGTTTCGCTTAAAGAGCAAGGTATTAACTAGTGGGCGAACCCCCTAATAAATGTATTAAAAATATATGAATATAGAAGTTCGTTACGTAAGTTAATTCGTAAGTTTCGTATATTTATTACTAATAAAAACGTTCATAAATAAAATTAAACAAGTTTCGAGAAAGCCATTTAACTAAATAAAAGTAAATTAATAGGAAAATTTTGTTTTAATTATTCATGTACGGTGAGCCAAGATCAAAACCTGCATTTATTCAAAAACGTTCAAAAATTAAATAAAAAAAAACAAGTTTTTTAAACTGAAAGTAAGGAGCGACATTAAAACTTAAAACGAACAGAAATTAGTCTGTATATGTAAGAGACTGTCCCCTCCGCAACGCCTCGCTCTTTACGCTAAAGTTTGACTCTGTCTCACAACTTTATTTTTTAAAACAATAAAAAAATTTAGCGTAAAGAGCGAGGCGTTGCGGAGGAGACAGTCTCTTTCATATACAGAATAATTTCTGTTCGTTTTAAGTTTTAATATCGCTCCTTACTTTCAGTTTAAAAAACTTGTTTTTTTTATTTAATATTAGCAGAAACTGTAGCAGGAGCATTGGGAGTAGTATTATTGTGATAGCAGTAGTAGTAGCTATAATAGTATTGACATTGTTCCTTTTTGTCTAGTTCATTATCCCCTTCTCAGGCCCTGATAGTTTCAACTTAATACCTTAATTTGTTTCTGAGATTTTGCTGATACCATCTTTTGATAACCTGTATGCACATACTGTGTTTTTATTCAGCCAGACCTCCCACTCAACAGTCCCTGTGAGTTTCACATTAATACCAATAGCCCTCGTAATAGTATTACTAATAGCAGTAGCAGTATTAGTTTTACTACTAGAAATAGTAGTAGTACTAGTAATTAGTATTAGTATGCACATAGTGCATTCTTATTGGTTCAAAATACCCCTCAATATGCACTGGAAGTTTCAATTTAATACTCTAAGTTGTTACTGGGATATTGCTGTTACGCACTTTTAAAAACCTGCAGCATAGTGTGTTCCCCCTTCACTGATATTCCTCCGAAAAAATCACTTTTTTTCGACTCTGCGCGTCCAAGAAGCTACTGACTGGTTCCCGACACACCCGTTATTTGCCGAAACAAACCCGACCCCTCCCCTCTCAGACACTCTCCACCGTCCTTCCCTTTCCCGGCATCATGCCTTCCCATCCCCCCAGATAAAGAACACTTCCAGTTTGACTTATTTCCGGATCACCAGGAAACCTTTCCCCGTCCCTTGCACTTTGTCTCCGCTGGCTACCCTACCAGTGTGACTCTGGTTTGAGAGTTCTCACATGCGAAAATTGTCCCGTATTATATAGTCCGCCCCAAAAATTATCCGCTCCATCCCATCGCCCAGTTAAAGTTTCTCTCTCTTCCCAACAATGGACCAGTTAATGTTTCACTGACTACCCGTGATTATTCAGATAAAAGGTATAGTTTCCCTTCTTTAGTAGAAGAAAATTTTACAAAAGAGCAAAATGTTACCCGCGGTTCTCTCAATTTACCCCTACTTTTAACCCTTTCAGTCACCATGTTCTCACATGAGAACATCACAGCTTCGCTTGGTCTTCTTGGACCCTGTAGGTGGCAGCGATACTCGAGTATGCGCTCCATAATAATAAGTAATGCGAAAAGACACTGGCGAAGTTTCAAACCGATGATGCTAAATTCTGATTTTTAGCAGTATTTTGAAGTTGTTGCACATCCGTACTCGAAAGAATGGATCTACCAGGTATGTTTTCATGCATTTTTTTTACCAGATTTACCATGAAAATACGCGAAAAAAGGGGTTCATTTGTCCTTTTCAGTTAGTTACCCCATCTATTAAAAAGTTTACCTCGCTAGTGCGTTGGATAGATGCCGCAGATTTTTTCGAAGTAGCGTGTTCTTGGGTAAGGACTGTGTGACTTTATAATAACTTTTCTATTTCAATAGCAGAATATTTGTTACAGTCAGTGGAAAATACTTTTGTTTTTTTTTTTTGAAAACATCCTTTATAACTTTTTCCTGTCAAGTCGATTTTCGGGAAAAGCGACTCACTATCTTCTTTTCCAGGTCCATCCAATGATCGACCACGTCGAGTTCGTCACGCTGACATACTGAATGTCTTGGACGCGATCGACTCAGACCTTTCAGAGTTATCGGACCTACCAAACTCAGATGACGAAGGTGAAGATTGGGCGTCAGTAAATCTATCGCAGCCACACGATACGGATGAAGATTCATTATCGGAAGTTGAGGATGATGAGCCGCTCCTCCCCCGCCTCCGAAAAATCGAAAACGCAGACTCGTATGGAAGAATGCGATCTTCTCGAAAGTTATCAACAATGCCGACCCGGCGCCGCCGCCACTTGGTCCCGAGGAGCCTATAGACTACTTCAAAGAATATTTTGATAGTGAATTTTATGAGTTAGCCGCCGAGATGACCAATCTTTATTCTGTACAGAAAACCGGCTCAAGTTTGGGTACAACAGCCTCTGAAATAAGAAGGTTCATAGGTATTCATATAGCGATGAGTGCTTTTAAATTCCCAAGGTCTCGCATGTACTGGGGTAGTCGGACTCGGATACCTCTAATAGCAGACGCCATGAACTTCAATAGGTTTTCGCGTCTCCGAAATTTGTTTCATCTGGTAGATATCCTCTCTAAAGACCCGGAGAACACCGATCGCGTATGGAAGGTTCGTCCGGTTATAGACCGGGTCCTGAAAAAGACAGAAAGCATCGTACCTTCTGAGTATGTATCAGTCGACGAGCAAATGGTGCCGTACACCGGTGCATTGGACATAAAACAGTATATCAGGGGGAAGCCAACACCGTGGGGCATAAAAATCTTTATGCTTTGTAACAGTAACGGCATCATACTCACTTTTGATGTTTACCAGGGTAAGAAAACTATCCTGACGGAAGAGCAGAAGCAGTTCGGACTGGGACCTGGAATGGTACTAGCTCTTGCTGGTCGCGTCCAGCTTCGCCCGCATACGAAAATATTCTTTGACAACTTTTTTACGAGTATTCCGCTCCTTGAAGAGCTTGAACGGAAAAGTATGTATGGCACCGGCACGATCAGAGCGAATAGAGTTCTTGGCGCAAAGTTGGAATCTGATACGTCTCTGAAAAAGAAAGGAAGGGGGCGTTCCACGAGCTAGTGAGTGGAGAAGTATGTCTGATCAAGTGGATGGACTGTAGATCGGTGATAGTCACTTCTAACATGATTGGAAGCGGCAACGTAAAAAACGTGATGAAGTGGTGTAAGAAAACGAAGACAGAGGTACAAGTGACGCAGCCGGAAGCTATTGCGGCTTATAACCTGAGTATGGGTGGGGTTGATAAGCTTGACCAGATGGTATCCTACTATAGGACCCTCATTCGATCAAAAAAATGGACTTTGAGACTCGTATTCCATTTGATCGATCTTGCTGTAGTCAACAGTTGGCTTGAATATGTCGAGATTTGCAAGGCACAGAATATGAGACAAAAGAACATTGTCGATTCGTTCACCTTCCGACTCGACATAGCAGAGACTCTCATTATGTCTGAAGACACTCCTAGAAGAAGAGGCCGACCCAGATCTCTTCCTTCAAGCGAAGAGGAGGAGAGTGATGAAGAAGACTCGGTTGCCGAAAATCGTAGGAAACGAAAACTCAAATTTCGTAGGCCCTGCTCCGCCGTGAAGAAAGATTCCTTTGCTCATTGGCCAGAAAAATTTGCCGCCCAAAACAGGTGTAAAAATGCCCCCTGTATCATGAAGACTAGGTTCATGTGTACCAAGTGCAACGTCCCACTTTGCCTGGAAGAATCGCGAAACTGTTTCGCACAGTTTCACAAACCTAAAGAAACGTAAAAGGATCATTGTCAATTCAGTTTCTCGTTTTTTGTACTATATTTGAAGTCTCAGTTTTTCATTGGTTTTATACTGTATTTGAATAAATTTGGTCACACTGTCCTTGCTCAAGTACATGGTGGAAAAGAAAGAAGACGTTCAGAAAAAAATCTGAAAAAATTCCTGGTAAGTACTTATCCATCACATGGTTGACTTTCGCTACTCTCATAATTTTGACCTTCCAGGCTAAAATTCGTGACTGAAAGGGTTAAAAGTGAACCTCTCCCCCTTCCACTTCAAAACCGGTTTGGTTTAGTAGTCTCGGTCCAAGGTGGTAAAAGGTGGAACCAGTTTGGATGTTATTTGCACCAACCTTAAAACCTTTTACAATATCCAAACTACCCTTCCCCCCCCCCCCCTCGGTGGTAGCTATCATTTCATGCTACATTTGAAACCACTGCTAGTTTTTAAAACAAATTGCTCAGTCTCTGAATTTTTGTACCGGCCAATAACAAGTCAGGGTCTTTTTGATTTTGGATTACGTCCGAGAGTTGGGATGATGTTTTATCCGGTGTAAATCTTAATTCAAAGGTTAGTTTGTTTCAAACAAAATTAATGACAAATTACTAAAATTGTTTCTCATAGGTTACTAAGAAGGTATGTTTCTCAGAAAAAGCCTACATTAATGAAAAATTAAAAGGACTAGTCTATTTGAAACTAAAACTTTTTCACCAATAAAGAAAGAAATACGACGTGCTGCTTTTCGTTATGGAAAGAATAAATTAAATTACTTAAAATAGAGCAAACCTCAGAAATGGTTTAAGAAAATGAAAGAAATAGGGAATCGCTCGTGCAAGAGCCTTGATATTCTTCTGAATGAAGCGCCTGGACAGACATCCAATGAGCTTAATAAATACCTAGCTAGTATTGTGCAAACATTCCCCCTTCTCTTGGAAAATAAGCTAATCCCTGAAACTTTAAAAGATAAAATACCGGAAGTTTCAGCGAAGCGAAAAATAGCAAAAATACTGAAACTGTAAAAAACTAGTATTTGTCCCATTGATATCCCAATTGATCTAATAAAAGTATTCCCTGATGAACTATCAACACCCCTTGTTAGTATTTTTGACGATACTAGTAATTCCGGACGTTACCCATCGTGCTGGAGGCTGGGCTATATTACTTCAATCCAAAAGAAGGGAGGCGTAAACGATTTTACTGGAGTACGATCAATCATCTTAGCCCCAGTTTTTTCAAAAATGTACGAGGGTTTCTTGCCTAATTGGTCAAATGCAGAGATTCTGGAACTTATTGACTTAAACCAATTTGGAAACCTGAAGGAGACACAGTACGGTACCTTGTTAGTCTTCTTGACACTGTTCTTAAAAACCTTGAAAACCCAAATACTTGGATGAATCTTTTATTAATTGATCTCCAGAAAGCGTTTGACCTAATTGACCACAATATTCATGTAAATAAACTGCTGACGGAGTTTCAAGTGAGTCCATTTCTAGTTACAATTGTGTCCTCCTTTTTAAAAAATCGTTCTCAAGTGCTTGAATATAAAAATGGTTTATTCTGATCCCCTTCCTATGTTTTGTGGGGTGCCCCAGGGAACTCTGATTGGTCCCATTTTATTAATTATAATGGTTAATAGCCTTATGACTGACCACACAGAGCGATGAAGTATGTCGACGACCTGTCTGCACTTGAGGTTTGCCGATGAAATATTAAAAGCTCAATTATGACATTACTTGACGATGTCATACAGGAGGCTTCTTTGTTGAAGAGGAAGTAAACCTTAATAAATCGTCAGTTATGACAGTTAATTTTTTAAATCATCCCCCACTTTCACAACCCCATTCATCCCAAAATCTCTGTTACATACATTAAACTACTTGGGGTGACAATTACTGCTAACTTGAAGTGGGACGCCCATCTTCAAAACATCCTCAAACAAGCTTCCCCTTCGGTTTCTCTTCTAAAACTTACTTTTGATAAAATTTTCTTGCCCCCTAAGGACTTTTTCCAACTTTATTGTTCTTTTGTCCGGTCAATATTCGAGTTTGCTTGTCCAGTTTGGCATTCCGGTCTTTCTTCAAAAAAATATCTATATAATTGAAAATATCCAATAACGAGCACTTAGAATCGTAAATGGTGAAGGAAGGGTTCCATATTATTATCTACTAGGTAAGTTCAAGCTCAACACGTTGGCCGAGAGAAAAAACCTCTTGTGCCTTCGTTTTGGTACCAAAAACCTGTTTGTTCCCCTATTATGTTCCATCATCCCCAAACCCTACCTGGCCGCCCGCAATAGACCGTCCCGTATAAAATCCCAAAAAGTCCCCAAACTGACTCCCATCCCTGCTAAACATGAAAGACATCGCAAGAGTGTTGTTCCAAGTTTTGTTGAGCTGCATAATAACCAGGAAATATAAATATAAATATATATATATATATATATATATATATATATATATATATATATATATATATATATATATATATATATATATATATACACACACACACACACACACACACACACACACACACACACACACACACACACACACACACACACATATATATATATATATATATATATATATATATATATATATATATATATATATATATATATATATATATATATATATTCTTGTTCTTTTTTTACGTAAAATTCAAGTTTGGTAACCATGCTGTGATAATAAAAAAATTCAAATAAAATTCTATTCTAGTGTGTTTCGATTTAGTTAAACATTCCCTTAAAATGTCACCGTTATACCCTTAGCTTCAGCAGTATTACTAGTAGTAATCGATGTAGTTGTAGTAGCAGTTGTAGTATTAGCACCAATCGTAATAATAGTGTGCATATAGTACCTATTGATATACTCAACATTCCCCTTAAAATGACCTGAAAGTTTCAACTTAATAATCTAGACCTAGGATATTGCTGATACATCTTTTTGTTAACATGCACTTTATTTAGTTCAACATCTCCCTGAACATCCCCTGAAAGTTTCATCTTTATTCCCTTAGCCTCAGTATTAGTGGTCGTAGGAGTAGCAGTAGTAGCAGTAGTGGTATACACACAGTGCCTTTGGGTTAGCTCAACTTCCATCTCAACACGCCCTGAAGGTTTTAACCTAATACTCAAAGCTGTTCCTGAGAAACTCCTCATAAATAGTTTTGGAAGCCTGAATGCACATACTGTGTTTTGATTTAGTCCAAATTCCCCTAAATGTTCCCTGAAGGTTTCACCTTAATATCCTTGGCCTCAGTTAAAATGGTAATCGTAGCAGAAGCAATAGTAGTAATAGTGTTAAGATGTACGAAGTGCCTTTTGGTTAGTTCAACATTCCCCTCAACATGCATTGAAAAGTTCAGCTTAATACTCTAAGCTGTTCCTAAGATATTGATTGCATGCCCTTTTGACTACCTGTATGCATATAGGGGGGGTCTGATTTAGTTGAAACTCCCCCTAAATATCCCCGAACATTTCACCTTAATACCATTAGTCTCACTACTAGTAGTAGCCGCAGCAGCAGTAGTATTAGTAGTATGCACATAGTGCCTTCTGGTTAGCTCAAAATTCGCCTCAACATACCCTGAAAGTTTCAACTTAATGCTTTAAGCCGTTCCTGAGATATTGCTGGTACATCCTTTTGACAATCTACATGCCCATAGTATTTTTGATTTAGTTCAACATCCCCCTAAAGATTCACTGAAGGGTTCACTATAGTTGTAGCAGTAGTAGTAGCATTAGTAGCAATATGCACATAGCAGCATTCGTTTTTTTTTGCAACATCAACCTCAGCATACGTTGAAAGTTTCATCTTAATGCACATAGTGTCTTTTGATTTAGTAGTAGTAGTAGAGTGCACTTATTGCCTTTTCGTCCATTTATCATACCCCTCATAATTCTTATAAAATTTCAACTTAATACCCTAAGCCAGGCCTTCCTAAACTATGGATCGCGACCCCAAATGGGGTCGCGTAGCAAAATCATGGGGTCGCAAGATATTTTAAAGTCAAATATTTAAATATTAAAGTCAAATATTTATAACATAGACATATATTGTAAAGTTGATGAATTTTTAAAGACTGAAGGTCTAGAATGGAAAAATTGCTGTGGAAGATGCCCAGATGGTGCAAGAGCGATGAGGGGCAAAAATATTGTTTTTAAATCATTTTTTCAGGCTACTCATTATAACCATATAACTTTTACTCACTGCCTTATTCACCGAGAGGCCCTTGCAGCAAAAAAAATTAGCACCATAATTGAAAGATGGGCTTCGGAATGCCGCTAAGATTATAAATTTGATTAAGAGACACGCCCTTAACAGTGACTTATTTTCAAATCTTTGTAAGGATATAGATTCCGTCTATAAAGTCAAGACTTATTTACAGCCTGTCATGAAAATTATGACGAGAACAAGCATTCTGTCTAGGTGAATAATAAATGAGCAAATTATTAAATTAGTGTAAGGCCGTGGTAGGGATTTGGGCTTAGTAGATATCCAAATGATTTCATCGCAATCACCTGGTCCTTGTACATGGATAAGGGTAGGAGATAGGCAATCTTTAGCGAAAATCATTACTCCTCCTCGTTTTCCCCCCAGTGGATGGTCAACAGGGTTTAGCTTTATAAACTCCTGAAAACCAGTCATTTTAAGATCTAGATTTTATGCCTGGACTTCAGTAAGAGCAATTATATCAATATGGTTCAATTTTGCTGTTGCTTCTAACTCAAATAACTTTTCGAAATTCAAACTTTCGGCGTTCGTAAGGAAAAAAACGGGGAAACGGTGACGTTTTTTTTTATCAAACTCTTTAACAACAGATTTCTTCAAAAAAGCTTTGTTCTGAGGCAACTTTGGCAGGGTGTAAGTATTAAAATTAATGCTGGGAGTGGAGAGAACATCCCCTAAATGTAAAATATTATCATTCAGGGTATTGTAGGAAGGTTTATCGTAAGGCTCAAACTCACCACCTTGGACCAAGACTACTAAACCAAACCGGCTTTGAAGTGGGAGCGGGAGAGGTTCACTTTTAAAAGTTGGGGTAAATTGCGACAGCCGCGGGTAGAATTTTGCTCTTTTGTAAAATTTTCTTCTACTAAAGAAGGGAAACTATATCTTTTATCTGAATAATCACGGGTAGTCAGTGAAGCATTAAGTTGCAAACTGCCGACGTCAGAAAAAAGTGCAAATCAAGGCCGAAAAAGAGTACAAGTTGTTAAAAGCGTGTGCAAGTCAAAAAATTTTGTGCGCATCGCTGCCGCCGCGTGCGCAGCCCCTTTCACTGTTCTGATCATTCTTACGCCATTTACACATAATTATCAGTTAGCCTTCGATCGATAAACATATTATTTTTAAATTTCTCTATTGTATTTTAAATAAAGTTAGGATATCAACCTCTAAATAATAAGTTAAATAATGACAATCATTTTTTTAGCTTAAAAGGTAATGCTCTGCTTGAAATTTGCAGGTGTTTATTTTGATTGCTTAGATCTTTAACTGAACTATATTTGACTGCATCCAGTGTTTATTTCAAGTTTTGTTTCCATTTTATCCAAACGTTTTGAAAGGAATACAAGAGCTCCAAGTAACTAGTTGTGAACTACAGCTGACTTTACTGTAGTCAAGTCAAGTACCGTAACCTAGTACAGCGAAAAAAAATAGAAGAAGAATCGAAACAGATTTATCATCTGTCAAGACAGCATACAAAATTGCATGATTATTATAGTTTTATTAACATTTTATCAAGTTGTGTACCAGTCTCACCCATCAATTTTTGAAATTATATAAGAAAAGGCACAAGTGTGTTCACGTCTCCAAAAAAGGCAAAGTTTGGAATTAAGCATCTTATATTGTCACATATTAGGTCATTGTAGTCCATACACTTCCTCATGTGTGAGAATAATTCCAAGAAACAATTCATAGTGTTCATCTTGATACAGTAATCCTGTTTAGCACTCAACAGGTCAGTGTTTTGCAGCTTCTCATGAGGCACAGTGCATTTGGTCCCAACTTTATACAATCAAGTGCAAGAAAATGAGCTGGGCTCAACTGAACTTCAAATGAATCTCGTACGCGCCCTATTTCTTCCTTTTTGACAAAGCACTTGAGAAGCAACAGATACGTCTGTCGCGAACTTTCCAAAAGCCTGTGAATCCCTGTTCCCTCAGCTTGAAACTCTTTGCTTAGTGCATTGATCTTTTGCAAGACAAATGAAAGAAAATACTAATTCAGTTTCACAGTTGAATCATGCATAAAAGCAAGAATTTTATTAGCCTTTTCTTTGGCTCCTATATCTCCAGCGGAGTCACCTTCTCCATGATTGGGAAAGAATAAAAAGGAGCGGGTTCCACCCCTCAAGGATCCGTTCAACAATAGCATCAAGGGTGAGCCATCGTGTACTTGAAGTCTGCAAAACCTTTATGTTCAAAAGCTTATATATATATATATATATATATATATATATATATATATATATATATATATATATATATATATATATATATATATATATATATATATATATATATATATATATATATATATATATATATATATATATATATATATATATATATATATATATATATATATATATATATATATATATATATATATATATATATATATATATATATTGTATTTTTGTGTCGTGTTTTCTAGACAAATCAGTGAAAATTTTAATAGGACTAAAGACCAAAGCGTCCTGGAGTTCTTCTTGGAGTTCCAACAACTTTTCCAGGAGTAAATATTTCTTTCCTAGAATGAAAAAATATAATTAGAAAAAGTACAAGGGGTGTGGGGAGGGGTGATTGAAGAGGAGTTTCTAGATAAAGCCCTTGACATCATTTTCCGATTTTTTAGATTTTTACAAATCTTCCAATAGGATTCATATGATTCATCCATCTTTTACCGGTTTGACAAAGTTCCATAGCACCACTTTCTCCTTTAAGGATATCACAGGCAGCGCGATAGCGCTGCCTAAGTAAATAACGATTTTGGCAAAATGTATTATTTGTTTTTTCTTCTCCATTTTTTCTTCGGGCACTTCGTATCGAAGGAGTTGTCATACAAACTTCGAAAAGGGCTTATTCAATTAAAAATGGGAGTGGCTAGTGCCCTTTTTAATAGTCGAAAGTGATCGGAGGACAACTAGCCCCCCCCCCCCCCCACGCCCATCATTCCCCCACACATCCAATCAAAATTTTGTGATAGCCATTTTGTTCAGCGTAGTTGATTTCCGGATAGAAAATATGTTTTTGAGGAGGAAACTCCCCCACAACCCTCGAGTCAAGGGTTGTAATTTATGCCCTGGGGGCATATAAGGTTTTTATAGAGAAAGCGTCGTCGTAGAAACTTCAAAAAAAGGCTCATTCGATTGGAAATTCAAAGGGCTAGTGCCCTTTTTAATAGTTGAAAGTGATTGGACGGTGCACTAACCCCCATCTCACGCCCACCTTTTCCCCAAACACATCCAATCAAAATTTTGAGATAGCCATTTTGTTCAACGTAGTTTTGAAGTTCTGGAAATTAGGTCTTTGAGGATGACAACCCCCTCACAGCCCTAAGGACAAGGGTTGTAAGTTGGCTGCCCTGGGGGCATATAAAGTTTTTATAGAACGCGTTGTCGTAGAAACTTCAAAAAGGGCTCATTCGATTAAAAATTTGATAGACTTGTGCCCTTTTTAATAGTCGAAAGTAATTGGAAGGCAACTAACACCCCTTCCACGCCCGCCATTTCCCCAAACACATTCAATCAAAATTTTGAGACAGCCATTTTGTTCCACGCAGTTAAAATTCAGGAAATTATACCTTTGAGCAGGACAGTCCCCCCATAGTCTTCAGAGCAAGGGTTATAAGTTATGCCCTGGGGGAATATAAGTTTTTATTGAAATCTTTGTCGTAGAAACTTGAAAAAGGGCTCATTCGATTGAAAATTCAAAGGTCAAGTGCCCTTTTTAATAGTCGAAAGTGATATGAGGGCAACTAGCCCCCCTCTCTCGCCCACCTTTTCCCTAAACACATCCAATCAAGATAGCCAATTCGATCAGTGTTGTGGATTTCCAGATATAAATTATATTTTTGAGGAGGACACTCCCCCACAGCCCTCAGGGCAAAAGGTGTAAGTTATGCCCTGGTGGCATATAAGGTTTTCATAGAACACGTCGTCGTAGAAACTTCAAAAAGGGCTCATTCAATTGGAAATTGAAATAGCTAGTGCCCTTTTTAATGGTCGAAAGTGATTGGAAGGCAACCAGTGTTTATAGAATTAGCAGTATGATCATTCCCTATCTCACCCATTATAAAAACCTGGACCGAGGTGCGAGTGCTCCAGAGAACGTTTTTGCATATATAAACATAAGCAGCATCAGATCTTTTCACGGGTAGTCAAGTCAGATTTCTCTTGGACGCGAAACTTGGCCTCAACGTTGGAACACTAATTTTGAAGAAACTAATTTTAAGTTTTTATTCCAATACATACATGAAAATCGGTAATTAGTAGTGCAATGTTGTTATTAGATGTTTTTTGGAATTAAAAATAGGTTTTGAAGTCTCAAGTTGGTTTCAAAGGCATTTTGAGAAAGTTTCTGCCAAAATACGTGTTCCAGGGTAATTGGACCGCTGATGGCAGATCAAATGAGGGGAACTGTTTGTACGCGCCGGTATATATATATATATATATATATATATATATATATATATATATATATATATATATATATATATATATAATTAGTTCAGATGTTTATAGGAATTACAAGTAGGTTTCGAAGTCTCAAGTTGGTTTCAAAAGCATTTTGAGAAAGTTTCTGCCAAAATACGTGTTCCAGGGTTATTGGACCGCTGATGGCAGATCAAATGAGGGGAACTGTTTGTACGTGCCGGTATATATATATATATATACATATATATATATATATATATATATATATATATATATATATATATATATATATATATATATATATATATATATATATATATATATATATATATATATATATATATATATATATATATATATATATATATATATATATATATATATATATATATATATATATATATATATATATAGATGGGGGATAATTACTTTCCACTCACTTTTGACTGTTAAAAAGGGCAATTTCAATTTCCAATCAAATGAGCCCCTTTTGAAATTTCTACAACAATTTTCTATATAAACCTTATATCCCCCCAGGGCATAAGTTACATCCCTTGCACCGAGGGCTCTGATGGCGTTATCATCCTAAAAGACCTAATTTCCAGAACTTTTGACTACTTTAAACACAATGGATATTTCAAAATTTTGATTGGATGTGTTTGGGGAAATGGTGGGCGTGAGAGGGGGTTAGTTGCCCTTTAATCAATTTCGACTATTAAAAGGGTACTAGCCCTTGCAATTTTCAATTGAATGAGCCCTTTTTGATGTTTTTACAATATCGCTTTCTATAAAAACCTTACATGCTCCCAGGGCACAACTTAAAACCCTTGCCCTGAGGGTTGTGGGGGGATGGGTTGTCATCCTTAAAGAACTAATTTCCAAAAATTTCAACTGCATTGAATAAAATGCCGATCTAAAAATTTTGATTAGATGTGTTTGGGGAAAAGGTGGGCGTGACAGGGGGGTTAGTTGCCCTCAAATCACTTTCGACTATTAAAAATCACTTTCGACTATTATTTCCAATCAAATGAGGCCTTTTTCAAGTTTCTACGACAAAGATTTCAATAAAAACCTTATATGCCCCCAGGGCATATCTTATATCCCTTGCCCTGAAGACTGTGGGGGGAGTGCCCTGCTCAAAGGTATAATTTCCTGAACTTTAAACTGTTTGGAACAAAATGCCTATCTAAAAATTATGATTGGATATGTTTGGGGAAATGGTGGGCGTGGAAGGGGTGTTAGTTGCCTTCACAGTTTATAGAATTATCCAGTAAGTTTATCGCAGATCATTTCTGGTCTTCATTCTCGGTGCAAACAAAAAGCTCCTCCCACTTGTTTCTGCATTAGAGGGTTAGTTAGTTTTCGTCAATCAATGAGAAATGGTTACAAAGTGCATTATTCGTAATTGCGAAAGCAGAAAAAAAAACTTGGTGAGCCAGCCAAGTGGTTTGCAAGTGTCCCATCTCACAGGTATGACTTAATCTATGTACAAATTATGACTTAATCTATTATTTACATACAGTGGACTCAACTGATTGGCCTATGTAGGATTTTATAAAAAAGGGGGCGGGGGGTTGATGAAAATTTGTGAAAATAAGGAATTTTTTTTTCTTCTAATAACTGGTGGAATAGGTGCGATGGTTTCAGGGGCGGACCCAGGATTTTTTTTGGGGGGGCGCAAAATAGGTTGATCCGATAAACTTACGTTAGGAGCAAGTTTAATTAATGCAAATTTGCGTTAATTAGGTAAATTACGCTACTTTAGACTACTATAGGGGGGGGCACCCCTCGCCCCCCCTGGATCCGCCACCGGATGGTTTATCATTTTTTTTTCACGTCGTGATGTGTATTTTCTACGATATTTTATTTTCTAGATAAGACTATTTTCGTTTTCAATCAGTGTTTTCATATGGAATGGAAAGTCCTGTCCTGAACTTTAAAGAATAAACACCTCTATTTGAAAACTATTGCACTTAGCGAATTTAGATAGCAATGAGGGTTTCTGATTGAAATTAAATTTAGGATTTGGGCTCTAATTATTTGTTGCTGAGGTAAAAGTTGGCATAATAGCCCTATCCAAGAAAATACCAAACGTCTGTTAAGATGTGTTTTTCGTAAAATTCTTAGGGAACTTTCAGAAAATTTTATTTCTACTGATCTTAAGTTTAATATGGCCTTTACTTTTCTTTAAAAAAAAACTTTCTTTTTCGTAAAGTTTTCGTAATATATATATATATATATATATATATATATATATATATATATATATATATATATATATATATATATATATATATATATATATATATATATATCGGCGCGTACAAACATCTCCTCTCATTTGATCTGCCGTTAGCGGTAAAATTACCCTGGAACACGTATTTTGGCAGAAACTTTCTCAAAATGCCTTTAAAACCAACTCGAGACTTCGAAACCTAATTGTAATTCCTATAAACAACTGAAATAATTTTATATATATATATATATATATATATATATATATATATATATATGTATATATATATATATATATATTCTTGTTCTTTTTTTACGTAAAATTCATGTTTGGTAACCATGCTGTGATAAAAAAAAAATTCAAATAAAATTCTATTCTAGTGTGTTTCGATTTAGCTAAACATTCCTTAAAATGTCACCGTTATACCCTTAGCTTCAGCAGTATTACTAGTAGTAATCGATGTAGTTGTAGTATCAGTTGTAGTATTAGCACCAATCGTAGTAATAGTGTGCATATAGTAAGTAAGTAAGTAAGTAAGTATGGCGGCACTAGACCCTTAAGGTCCAAACCGGCGCTGCTGATCTCCGTTTCGTGGCCCTTCAGCCAGGAAGTGCAATGGGGGGGCTGGGGGCCAGCCATCCTGTGCTATAGTACCTATTGATAAACTCAACATTCCCCTTAAAATGACCTGAAAGTTTCAACTTAATAATCTAGACCTAGGATATTGCTGATACGTCTTTTTGTTAACATGCATTTTATTTAGTTCAACATCCCCCTGAACATCCCCTGAAAGTTTCATCTTTATTCCCTTAGCCTCAGTATTAGTGGTCGTAGGAGTAGCAGTAGTAGCAGTTGTGGTATACACACAGTGCCTTTGGGTTAGCTCAACTTCCATCTCAACACGCCCTGAAGGTTTTAACCTAATACTCGAAGCTGTTCCTGAGAAACTCCTCATAAATAGTTTTGGCAGCCTGAATGCACATACTGTGTTTTGATTTAGTCCAAATTCCCCTAAATGTTCCCTGAAAGTTTCACCTTAATATCCTTGGCCTCAGTTAAAATGGTAATCGTAGCAGAAGCAATAGTAGTAATAGTGTTAAGATGTACGAAGTGCCTTTTGGTTAGTTCAACATTCCCCTCAACATGCATTGAAAAGTTCAGCTTAATACTCTACGCTGTTCCTAAGATATTGCTTGCATGCCCTTTTGACTACCTGTATGCATATAGGGGGGGTCTGATTTAGTTGAAACTCCCCCTAAATATCCCCGAACATTTCACCTTAATACCATTAGTCTCACTACTAGTAGTAGCCGCAGCAGCAGTAGTATTAGTAGTATGCACATAGTGCCTTTTCGTTTGTTCAAAATCCACCTCAACATACCCTGACAGTTTCAACCTAATGCTCTAAGCCGCTCCTGAGATACTGCTGATACATCCTTTTGATAATCTACATGCTCATAGTGTGTTTTAATTCAGTTCATCATCCCCCTAAAGATTCACTGAAGGGTTCACTATAGTTGTAGCAGTAGTAGTAGCATTAGTAGCAATATGCACATAGCAGCATTCGTTTTTTTTGCAACATCAACCTCAGCATACTTTGAAAGTTTCATCTTAATGCACATAGTGTCTTTTGATTTAGTAGTAGTAGTAGTGTGCACTTATTGCCTTTTCGTCCATTTATCATACCCCTCATAATATTTATAAAATTTCAACTTAATACCCTAAGCCAGGCCTTCCTAAACTATGGATCGCGACCCCAAATGGGGTCGCGTAGCAAAATTATGGGGTCGCAAGATATTTTAAAGTCAAATATTTAAATATTAAAGTCAAATATTTATAACATAG